>NW_003852406.1:1860896-1880257 GCF_000181295.1 Otolemur garnettii | reverse complement strand
CTTGAGCCACAGGCGCCGAGCCAAAAAGTAACTTTTCTATATTCACCAAAATATCTACTATATGGATATATCTAATTCCTGCCCCCCAATTGTTTGTGTCTTTCAGAAGGACTATTATTTAACCTAAATATATTTGTATTTCCTTTTCAAGGTGAGGACTAAGGATCATGTGTTTGATAATGTCGGCCATCTTATCAGATACCATATGGATAATAGTTTGCCAATCATCTCTTCTGGAAGGGAAGTAAACCTTAAACAACCAGTGAGAAAAGATCATAATCTGGGACTTTTGCGTTCCAACAAATGACGACATTGAAGCACCATCACCCTGATACTTCAAGAAACTCCATTTTGTGTTAGGTCACAAAGATAATTCAAGTGTTCATTCCTTCTGGATAAAATACAGACCAAACTGTGAAGTGCGTCTTTCTGAACACATCATGGACTAGGTCCTTTATAAGACAAAGAACTAACAAAAATTGATCTGCAGAAAGGAAACCAGAGAATAGGAAGAGAATTGCTCCATTCGAAAAGAAACTATATGTATGCACTGATGTCACTTTTTAAGGTCCTATAACAGCGATAACAAGCTAAAAGCACAACTACAATTTCACATGCTAAAGACAACTTGAATGAACTGCTGGGGCAGTGGTATGTGCCTTTCAACTTGATAACTTGGGAACATTTTCATATTGGGGAGATTAATTCTATGTGTCCTCATGTTCTATAACTACAGAACCATTTGCCAAAAAAAGAAGAAAAAATGTTCCTCTTGCTACAATAAATGAGAAGCAATTTGCTTGATACTGACTTTATTACACTTTTGTTTGGTAGCATTTTTCACTGCAATATTAAAATAAATGTGACACTGATGTCACTGTGTCTATGTCATTAGAATCAAACTGAAAGCCACTGAGAGCACTGATTGGTCTGTTTCACTGGTCTGTCCCATTTTCTGGTTAAAGAGCTGGGGCCCAAATTTTCTGGCCTAGTCTTTCTCTATCTTTGCTGTTAGGACTGTTTGTATTCAGCGTGTGACAAACTCAAGAGGCCAAATCTATCAGTCATTTACGATTTTATCATATTCGTTTCCTCTTCCTGGTAAGAGCAAAGCTCATGAGTACTTTGATTTAAAGGATGGCAAATAAAATTGGTGTTCTTCATGTTCACTATCCAAATTGGTTTCTTAGTCAAAGTAAAGAATGTATGTGAAAATATAGAGAAGTTTCCCCTTGAGTGGCTGCCACTGAATCAAAGTCTCTCTCCTATATGTATCTTTAGCACCTTTTCTAGATATGATCAGACAAAAGGCAGAAGGGAGAAAAAATATTGAATGAAGCAGTTGGAAATTTTTGCCACATGTAGACCAACTAATAACTGGATAGTGCAATTAAGCAAAGCACTGTGCTGAAGCTCATCAGTGTGACCTTGAGCAAGCTGAAGAACCTCCCACTGTACTGGAGCTCATCACTGTGACCTTGAGCAAGCTAAAGAACTTGTTCAGATTCCAGTTCCCTTGTTTACAAAATGAGGGAGCTGGCTATGTGAATTCAGAGGTCCACTTCAGTCCTAACATTGTATGAGTCTATAAAAAATAAATTTTTCATCTATTAGGGGTCTATATTGATACCAGTTGGTATAGTTGAGGTAAAAAATGAAGTTTTTTCCTTGACAAAATGAATAACACAACTGAGATCAGCATTCACATAGTCTAGACCCCAAAACTTTCAGTCCAAAATATTGCTACTTTGGAATAACATAGCTATACTATAGTTAATGATGGTAGAAGCAGATTTGATTTGTTTTGAGTAGCAGAAAACTGCTTCGGTCCTTTACCTGCCTTTGCAGAGAGATATGGCCATTCTATCTATGTATATATAGAGAGAGAGCAAAAGAGAGAGAGAGAGACAGAGAGAGAGAGATCCTGAGTTATCTGGACAACTGCCTTAATTCCATTTCATTTTGGCTACGTTGATACAACTTAATCAGCTGTGATATAGCTGTTAAGCTTAAAATATGGGAAACTTTCGCTGGATAGAAATCAACAGAAACCAGGCACACTGAACTCTAATATTTTTATGAAAAAGGTTATGATTTTACTTCTACTGCCATTGATTTTTAGATAGGATTGTTTTCTTTTACACAACTAGGAAATAAGATATTTTCCCTCAGTTTTCCATGTACTTTAGTTCTTGATCATTTGTCCTCATAAAGAGGATGGGCGTGAGTATTGGGTATATATAATAGAAATTGATGGGTAATCTAACCACTTTTATCAGAGACAGAGCAGGCCTGTGGTCTACATAAGGCTGAGCAGAGTATTAACTAGATAGCAAGAAAGAGTTCTGATACCAATAGATGCAGAGAGTGTAAACAGTGTGAGTGGTGCACATTGATAATATTTGACTGTAACGGCATACTAGTTAGATAAGCAAATACTGCACTTACAAATACCATAGACACACTTAAAACAAAACAACAGATGTCTGCATGCAATTTTAATCTCACATTCTTATATTTGTCTGTCTTAAAAAGAGGAAATCCCTTTCTATAAATACTTGTAAATGACTTTTTAAAAAAATAAATACTCTTTAAAATTGACATACTATGTCTGTTATTTGGGATTTGGAAACTATCATTTGTAGGATGTATCAAGGTGCTATCAGGAAACACATGGCTCACTCGAATTGGGTAATTCAAGGAGAGTTTAATAAAGGGACTATTTACAAAGGTGTGGGAAATAGACAGGAAAACCATACAGAGAACACACCGCCCTAGGACCAGTGAAGGGAGAAAGAGAGAGACAGAAGTTAACACACTCTGGAGAGAGTTGTGTGGGGCTGACTTTTGGGAACTATGGCCTATCATGAAGGGATCCAGCTAGCCCCAGTGACTCAACAGAGATTCAGCTAGGGGAATTAAAACCTGAATTATTTCTGCTCCTTTCTGAGATCAGCAGATTTCTCAACTGGCCCGAGCAACTTGAAGACAGATCAAGGGAGTTCCTTGATGCAGTACAGAAGGTCAGCCTCCTGGGTCACAGAGCAGGATGGAAAAGAGAAGAGAAGGAATTTGGAAGGGCAAACAGAGCACATTCAGCTCAGAGGACTTTGGAAGCAATCAAGCTTCTGAAAGCATAGGAGGGATTTGGATTAGCTAGTAAGGTGAAGCTAACTTGCAGAGGAGTAAGTACAGATTTTCAGACAACCATATATGAATTATAGCAAAAATTTTAACTTTTTATTGTTAAAAACCAAATGAGCTATATTTTGAGGCATGCTTGTTTTGTTCAAGAACAACTTCATATACACTGCACTCTTACAGAGGTACTTTTAATTCTGTTTCTTGCAAGTCCTTCTACTAATTTGGCCATTTTTCTTATCTGTTATTATATATATAAAAAATAAGGAACTTGACCCTGGTACCTTTTATGATTAGAAGTGTAGATCCACACAGATTGCAATGTGAGATAATTTCACACTATGTCAATCAAGCACATATGTGAAACATGCCATCTGTGTCTGTGGAAAATATTTAAATATCCACATATAAATCTTAAAAGTGAATTGTTATTTTAATATCTTCAAGCTTCTTGTCTTACACAAGGTAAAGAAAGTTTCTTTCCTTAGTTGATATGGCCTTCCTGCTCTAGTTGTAGGTACTTAATCTATTTACAGTTTGCCATAATCTTACTAATGAGCCAAATGGTCTGACCATGGGGGTTAAAGAGGACATACACCACAGATCCTGAAAACATTAAAAGAATAATGAAGAAATGCTACGTACATTTCTGCACACATAAATTAGACAACTTGGGAGAAAGAGACCTATTCCTCAAAAAGCATCAGCTACCACAACTTATCCAATGTGAAATGTGTCATTTGAATAGACCTACAACTATTAAGAAAATTGCATTGACTATTAAAAACCTACCCAAAAGGAAACTCCAGGATCAGATGGCTTCACCAGAGAACTCTTATCAATAATTTGAAGAAAAATTAACATCAGTGCTGTATGACTGCTTCCAGAAGATTGAAGAGAAGGTAACTACTTCCTCATTTATTTTTTGAAGCAAACATTACTCTGACATCAAAACCAAAGACAGTACAAAAAAAAGAAGAAGCTACAGATCAATATCTCTATGAATATAGAGGCAAAAATCTATAGCAAAATATTAGTAAGTAGTATTCACCTATTTATGAAAAGATTTATATACTATGACCATGTGGGGTTTATCCTAGGGATGTAAGGTTGGTTCAATGTTTGAAAATCAATCACTTAATCCACCATATTAATAAGCTAAAGAAAAAAAATCACATCAATTGATGCAGAAAATGCATTTGACAAAATTCAATATCCATTTATGATAAAAAAAAAAAACTCCCAGTAAATTAAAAACAACTAATGGTCACCTACAAAAACATACAGCTAAACATTATAACTGATAGTGAACAAGGCAAAAATGACTGTTACTATTCTTAGTCAATGTAGTACTGGAAGTTCTAGCCAGTGCCATAAGATAGGAAAAGGAATTAAAAGGCACAAAGACCAGAAAGGAAGAAATAAAACTGTCCCTGTTTATAGATGACATGATTGTCATCAATCCTAAGGAATCTACAGAAACAAAATAAAACAAAACCCAAAAATATCTCCTAGAAGTAATAAGTAGGTTGAGCAAAGTTCAGAGGATACAAGATAAAGATACAAAATTCTGTTGTATTTCTACATATTAGCAATAAACACATGGACATCAAAATTTTAAATACAATACAATTTGCATTTGCTAAGAAGATAAGTACTTATAAATCTAACAACATACATACAAGATATATGCTGAAAACTACAAAATGCTGATGAAAGAAATCAAGGAAGACCTAAGTAGAGAGACATATTGTGTTCTTAGATTGGAGAATTCAACATAATAAAGACATCAGCTCTTTCCAAATTAATATACAGATTTAATGCAATTCTTACCAAATTTCTGCAAGATATGTTGTAGATATAGACAAGATTATTCTAAAATTTATATGGAAAGACAAAGGCACTAGAATGGGTAAAACAATTTTGAAAAATAACAAAGTGAGAGGAATCATCCTACCTGATTGAGATTTATTATATAGTTGCAATAATAAAGACTGTCTGGCATTGGTGGAGGGACAGCCTTGTAGCTAAATGGCACAGAACAGGGAACCCAGAAATGGAACCCCTGAAAAATGTCCAACTGATTTTTGGCAAAGATGCAAAGCAACTCAATGGACAAAGGATAATCACTGAAAAAATGATGTAGGAACAATTAAATATCTGTAGGCAAAAAGGGGAACCTCATACTTTACATAAACATTAACTCAAATGGCTTATGTACTTAAATGTAAGACATAAAACCATTAAACCTTTAGGATAAATACAGGAGAAAATATAGGGTTCTCAACCTTCTTAATGCTGTGGCCCTTAAATACAGTTCCTGTGGGTCGTGACCCACAGGTTGAGAACTGCTGGCTTAGGTGAATGGTTCTTAGATTTGACATGGTGCATAATAGAAAACACTGGTACATTGGACTTGATCAAAATTACACATTTTTGCTCCGTGGAAAAGTCTGTTGAGAGGATGAAGAACAAATTGTAAGTAGATTGGGAAAAAATCTTTGCAAACCACATATCCAACAAAGGACAAGTATCTGGAATATATTTTTTAAAACTCTCAAAACTCAACAGTAAGAAAAATCTAATTAGAAAATGGGCAGACATTTCACTCATTTCACTAAAGAAGATAAACAGAGGACACATAAGCACATAAAAATATGTTGAAGGGGTGGGACACAATTAGAGAGACTATACCTACAAATACAATCAGTATATTTGTAGTTCTTAGTACCCTCAATGAATCCCGAACAATAAAAAAAAAATACGTTCAGTATCACTAGTCAACAGGGAGATTAAGACCAAACTGTGCATATCACACTGTCCACTTATCAGAATGAGTGAAATGAAACATAGTGACAAATGCTGGAGAGGAGGGGATAAAGTAGATCACACATCGATTCCTGGTGGTAATATAAAATAATACAGCCACTCTGGGAAACAGTTTGGCAGTTAATTAAAAAACTGAAAATGCAACTAACATTCCACCCAGCAATTGAACTACTGTGCATTGATCACAGGCAAATGAAACAAGTTCACACAAAAACTTGTACAAGAATGTTCACAGAAGCTTTGTTCATAATAACCCCAAACTGGAAACAACCCAGATCCTTCCAGGGTGTGTGGTACATCTACACCACAGAACACCATTCAGCAATAAAAGGGAAGAGCTATGGAGAGATGTCACAACCTGAAAAAAAAACTCTAGGGAATTATGAAAAGTAAAAAAAGGCCATTCCTCAAAGGTTATATACTACGTAACTATAGCAATACAACATTCTTAGAATGATAAAGTTATAGGAATGAAGGACAGATTAGGAGTTGCTATGGTCTGAATATTTGTGTGCCTCTAAAATTCATATGCTGAAACCTAATCATCAATGTGATACTAGGAGGTGGAGCCTTAGGAAGTGATTATGTTAGTATTCTTATGAAGGAGGCCTCAGGCAGCTGCTGTGGCCTTTCTGTAATATGAGATATGAGGACACGTAAGAAGGCGCCATCTGTGAGCCAGGAAACAGGCTCTCATCAGACGGCAGATCTGCTGACACCTTAGACTTGGATTTCCTAGTCTTCAGAACTGTGAGAAACAAATTTCTGTGGTTTGAAAGCCATCCAATTTACAGGTTTTGTCATAGCATCCCCAACAAAGTAAGGATTAAAGAGGGAGTCAGTAGGAAGGGGATAAGTGGGCACAATTATAAAAGGGCTACATGTGGGATCTTCTTGGTGAGAGACTTGTTTTGGGCCTTGTGGATATCCTGGCTATATTGTACTCTAGTTTTGCAAGATGTTACCCTTAGTGGAAAGTGGACAGAGCTTATGAGCAATCTCCCAATATTATTT
This sequence comes from Otolemur garnettii, assembly GCF_000181295.1. Classification (NCBI taxonomy): domain Eukaryota; kingdom Metazoa; phylum Chordata; class Mammalia; order Primates; family Galagidae; genus Otolemur; species Otolemur garnettii. Next base: position 1,873,273 of record NW_003852406.1, on the reverse strand, counting down.
CTTTTTTTTTTTGAGACAGAGCCTCAAGCTGTCCCCCTGGGTAGAGTGCTGTGGCATCACAGCTCACAGCAACCCCAACTCCTGGGCTGGCTATTTTTTGGTTGCAGCCATCATTGTTGTTTGGCGGACCCAGGCTGGATTCGAACCCGCCACCTTAGGTGTATGTGGCTGGCGCCTTAGCCACTTGAACCATAGGCACCGAGCCTCCCAATATTATTTCTTACAGGCAACTCTACAGTTTTCTCAAAATAAAAAAAACTTAATTTTAAAAACTTTGGGGGTAAGACCTAAATATGTCAAGAGATTTTAGGAAAATGGCTACGTTAACAATTGGTGGTTTCCACAGGACATGGTAGAAGCCTCATCTTTCTGGTCCTACGCCCCATCCATCATGCCAGGATTAAGAAAGGTCACCTGCAGTAACACTTGTGGTTCAAAGGAGTAGGGCACCAGCCCCATATGCCAGAGGTGGTGGATTCAAACCCAGCCCCTGCCAAAAAAAGAAGAAGAAAAAGGGTCACCTGGGTGAGCTACTCAGGGCCTTATATTGTTGAAAGTGCTGATAAGATCAAAGGACGGCAAACAAAGATAGTGTAGGAGACACAGTCAAAGCTCTGTCCAGATCCCCTGCGGTCCCTTAAGCCATCAGTCTACCCCTCTCCTGGCTCCTGTGTGTTTTGCTCCTAACTGCCTGCACTGTCAGTCTGTTAGACTAGTGGAGCTGCTCTGGTTCCCCAAGAGCCAGCCATGCCTGTGAACTTACTCACTGCTCTTCTCCACCACGGTCACCACGGGGGCAAGAGTGTGAAAGTTCAGTTCCTCACCTCTGTCCTGACCACACTGGAGAGTTCCCTGGGGGATCAGCCTGGGGCTGGCACTTCTGCAATCACACGTCTCCCCTTCCTTGACCCTCTCCCCCATCCTTTACTGGCTTCTTCTGAAAGTCCTTCCTTAAAAACTCATCTGCACCTGATTTTTCATCTGGGAACCTGATCTAAGACAGATGTATATTAAAGAACTTTAAATATATATTCCATGATTGGACTATACTACCTAAGTATCCAAATACATTAATATTTTATTTTATTTATTTATTTATTTTTGAGACAGAGCCTCAAGCTATCCCCCTGGGTAGAGTGCTATGGCATCACAGCAGCTCACAGCAACCTCCAAATCCTGGGCTCAAGGGAGTCTCCTGCCTCTGCCTCCCAAGTAGCTGGGACCACAGGCGCCCGCCACAACGCCCGGCCATTTTTTGGTTGCAGCCATCATTGTTGTTTGGCGGGCCTGGGCTGGATTCGAACCCGCCACCTTAGGTGTATGTGGCTGGCGCCTTAGCCGCTTGAGCCACAGGCGCCGAGCCTAATATTTTAAATAAACCCTGTAATTTTCTCATGAATGATATCATATTATACTGTATTTAGTCAATATGCACTAAACATGTTATGTAAGTATTTAAAATAAACAGCAATTTTATAATCTTGCTTTGGTACTTCTTTTTTAATCTACTCTGTTTTAAGAAGCAGAAGTGAAATTGTCTGAGCATCTCTTGGCATTTGGATGGGTCTATATTCCATGTGCAAATATAATTTTTGCTGCATTGGATCTTTATCAAATGATCAGTACCACTTTTTGATAGAGTTTTATTGATTTTCTGATTAAACACCTTTTTATGATTGAAAATCCCAAACATTAAATCCAGGAAATTGGCTCTCACCCTCTTTTGACCAAAGAAGCAAAAGGTCTGCTGTCCCACATAACTTTCTTCCCACCTGTTCCTTTTTTTGGTAGGGAAAAAAGAACTCAGTGATAATAGAGGACTGGATGGGAATAGTAGGAATTGTTTATTTACTTTTAAGAGAGGAATATGATCTCATTCATATGATTTTACATTCCAAAATATTTTCCTAAAATTAAAAATAATAAGTAATTTTTGGCTCAGCACCTGTAGCTCAAGCGGCTAAGGCACCAGCCACATACACCAGAGCTGGTGGGTTTGAATCCAGGCCGGGCCTGCCAAACAACAATGACAACTACAACCAAAAAATAGCCAGGCGTTGTGGTGGGCACCTGTGGTCCCAGCTACTTGTGAGGCTGAGGCAAGAGAATCGCTTAAGCACAGGAGTTAGGTTGCTGTGAGCTGTGAAGCCATGGCACTCTACCCAGTGCAACAGCTTTAGGTTCTGTTTCAAAAAAAAAAAAGTAATTTTTTCAGACTTGCCTTGATAATATGTTGTTCTTTAAATAGAACAAATTTGTAGCCAGCACATTTCCATAAAGTATAAATAAATTTCTAAGGATTTACGAGTTGATTGCTTTAGTAATGGAGTATCAGATTTAGGGAGCATTCTGATCCAGAATGACCTCATATTAACCAATTGCATCTGCAAAGACCCTTTTTCCAAATAAAGTTACATTCTGAGGTTCCAGGTGGAAATGAAATTTTGGGGAACAGTATTCCATCTCTACATGATCCAAGTCAGCTCAAGTCAAAAGTTATTTTATTTTTAGGTTCAGGTTTCGCTCCAAGGAATAGCTGAACTGTCTGTCTTTTCAAAGTACAGGGACCAGATAGACCCGTGGTTTTGGGGGGCAGAAGTTCATGGTCTTCAATATAGGCTCTACCTCTTTTATTATGTTTGTCTGTGTTGTATGGGACCTATACTGCTCTCATAAAAGTCTGTCTCTCTTCTATGTGGCTCCCACCTTACCTAGGTCCACAGAGTCTTATTTTAGTTATCTAGGAAGGGAATATGATTGACCCAGCTTGGTGCTACCCCTGATTCATTCAGGTCCAGCAGGACTGGGGGTGGTAGGATGGTGATGGTGGTAAGGTTAGAATGGCTGTGAGCAGGAGCAGATTCTATAGAAGGGATCGAGCAGGGCTGGCATTTTGACCCACGTGTCAGTATTAAATAAGCCTCTAGTGCAGTGCTTGGCACAAGGTTGATATTCAAAAAATATTTTTGCATGAATGAGCTACAAATGGTGGTTGGTCTAATCTTCTTCAGTTCCAAGTACTCCTGTTTCCACCTTCCTATTTTTGTCCTGTTCTCACAAAGCCATGTCCTTAGTTTGGGTAGACTTCTTCTTTGTCCTATTCCATAAGCACCCGTTGCCCTTGGCACACGTTCGCTTTCATCTTTCTTTGTCAACCACTCCCAGAACAACTTAGTATTTGGGTTATGGCAATGATACCTCCCTGTTTTTTTTTTTTTTTTTCTTACTACCTCAGACTCCAGTGTGTATTCTAGTCCACAGTACATAGAAAAACAACAGAAAAAAATCTTTCGTGTTTCTACATTTAAAAGTTCTTTGTCACAGTCTCATCTTATTTTCTTTCCCCAATCATGAGAAGTAGGTATTAGCATTCCCATTTTCAGATAAGGACTTTGAAGCATTTGAGGGTTACAGTGTTGCAGACAAAAAATCTAGAAGGTAGGTGAGCGGCAACTTGAACTCAGATCTTCTTAGCGAGCTGCAACTTGAACTCAGATCCTCTTAGTGAGCTGCAACTTGAACTCAGATCTTCTTAGTGAGCTGCAACTTGAACTCAGATCTTCTTAGTGAGCTGCAACTTGAACTCAGGTCTTCTAACTTTAGTTCAGCATTTCTTTGAGGAAAATACTCCTCCATGATAGAATTTTGGATAGCACCATTCTGACGGCATTGCTTTGGTCTGATAGCTTTGACATCAAAGAGAAGGAAGGAAAAGGAGAAATGATGTTTTAGCTCCACCTTTATGCATTCTCACATCTCATCAACAATGCGACATTTTCCCTGGAAACGCCTCACCCAGCTCACAGGTAAAGCAAACATTGACCCAACAGTTCTCAAATAATCCCCTGTGCAGCATTCAAGATCTTTGGCAGTTTTTCCTCTCTTTCCCCCCACACTTGTTCTTGCTACATCAGAATGCCTCTGTCTGCTTAGATTTCTCTGGGCATGCTAGGTTCTTTTCTTGTGCACATCATCCCTTACCTCTGTAGCATGCCTTCCCTGTTCTTCCACCATTCATTCTCTTTTATGAATCCTCTTCTTCCTGCTCACTTCTCCAGTCTTACCTCTAAATATAATAATATTCCTTCACTTTTGCTGGTTTGGCCTTCACCTACTCATTCATGCTGGTTCATCTGCCTGTTGAGGTCTTTCCTTCTTTTGGGCCTTGAATCTTCCTTGATAGAACCTTTTTTTTTTTTTTGAGACAGAGCCTCAAGCTGTCCCCCTGGGTAGAGTGCCATGGCATCACAGCTCACAGCAACCTCCAACTCCCGGGCTTAAGCGAGTCTCCTGCCTCAGCCTCCCAAGTAGCTGGGACTACAGGCACCCGCCACAACGCCTGGCCATTTTTTGGTTGCAGCCGTCATTGTTGTTTGGCGGGCCCAGGTTGGGGATTCGAACCCGCCACCTTAGGTGTATGTGGCTGGCGCCTTAGCCGCTTGAGCCACAGGCGCTGAGCCGATAGAACCTTTTTTACATGTTCATTTTTGCCATATTTATTGCCTCTCTTTTTCATATTACACTTAATAAACATTTTTTTGTGTGATATCACTTGTCTTTTTTTTTTTTGTAAACATCTTGTACCCCTAACAGAGTGAGGGTACCTTGAGGGTATGGGTCCTGCCCTACATGAGCATCTAGACCTAGTACTTTAACAAGATAGGAAGTCAAAGAAAGTTTTTGATTATAATCTATCCACAACTCCACCTAAATCCATTTTTAGAAGTGAGGAACTCTGATTTATTCTTTATTCTGCATCTTCTGCCACTTAGGTGCTAGTCTCCCTAAAATATTCTGTATGTAGTGATGAGCTCTGGATTTGGAGATAAAGGACCTAGTTTCAAATTCTGTCTCTTATTGTGTAGTTTTGGACAAGCCACATAATTTCTTTTTATGTAAGTTTCTTTAACTGTAAAATGGGGTAATAATACCTGTTATAGCCTTCTACAGGTTTGTTGTGATAACCAAATAAGATAATGCTTGTGGAAAACTTGACAAACTGTAAAGCACTGTGTAAGGGGTTGCAAACACTGCCTCCTATGTGCTCCCCCTTACATCTTCTTTTGTCTTTCTAAGAAGCAGCTGTTTGTGGGTAGAGATCACTTGAGATATATATATATATATTTTATTTTTTATTTTTTATTTTTTTTACCTTTGCCCTACCTCTTTACTCTCTCCCTGCAACATAGATTTCTACCCATCCAGCCTGGCTGAGGAAGGATGCACTTGCAATTTTACAGAAACAATTTCAAACATTCACATTGACCCTAAAAACAAGAGGTGTGCAGTATATAGGCGTATCTACTTCTAGCGACATTCCATTCTTACGGCCTTGGCATGGTAGTTTAATTAATATGAATCTGGATTACTAAGGCTGTCTATTACACTTGGTATTCTTGTCATAGCATTCCAGCATTAACTCTCTGCTACATACAGTTTGCCAGTGGGTTTCAGTGGGATATTAAAAGTGTCCAAGTCTAGTGCTCACTAACAGACACCTTGGCTCAAGGTGGCAACAAATGGCAACAAATGGCATTGAACTGAATGTTTTATTTGCCTTTCCTGGCTCCCCACATCTTCATCTGTTTGTTCATTCATCTGTTTACTCATTTAACACAATTGCTTTGAGTGCCTACCAGTGTCTGTGAAGCATGGTAGATGCCTACGAAGCAAAATGCCTCAATATATTCACCTTGTACTGAGTGTAATACACACAGGAACTAATTACAATAGATGTAAGAACTAGACCAGGAGCAGTGGCTCACAACAGTAATCTTAGCACTTAGGGAGGCCAAGGCAAGAGGATTGCTTGAGACCAGGAGTTTGGACCAGCCTGGGCAACATAGCTAGACCCTGTCTATATAAAAAACAAACAAACAAACAAACAAATAAACCTTAGCCCCATTGCTTGAGACCAGGAGTTTGGACCAGCCTGGGCAACATAGCTAGACCCTGTCTATATATAAAAAACAAACAAACAAACAAACAAATAAACCTTAGCCCGGTATCATGGTACATGCCTGTAGTTCCAGCTATTTGTGAAGCTGAGGCAGGAGGATTTTTGTGCCACTACATTCCATCCTGACAGCCTGGGTGACTGAGTAAGACCCCATTTCTAAAAACAAACAAACAGATTAAAAAACACTGTGGGAACTGGGAACCACGTGTAGCTCAACTCTGTTATGGATTAAATACCTATTATCTGCCAGATCCTACGCTACTTGGTGGGATTACAGGAGTCAGTGTAGGCACCCAGGGGGTGGGATAGCAAGGTAGCAAAGGAAAACTAGCCAGAGTATGAAGAGCCACAAACAACTATTTTACTGTATATTAGTACAAATGGGAAAGGGTTAAATGGATATGTGAACTTGCTGCCAGCAACTCTTCCATATTCACTGGAACCAGTTGACCAGAGAGGGTAGATGCAGTAACTGGCTTTACTGAAGACTGAGCAATGCCGTCTTAAGGGACAGGTTAACACATACTTCAGTGACAAGAACGTTCATACGGAGGAAATTCAAGTAGTGAATAGACATGTGGGAAAGTGTGTCATTGAAGAAACACAAATTTAAACAAAGAGGGAACTACTAAGCCAGAAAAGGTGGCTCTAAAGGTGGTTCTAAAGGTGTTAGGGGTGAGGAAGCAGGCCTGTAGAGGACAAGAAAGGCAAATGCAAAAATCTCTAAGGCAAGAGTTCAGTGGAGCAATTGCGGAATTTTGCTTGCTTAAGTGCGGGAGTCTCGAATCACAGCTTCAGTTCTTTTCTGCACCAAAGCGGGAAGGGGTCCCAGTAAGCCGGATCAAGCCTAGCTAAAGGTAGCAGGCCAGGTGCCTCGGCGTCTCTGGGCAACCGAAAGCCCGCCCACTCCAGAGTAAATCCTTGTGTGATTGGATTATAATTCAACCAATGGGCGCACAGGGGCAGTTTCCCGCCACCTCTGGCGCCCGCTTTCAAACAGCAGTATATTTGCAACTGCAGAAGGACTTCTCAACCAAGCTTGAGGAGGGCGGAGACTTTCGTCTCCTCGTTCAGCGCTGAGCCGGCATGGCCCCGCCCACCAGGCGAGCTTCTAGGTGGCGATTGAAGGAGGCGGCTGCTCCTCAAGGGCCTCAGGTTCGTGGGTTAGGTTGTAACTAGGAAGGAACTAGTGAATTAGATCCAGTAAGGGGGTTTAGGAGAAGTTGGTCTTTGACCAAGGCTAGAATTTCTTCGCAGTGACGGCGTCCGTGTTCTAAGGTGAGCTCTAACTTTTGGGTGGGTTTGGTGATGGGCTAGAGGAGTTGCGAGGTCCTTGGAATCTTGGTTGAGGCTTCCCGGAGGACTGACCTACCCTCTTCCCAATTCTGCGGTGGTGGACTGCCCGCAGGTTGCGGGACTCAGCTTTTGACTTTCAAGTGTCATGAAGACCTCTTTATTCCTCCAAGGTCTTACTTAGAGTGACATAGAGAAGCCCTCCTTGTTTCTTCTCCAGGCTGCTAGGGTTACCTTAAGACCCTACCATGGGACCCCGCCCCGGTCACCCTGGCACCACGCCTGGCTCACAGTGGGTGCTCTGTGCACGTGTGTTGACCGAATGCGAGTGTGCTGGCGCTCAAAGCCTGCAGCCTCAGGTATCCTGGGCTCCGTGCAGTTTGGGTCTCGTGGTACCTGTTTGTTGTGTCGTGGCTAACGCCAAACTGAGTGCCTTGGTAAGGTCGTTCATTTATATATTCCTTCAGCCTGTGAGTGCCTACTGTGCATTTACAGGATTTAAAGGATTACTCACTTTGTCCTCTGGGCATCTGGAATCGATTTGTCTAAAGTGTTGTCATTAGCACTGATTATAAGATGTAGTTACCATTTGTTTGCATGTTTGTTTTCTTTACCTCCATCGTGTCTTTTTAAACTTCGTAATCTTGAACAGTGCTTGGTAAATTGGTGAATGAAGGAGTTCGCCTCCTTGCAGGTCGAAAACAGGCAATATGTTTGGGCCATTTCCATTCTAGAAGGGAAGCTAGCATGTACGCAAGTAAGTAGAATTTCCCAACTCCCGGGACAATTCTTAGACACCCCCCTTTGTGGTACTTAACCCTTTCTATGTTGAGGTCATGAACTTGAGTCTGATATAAGCCTAATTTCACTATATGTGCTCATGTAAGACAGGCTGAAGTTGAAGCCAAAAGAAAAGAATACGAAATATTGTCTGAAAATCCAAAGGAGTAATTTATTTCATAGAGCAATAGGGTTGAGGAGGGCATCTTGAAGGGAGGAGACAGTTTTGTTCCAAAGGAGTTTGCCTTACTTGAAGTAGGATTTCCAACAGGCTGAGCACTCACCTTATCTCAAATTTGCTGAATCCTCTGTTCCTTTAACCTCCTCTGGAGCTGGGACTCTCTTATCCTCAGAAATAATGTCCTACTAGTAATAAAATTAAAATGTATTGATTGTTACATAGTGCTAAGCACTTTATATGTATTATCTTATGAATATTCCTAATCAAGCTTTGAGGTAGATCCTATTTTTACTCCCATTTCATTAACAAAGAAATAAAAACCTTTTATTCAAGATTGCACAGCTGCCTGGATAAAAGAGCCAGAATTGAGCCCAGGTTGTCTGAGGAGTACCCTCGTTCTTCACCCACTCACAGCCATAGTGTTTTCTTGAAGATTTATTTCTAATCTAAAGTCTTTCCTTTCTATGAAGCTTCTCTTAAGCCTTCTTTTCTTAGGCAAAGTTAATTTGTGCTTTGTACTTTGTTCTACTACAGAATTGATTATAATGTATTATTGTAAGTGTTAGTTTATATTATTGTCTCTATAACAGACTCTGCACTCTCCTGGCTGGTAACATATTCTTATGGTAGATGCATCTAGGATATAATCTGGCACAGTGTAGATGGTCAATGAAATTTTATTAAAATAATGAATTCCTACAGGGTAACATGCATATATTCAGTTAAGATATATTTTTTGTGTTCCTACAATGTACATGGGGCAGGTACATTTTAATTCTGCCTTTTAGGGTGTAATAGTTTATTAGATGAGGCAAAAGCAGTGCTATTTTTGCTTTGTAACCTTTTGTCTAACTACACACTCAATGGTCTTGTTTCAAAGAGGCCAGAGAAAAGCAAAATCAGGAAGAACAAAATGAGTGCTGGATTAGAGCACCGTCTCATCTGAGTGTAAGAAAACAACATACTTTTTGATCTTCTTAATGGGTTCAGAAAAAGTTAACTAGCTGGGAAGAAGGCCTTAACTAGACTATTATATGAAAAAAGCATACTCTACACTTACTCTACCTCTTGATTTTTTTAATGGCCAGCCCTCTGAGTCAATAAATATCAAAATATTTCATTGCTTTTATTAGTGGAATAGTATTACCAAATTAATTCAAAAATAATTTCACTAGGGAAGATACTCATTTTCAGTATATTAATATTGTTAATTTTGGAGATGGCTTTAGCAATTCTTATTTTCACCAGCAATTCATGAGCCACACAAAATACAAAGTAGCCACCGCTGGGTCTTACCAGGTTTATCTTTTCAATCTAGTGATTGAAAATGGCATTTTGTTGTTTTGCTTTTTTAAAATTCCATGAGGTTCAGCATCTTTACAAGTTAAACGAGCATTTACATTTCTTTTTTATAACGAGTTGTCATGTCAGTTGCCCATTTTTAAACTGGGTTGTCTTTTTCTCATTTCTTTTAAGAATTATATTTTGGGATTTTGTCATGTGTTTTACAAATGTTTTTCTCCATTGCTTATTTTAATCCTTTGACAGTTGTTAGTCATGTATTTTTTCGTACAAGTACTTGTTAATAATGTCTTTCTTTGCCTTATGCAAATTTTATTTTCATGGTCAGGTTTTCAACACATTTTTTCTTTATGGCTTCAGGATTTACTATCTTGCTATTTTTGTTTTTAAGGCAGTCTCTTTGTTCTGAATATTTAGGGAAGTCTCTGGTAGTAATAGTAATTATGATTAATTAAAGAAAAATGTTAGCTTTTATTTTAAATTTCATTTGAAGACTACATTTTTTTAGTACTTTTTAAAAACTACAATAAGTTGATTAAATTTTCCTTTATTTCTAAAATCATTTCTTAAGGTTTCTCGTAGTACGCTTTTCAGGAAGAAATTTTAATTTATACCTTTTCTTCTCAGATGGGAGAGACTTTGCTCTTATCAGATATTTTCAGATTTTTTTAATGACATACTTTGTATTTAAAGCCATTAAAAATACACATTGGTATTTTACATACTCTTCACTTAAAAATAAAAATCCCTTGTAGAGTTAATTATTCTCGATCTGAGAAAAAGTAGCTCTTTATTTACAATAGCTATAACTTATTTAGCAGTAGGCTCTTTTCAATCTTCATGTTCTTTTTCAATAATCAACATCAATTGATGGCAGGTTAATGTGAAGGGGGGGGCGGGGAATCTCTCTTCTCTTACCTAATAAAGGAGAAATTAACTCAAATTCCACATTTTATTTTGTATTTATAGTTAAGTGCAAGAAGAGGTAGAAACACATCAAGAATTCAGAAGCAGAGAAGATTATTTCTGACTAAAAATTTCAAAAATGTCTTTAAGGTTCAGCTTAATCCATCACTTTTAAGGAGCTGGGATTTAAATGGGCTGGTATTGTCGTTATTTAGACACAGTATTGTGTTGACCCTCAAGTTCCCTTGCAGTAATGAAGAAACCTAGAGACACAGCCTGTTTTTCCCCTCATTATTTCAGCTATGTTTTAGGCTTTTTACCATTTTCAGATCTTTAGCATTCTTTTCTCTGGATTCATTGTTTTAGGTGGAGTTCGGTTTATATTTCTCAAATTTATTTATTTTCCCCCTCACTGAAAGAGTACATGTCTTTTCTCCCTTTCTTCCTGGTGCAGGAGGAGGGAGCAAGTCTGGTCTAAGGAGCAGAGGTGGGAAGGGTTTCAGTGGATGTGAGTTGAAAGGGCCTGGCTGGGTGCAGAGACCAAAGGGGAAAGGATTAGAAGGTAGACAGCAAATTAGAGTTTGGCCAAGACCCATAATTCAATCTGTGAACAACAAAAACTTGACATATGGGGAGTTTTACCACTGACGTTCATATTTGTGTTAATCTTTAATGTCCTATTTATTCTGACTTGCACATTTTCTTTTCATTTTTTAACATCTATAGGATATGCTGTGTTTTAAAATTAATGATATACCATAATTTAATTGGCTACATCTTTTTCTTAGTGGAACTGCTTCATAGAATCAAGGGTGCCTTAGATCTGATGAAATGGAGTTATCTTCTGCTATGGAACTGCTGGCTTGTGCTAAAGTTTGTGATATTCTCAACTGTTAACACAAGGGAGCTAAGTTCTTTATGGTAAAATGCACTTGGGTTTCTGGATCTCTGTGCTTCTAATTTTACTTCCAGTTCTATGACATTTTAGAGCCTGAAAGGTGTAGTGAATGAGTTGTGGGCTTGGGCCCACATCCAAGTGCATTTCACTGGCATGGACAGCACTGGGCTGAACGGAGGGCCGTGTTAGGCCAGGTAATTGATGACACCTGCTTACTTTTTTGGTCAGGATTGTTCAGAGCTTTGGAGTTCTGGGGGGTTTATGTGTAGTGTCAGGATCCCTAAGTATAATTTAAATCAACAGCTGCCTTTTTGACTCTAAGTAGTTGAAAACCCATTTCCTGCTGCTGCGTCTGCCACAGCAGTACCTGTTCCCCATGGAGCTCTCACTGTTGCTTTTGGAATTGGAACCTCACAGTGGTGTAGCTTCACAGCCTTCACTTCTGTTTTTCTTGAGTATTTTGCCAGAACCTGATTTTATCAAGCTTAAGGGCAAGACATTTAACACTTACATTTTTGTTGTGTGCTCTATGGAGTTTATCAGATTGTAAATGTTTCTGGGCTAGCAATCATTAACCCAGGATTGAAGGCCTGTTTTTTGGAAAGCATGAAATTTGGATTTGTGATATTCTAAGAGGCAAATTATAGAGAATACTACCTGTGCCATGTTTAATACATCAAATTTGAAATTTTCGTTGAGTTTAAGCTTAAGGTTTTTATGTTTGCCACATTTCTAGTTTATTATTATTGACATCTTAGTTTTTGCATGGGCAAAAATCTTACTGTTTTGAATTATATTTTCCAGACCAGTAGAAAAGTCTGTTCATAGCCTTATTACCTTTTTGTGGTTTTTTTTTTTTTTTTTTTGAGATAGGGTCTTGTTCTCTCGCCTAGACTAGAATGCAGAGGCATCATCATAGCTCACTGCAGCCTCCAACTCCTGGGTTTAAGTGATTCTCCGGCCTCAGCCCTCTGAGTATCTGAGTAGCTGGGATTACAGGCATGCACCACTATGCCCAGCTAATTCTTTAATTTTTTTAATTTTTTTCTCCTACTTAT
>NW_003852406.1:1776877-1860876 GCF_000181295.1 Otolemur garnettii | reverse complement strand
GCTCAAGCAGTCTTTCCACATTGGCCTCCCAAGTCTCTGGGACTTTTTTTTTTTTTTGTAGAGACAGGGTCTTGCTCTTGCTTAGGCTGGTCTTGAACTCCTGGCCTCAAGCAGTCCTCCCGCCCTGGTCTCCCAGAATGCTAGGATTACAGGTGTGAGTCATTGCACCTGACCTTGCATTTTTTTCTCTTCTATGAATTGCTATCATGTGGCTGTTTTCTTTTATTTGTCACAATTAATTTGTACTTTTCATACATGCATTGGCCTACAGTTTGTATGCCAATGTTTGTGGCATTGCTTACGTAGTTTGTTCTGGGGAGATTTTATGGGATCTTTAGAAACCAGACATCTTCTCTTCCACAGGAGGACCATGTCATTAGACTTTGGCAGCATGGCGCTACCGACACAGAATGAAGACGAAGAATATGACAAAGAAGACTATGAGAGGGAGAAAGAGGTACGCCACTCAGAAAGGCCCCACGCTACACCTAATCCCTAACGACCTTTATTCCTAGTCTAAATCATACCACCTTGTGCCATTTTTGAAGGGATTTATAATTGTTTTTTTCCTCTTTAAAAATAACAAACAACCCTAAAACCCGATCAATTTTTGGACTTTTAGAAGGCAGATGAGTAGAATGCTTCCTTTTTTTTTGAAACAATAAAACACAACTGTGAATGATGTTACCAAAAAAATGGTTGCTTTTTTTTTTTTTTTTTTTTGAGGCAGAGTCTCATTCTGTTTGTTGTCCTAGGCTAGAGTACCCTGGTGTCACAGCTCACAGTAACCTCAAACTTTTGGGCTCAGGTGATCCTTAATGCCTTAGCTTCCCAAGTAGCTGAGAGGACAGGTGCTTGCCACAAGGCCCAGCTAATTTTTCCTATTTTAGTAGAGATGGGGTCTCACTGTTGTTCAGGCTGGTCTCGAACTCAAGCGACCCACCTGCTTCAGCCTCCCAGAGCATTAGGATTATAGGGATGAGCCATGGTGCTCATCCTGGTTAAATTTTAAAAAGTCTTTTCATTTAGGGGGTAATGGTTGGCTTTGGAAGCAGAAACCTAGTTTCTAGGTACTTGGAGCCTTGCTGTGGACAAGGCTGGCAAGGCTCTTTGCTTCAGGTAGTTTACATGTTAGTGGAAACAGATCATAAACAGTGAACAAGTGAATAAAGTAATTTGAGTAGCAGTAGTAGTGTTACTGTGGAAGTCCGTGTACTTGTTACGATTGTTCTTAGTTTGAGTCATTTCTTGATTGACTATGATAAAAAACTTCTTTGTTCCTGAGACTGTTTTTGATAGCACCCATTTCTAACTATGTAGAATAATCCTTTTTAATACAGTGCTGTGGATCATCAGTAGGGAAAAAAGGAATAGGGCCAATTGGCCATCACTCATGTGGCTGGCAGTAGAATTATAGTAGAGATAGAAAATGAGCAGCTTGCTGGATTTTGTCCATAACAGGTATTGTTTGGTTGCACAGTGCTTTAAAAAATTGAATCTATATTTAAAGATTGGAAAATTTCATGGAGTACTCCAGAGTTCGTGGCTTGCCTTAAAATATTCAAAGCTCTGGCCACACCTCGCCTGTGTTTGTCTATGGCAGCAGGCGGGCTGGAGCTGAGTGGTGACTCCCTTTCCTAGCTGGCCGCAGTCCCCACTTTGCACACAGACACAGGCTTATGTGCTCAGACCTGCCTGCTTCACTCTTGTGAATTCTCTGCCAGGTCCCTGAGGGCACTTGAGTTTGTGACCCTGGTGGGGGTTTCTGGATTTTGGCAGGGTCCCTCACAACAATTGTGGCAAGGACGGGAATGAGGATTTTCTATTACTTTTTGAACCTGTAGCATGAGGTTTTCATGACTGTGATGGCTTGGATAGTTGGCTGGGATTTAGCCACTGGGATTCCTGAGAGGGTCAGTTTAAGTAATCACTTCTGTAAAGAAGAAAAAATATTTTGACAGGTGATTTTTCATTGGAAAAAATATTAGAGAGATGCATAGTGTATTAGAGAGAGCTTACTGCCAGTGTATTATGTGGTGAAAATTTTAAAGGGGGTTTTAATTAAGGAGGTGATTAATTCTAGATAATATAGAAATTAGCCATTGGAATTACCTCTTTGATAGATTGTTTGCTGAGGTAGAGAATTTCCAGAGGAAACAAGGGTTCTTAAAAGATGACGTATCTAAGAATAAGGCCTGCTGGGACAGGGGAGGGAAGAAATATGTAGCTAATTTGACTCTAACATGATGATTATGGTGATATTAAGAAACCTCATGTTAATAAATGTTTTTACTTTTTAAATTTTTAAATTTTTTTCTGGAATTCTAAAATATTCTTGAATGTTTTTACTTTAAGAAAATTTTTGCAAGGGAAAAAGTGAGTTTAGAAGCCAGAGAGTTTCTGATTTTCAGTAATAAAATTCAGGATTATTGATAAAACATTTACCTGTATATATACTTTGTCACTGCAAGTTAAAAAAACACATTGTCTGATCAAACACAAGCTTGCTTGCATATTCTAAAACCTTTTCAACCCTTCTAGGTGTCTATGACTCTACAATAGCCAAAAAGTTCACAGCCTTAAGAGATTAAAGAAAAGAACTATTTCTTCCTGCCTATCTGGTTGGTAGTTCTGGGATTGCGGTCAGGGTATAACTTTTAGCAGTGGGCTAATGTGTATTGCTTTCTCTGCTTAGTGAATCACTGTGTTCAGTTCACTTATGTAGGAGAAATGTCTTTATCCCCAGTACCAAGCATAGCACATGTGACTCAGTCTGTCCTCTAAGGGCTTGTGAGAGCTTCTCTCTGTAAATGGTAGGATAGTTTTGATTTTGACCTTGTAATGAATGGCCATTTGCTAATACAACATGTCTTCCTAAACTATTTAATTTTGTTCCTTTGATGCTAGTAGGGATTTTGTTAACATTTGCTCATATCTCTGAATAAGGCATCAGCAAACTCCGTCCTCTTATACCATCCTCATTAGCAGCTTTCAATTTCTAGTTCCACAATTATTTCCATTTCTTTTCCCTCCATTGGTTGCGTTGATCAAATGGAGAAGTGTACTTAGTCTTCAGAAAAGGAAAGGATTTTGTAAATATATGATTGACTGTGGAGAGGACATTTAGACCAGTGGAATCTCAAGTCACAGATCACCGTAAACAGATCCATATTTTAAAGAAAAACTCCAAGAATTTTTCAGAAAAGCAAGACATCATAATCATTTCTAAATTGCTGTGACTCTTAGTGGTACATTAGTAGATGTTGGCCCACTCTGGGCCAACACATAGCAGAGTGATGCGTAACCCACAGCTTCTCACAGTGTTCCCAACGAAACTCCGTCTCTTGCACAGTTGACAGAGCAGATTAGGGTGCGAGTAAGGGCGGTGACACCATGGAGATATGAGATCATTTCTGTTAATATCAATTGATTGTCACATGTTACTCATCCTCAGAGTTTACTGGAGTATATTACTTCCTTGCTGTATCCCTTCAGAGCTGCCAATCTAGTTGTCCTTCTTGCTACTAAGTAGACGTCATCCGGAACAAACTTATGAAAGCTAGACCAGAAGAGAAGAATTCAAATCTCTTTTATTAACTCACTCATAATATAACAATGTGACTTTGTGAAATATATTCTACCCAAAGTCACTGTGCTTTGTGATTTCATAGTTGGATATTCTAGAGATGTGGTTCTTATTCTTTTGGTCATAGAAGTATTTGTTATACATTCTTAGGTATTAGGAAAGCCACAGCCTAAGGTAGATTGTCATTGGGAATCTCAAAGTCTGCTGGAGCATATATATATATGTATAAGTACATATATAAGTATATATATATATACTTTCTTCAGTGTCACCAGAAGTAGCTCTGTGATTTTTGCTTGGTTCTAGATAGTAAAATTATCTATGTATTATGTATGTATATATTCTGGAGCTGGTGATCTGGGACAGAAATACTAGCTCAATTGTGATATCAAGATAGTATTTACTGATGCTGGGTTATTTAGTGATGGTGTATTCAAGATGATCTTCTGTGGAAAGGTAGGTGGTTTAAGCAGCAGATGGCAGACAGAAACTTGCCCCTGGCAATATGGGTTTGAGTTCCTCTTGGTATTTATATTGGTGTTTCTCTAATAGAATAATAAAGCTCCCCTGAGCTTGGAGTCATGTATTTCAGGGGCAAGGTTTCCATTGCTTAACCTTTCTTCCACTTTTTTCTTCAAAAACTGCCTATTTTATGGAAGCATTTTGATATTTTGTGTCCACTAGAGGGAAGTGTTAAGCTATTGTACTATTTGTTTACATTCAGCATGTATCCATGAAAGCATTATTTAATAATTCATATTAGGTTATTAAGTAAGAAATACCTGATTTCCTTACATACTAAGTTTGAGAGTTGATGTCTCTGACATTTCACTTTGACACTTATTACTATTTTAATTATGAAGGCTTATCCACATTTTAAATGTGCATTTTGGCTTGTGATTATCTTTTAGCTTTTTTTTAAGAGCAATTTTTTTTTTTTTTTTTTTTTAGACAGAGTTTCACTATGTTGCCCTCAGTAGAGTGCTGTGACATCATAGCTCATAACAACCTCAAACTCTTGGGCTTAAGCAATTCTCTTGCCTCAGCCTTCCAAGTAGCTGGGACTACAGGTGCCTGTCACAACACCCAGCTAGTTTTTGTTGAGGTTGTCATCATTGTTGTTTAGTTGGCCCAGGCTAGGTTCAAACCCGCTAGCCTCAGCGTATGTGGCTGTCTCCGTAACCACTGTGCTATGAGTTCCATCCGTGGAACCAATGCAACACGGACAGCTCAAAGTATCAATGAAGTGTTTGGGAAGGATTAGGATAATGAATGCACAGTACATCGATGGTTTGAGAAGTTCCGTTTTGGTGATTTTAATCTTGAAAATGAGCCATGTGGGTGACCTGAGAGCAGGGTAATAATGATGAATTGAAAGCTGTAGTGGGAGCAAATCTATCTCAGCCTATGTGTGAGTTAGCTGCAAGCTTTGATGTTTCTATTCTAACAATATTGGATCATTTGAAACAAATGGCAAGGTAAAGAAGCTGGATGGATGGCTTCTACATGAATTAAATGAGCTTCAGGAGAGAAACTGTCTTGAAGCTTGCCTCTCTTTGCTGTCACGACACGAAGATGAACACCATTTCTCTAATATTGGTGTGTGTGATGAAAGTGGCTTCTTTTTGGTAATACAAGCATTCAGCTCAATGGTTGGATAAAGATGAAGTGCCAAAACATAGTCCAAGACTGAATATTTATCGAAAAAACCTAATGATGTATGTTTGGTATCCAGTGTTGGTATTATCCAACATAACTTCATGAAGCCTGGTCAGTCTATTACAGCTGATAAATACTACAGGGATGATTTTGCTTGTTAAAAAGTTTACTTCTGGATCCAGAGGCATTTGATTAGCTGATTGCTCAGATTACTTTTCCTTTATGGATGCCAGTTTTGTTAATTTTGTGGTGTCACAAAGAAAGCTACAATAGCTGCTTAATCATTATATAGTTCCCCTGTTTTTGTAAGGGGAAAAAAATATATTGTTGAGATGTCCCTATCATGGTTCCTCTGAATTATAAGGTTGTGTACTTGAACCTCACTGAAGATTTAGAAGAAAATATTCTTTCTGTCTACTGCAGCCAGATGAACAACATGATGAGGATGCTTGTTATTAAGTGGCTGAGATTGGCCAATCCTCTTGCCAGACAACACTGTCACACAAACAACACTGCCCAAACTACAGAAGCGGGACTTGGAAACTCTCTGTCATCCACCAGAGTCACCAGACCTTGCACCAAATGACTACCACTTCTGGGTTTGGGCCACTTCTTGCAAGGAAGAATATTCAATTCTCAATAAGCTGTGGAAAAGGCCTTTCATTATTATTTCATCTCTGCTGCCTCTCCAGGCTTTTTCACTGCTAACATAAACAAGTTACCATAAAGATGGCAAGACTGTGGTGATAGTTGGGTGCATACCTTGATTAATTATACTGCTTCTTGTTTGAGATATAATAAACCAAACTTTTGATTCAAATTTGGACATTTCGTATTTAATGATCTAATATTTTTATTTTTATTAATTTATTTTTTAAATTTTTACCCGTCAAAAGACAAAGAAACCTAATACTTTAAACTATCAGAACCTTTCCAGAAGCATATTGAATGAAGAATCCTGTTCAAAGGGAAGAGGACTGTTAGCTATTCCATTTGTTGCTTTTCTCTTGGGAGAAGATTATGGTTTGTAATTTGATGATTTGTGCTTTCATGAATATGGGGGGATTATAGTCTTAGGATACAATCTGTTTAGTTAATTTAAGTTGAAAATCCTAACAAAAGGTTTACATGTTCTTTGTTTTACATTATCCCTGAAAATAGGCTTTTTGGGTGTTCTCCATGAGTTGTAAATTGTTTTGTCGAAAAAGTTCTTTGAGTAAAATGCCTTTTTTTTTTTTTTAAATGGTTAGGAATGAAATATGATGTGGAAAGGGAGAGGAGTCAGATTTTATTTCAACTAAAGCCTTGGCAATGGCAAATGATCTTTTTTCTAGTGAAGGTATCTCTTGAATGTAAAACTCAGTTGATACATAATCACTGAGAAGATTGCTACTTGTAACCAAAAAGCAGTATGATGAATGTGAAATTAACGAGTGGGATTAAATCTTGTCATTTATTAAGTATTGTGATCTCTGTCTTTGAATCTGTATTTAGAAGTTGGGTGCATCTTTAATGAGGAAAATTTGTAGTTTCCAAAGTTCCATATTTGGTAACATGGATATGGCAGTTTTGTGTTTTATGGCACAAGGTTTGATGACAAAAAAGCAAAACCTATTTGACACTGTATATGAAGAGGGTACATTTTGATTGTGGGAAGTGGAAATACTGGGAATGGGATTTTGTTCCTAAATGACCTTACTAGGACTGGACTTCGTTTAGCTTTTCTGTGCCTTGAAAATGGTATTAATAGAAGCCAAGGACTATGACCCAGTTAGACCAAAGAACTTGATGGAGACCTTTTTTGAAGGTGAATGAAACTATTTTATAATGTTAGCATACATACAAAATATCTTACAAGATTCTAAATAGACTACAGGGATGATTATGCTTGTTAAAAAGTTTACTTCTGGATCCCGAGGCATTTTGATTAGCTGACTGCTTATGCTCAGATTACTTTTCCTCTATGGATGCCAGTTTTTTTAATTGTGGTATCACAAAGAAAGCTACAATAGCTGCTTAATCATTTAAAAAAAAAAAATGTACTGCTGAGATGTCCCTCTCATGATTCTCCTGAATTATAAGGTTGTGTACTTGAACCTCACTGAAGGTTTAGAACAAAATATTCTTTCTGTTCAGGAATCTTTACCTGATATAAATGCAAAGGATTTATTCTATGGTTATTTTTCCCTGTGTCACAGGTGGGGGTAGTCTTTTTTCTTAAAGTAGCGATGCATTATGGACAAAACAGGTTGGGCTACTTTTAAAAGACCTCATAGATGGGATGTTTCTTCTTTTCCCCCCCAGTACATTTTGTGTCTTTGTAGAGTTACTTCTGCCACCTTTCACTTGAGGCACGTAGTTTACTAATATGTCGATGTGCTTTGTTTTTAGTGCATTTCTTTTGTGTTTCTTGTTCTTGACATCTTTACGTCAATTCTGACTATGGCTAATTCTCAAAGTGAGTTTTTAAGCACTCTGAATGTGCAGATGGGCAGCCAATCAAGATCTTGATTGTTAATATTGGCATCAAACAGATTTAGGGAAGAAGATAAATTTTTGTTGAAGAGAGTATCTTTCTCTTGTTTCATCTTTAAAGAACCAAATGGATTGAGAAAAACCTTAAAAAAAACCCCACATACATTGAATATCAGAAATCTATATGGAGAGAGGAAATGTCCCACCTCACACATTCCATTCCCATTCTCTGTATTTTAACAATTGGGGCATTCCTTTCAGACCTTCTTTAGAATATGCTCATTTAACTTTTTCCATATATATTTTGTTTGGGAAGTTTCTTAAACTTGGATTTGTTTTATAGCTATATTCCATTTCTTTTATACTAATGACAGAGAAAGTGGGGGGAAAAAATTGTTATAGACCAGGAAGCATCTCTCTCTCTCTTTTTTTTCTTCTTCAAGGTTTTACAGGGTATTTAACATGTTTAAAATTCACGTGTTTCATAATTGTATGGGTTTGATTTATGTATTGTGAAGGGACTTAGCTTGTTAATTCAGTTGGTGGTTAGTTTCTTAAAGAGAAGTCATTAGCAGTCCCCCTATAATTTAGTAACAGAACATTTGATATTCTGATTGTCACAAGTTTTAAGGTACTTTATGAGATTTGAAGAAAGACAATTATTGTATATAGAGTGAAATTTAGCAAATTAGACTACTCATTTTTTCAATCACAGTTTATCTTGAAACTTGAATGAATTTTGTCTGGTTAGTTTATGTAGGCAGACTGCTAAAATTATGCTGTTTCTGCAGAGTGAAGTCAAATTTTTAATGTCAATGGTGTTATGCTTTTGAATGTCCTATCTGTAGAAAACTGAATCTTGCAACTCTCCTCTTACTCAGATGTTCTATAAGAGCAGAGTATTATATGTCTTTTCATCAGTGGGATTAGCTGGCTGTCTCCTGATTCAGCCACCCCAAGAAGTTTCTATCATATTATTAGAGCTTTCAAGGGCTTCTGGGCCACCTGTTGCTGCCGTTGTTCCTCTCACCTGGGCAGAGTGCATCTGGCTACTCAGATTCCCCGTAGTATGTCTGATTGTCTAGTCCTAACGTCTGATTACTAGTAAAATAGGATTCTGAAACTCAGTCTGCCCTGTGAGAACAATACAGTGGTTATACCATTATTGTGACTGGCTGTGTTTGCATAAAACAGTTTTAAAACTCTGTTGTATGTGTATTTAAATCTAAGACCTTTGTAGAAAAAAAAGGCTTCTGATCTAAATTCTGACATTATGCCACTCCCTTTTCCCCAAGTGAAATGATGGACATAATTTGTGTGGAATTTAAGCAATTGATGAAAGGAAGAATTAGGAATTTCTTTGATTTCTACAGTCAAGAATCACTCATTCCAGGGGAGTATTGGTTTGGCATCTTGTATTGACGTCAGTGTGACATTGATGCAGACTTTTCCGCCTCAGTTGCAGCAGCTTCTCACAGACCTTCCTCATGATATGCTGGACGATGACGACCTCTCCTCCCCCGACCTCCACTATTTGGACTGCAGCGAGGATGACGCAGAGGAAGAGTAAGTACCGACATCACTTAGACTTCTGTATTGCAAGTCGATAAGCCTTTTTCTTTTGATTCTCTGCAGATAATAACAATGTACATGATTATACAGTGGTAGACAGATTCTTAACATTTTGAGTAAAGGTTAGAGGGAAAACATGAACATCTTGGGATTGTTTATGTTATTTATATCCAAGTAAACAATAGTCTTTACATCTAAAGTATTGATTTTTCTCAAGACCGCACCATCCTGAGCAATCGGAGAGGAACTGGCATGAACATCAAGTGCTGCCCAAATCTCAAAGTGTAAGTGTCAGGTGCGATCACGACCTTGGTGAGGGTGGGAGTAGATCTTAGTGCTTTTGTTTTACTCTTGTTATCTGACAGGACTATACAGAAATTCAGGGTTTCTTCATTGGAGAAAAATGTAATGGCTGGGAAGAAAATCCGAGAAAAACTGAAGACCGACACGCTGGGTACCATCCTGAAGAAGGTGGAGATGAAGGCGGAAGTGGCTACAGTCCTCCCAGTAAATGTGAACAGACTGATTTGTATCACCTTCCCGAAAACTTTAGACCATACACCAATGGTCAGAAGCAGGAATTTAACAGCCAACCGACCAATGTAATTAAATTTTCAGATCCCCAGAGGAACCATTTTCAGGTATCGTTGAAAACTTGACTTTCAAGAATTAGCATGTGTTTGCACAGGTATCTGCATGATGTATGTGTGTGTTTAAAACCTGCATGTATGTAAGTGCAGTGGTGAAATGATGTATTTTAACTATACAGATTTCCGAGAGTGTGCTAATTCAGGCTCGTGGTCATGCTGAATTAGTCATGCTGTTTTCTGTTTATAATCTAATACAATCGTAATCTTAAGTGAGAAGTTTAAAATGGAGGTTCTTTGGAAACAGTTATTTAAACATTAAAAATTAAGTCTGCCAAAGATTAACTGTCCTCAGTTACTGCTGCTTCTGGCTTCTACCAGTTCAGGATGACAGCAGTTAGTTTCCTCAATTTTCTTGCTTACCAGTTATAACAAACTTTTTTTTTAGTTTAATCATAAATAAATAGATCATGTATACATTAATGCATTATGGGGTACAGTGTGCTGATTTCATATAGAATTAGGAACTCTTACATCACACTGGTTAATAGATACCTCATCTTGTTTACTAATATATACCTCATCTCGTTTACTTAGTTATTGTGTTAAGACACTTATACTCTATACTAATAGATCCGACATGTACCCTTGCATTATGTACCCATAGGTGTGATCCCACCATTCACCCTCCCTCGATCTGACCTCTCCCCTCCCCTCCCACCCCCCACCTCCATCCTTCATCTTGGGCTGTAGTTGTGATCTGTTCTTCATATGAAAGTGTGTGATTGTAAATTGGTTTCATAATAGTACTGAGTACATTGGATATTTTTTCTTCTATTCTTGAGATACTTTACTAAGTAGGATATGTTCCAGCTCCATCCCTGTAAATGTAAAAGAGGTAAAGTCTCCATCTTTTTTTAGGCTGCATAATATTCCATGGTATACTTATACCACAATTTATTAATCCATTCATGAATCGATGGGTACTTGGGCTTCTTCCATGACTTGGCTATTATGAATTGAGCTGCAATGAACAATCTGGTGCAAATATCTTTGTTATAAAGTGATTTTTGGTCTTTTAGATATACACCTAGTAGAGGAATTGCAGGATCATACAGCAGGTATCCTTTTAGATCCCTGAGTTTTCTCCATACTTCTTTCCAAAAGGGACGTATTAGCTTGCACTCCCACCAGCAGTGCAGAAGTGTTTCCTTTTCTCCACGTCCACACCGTCATCTGTAGTTTTGGGATTTTGTTATGTGAGCCACTCTTACTGGAGTTAGATGACATCTCAAAGTGGTTTTGATTTGCATTTCTCTGATGATTAAAGATGATGAGCATTTTTTCATGTGTCTGTAGGCTATGCACCTATCATCTTCACAGAAGCTTCTGTTCAAGTCCCTTGTCCACAATGAAATGGGATCACTTGTTCTTTTCTTATTAATAAGTTTGGGTTCTCTGTGGATTCTGGTTATCAAACCTTTGTCAGAAGCATAACCTGCAAATATCCTCTCCCATTCTGAGGGCTGTCTGCTTGCTTTACTTACTGTGTTCTTGAGTGTGCAGAATCTTTTTAGTTTGATCAGATCCCAGTAATGTATTTTTGTTGTTGCTTCAATTGCCTGGGGGGGGGGTGGAGGGCTCCTCATAAAGTATTATCCCAGGCCAATTTCTTCAAGTGTTTCTCCGGCACTCTCTCCAAGAATCTTTATAGTTTCATGTCGTAAGTTTAAATCTTTTATCCAGTGAGAGTCAATTTTTGTTAGTGGTGAAAGGTGTGGGTCCAGTTTCAGTCTTCTACAAGTCACCAGCCAATTCTCCTAGCACCATTTGTTAAATAGGGAATCTTTCCCCCAGTTTACATTTTTGATGGGCTTATCAAAGATCAAATGACAATAATTGTCTGGGTTCATCTCTTGGTTCTCAATTCTGTTCCATATATCTACCTGTTTTTGTGCCAATACCATGCGGTTTTGATCTCTATAGATTTATAGTATAGTTTGATGTCTGGTAGTGTGATTCCTCCTGATTTGTTTTTATTTCTGAGTAATGTCTTGGCTATTTGAGGTTTTTTTCTGGTTCCATATAAAACAAAGTACTATTTTTTCCAGATCTTTGAAGTATGATGGTGGTGCTTTGATAGGGATTGCATTAAATTTGTAAATTGCTTTGGGTGATATGGACATTTTAACAATGTTTATTCTTCCTAGCCATGAGCATGGTATGTTTTTCCATTAGTTTATAGCAAACTTTAGGTTAAGCATTTCAAAGCCAATATCTGTTTTGTATGATGATATGTCAGTAGACAGAATGAATATTATGCACCTTGTTTTTTCCTGTGGGAGAGTTTACTGAAGTAAGATCTCAGAATACAGTTAGTTGTTTCTTAGAATTTCTTAATGACAACAAATGCCTCATTTTGCCAATAGGTATTTTGTGGCACCCAATGATGGGATGGTTTTGTGGACCTTGTAAGGTGCTTATTTTCTCTTGAGTCTATCTCTGTGGAATGTTCTTCATTGCACAAAAGTTGCTGAATATGTATTATAAATGAAGCTTTGCATCACACGTGCTGTTGCTGAGGATGTTCATTTGTATGTTCCCAAGATGCTGGCATCATCTAAATCATTTGTTATAAAATATTCAGATATAATCTCATTGGAATTCTTGAGTTTTATTTATGAAATCAGCTCCATTATGTGCTCAAAAGTATAGTTAAAGTATTTATAATTTATACATTGCAGACTCCTAATTAAATAACAATAGTGTTAAATAATAAGTGATAATTTTGAGCATATATATGTATAAAATATGTAATTGTACCATAATTAAGTTCTGTAACACAAAATTAAGGTGTCTAATTCAGATAATTTTTGAAGAGAAGGCCATATTTTAATTCGAAATTTCATTTCATCTTATAACAGCCATTTGGTTCATCACAAGGTCCCAGTTGTCAAGCTTTGGAATCATATAAAGTGACATATAAACCTTATCAGCCTTCTGCCCAGAATAACGGTGCACCTGCCCAGGAGATAGCAGGAAGTGACACATTCGAAGGCCTGCAGCAACAATTTTTAGGAGCTAATGAAGGTAGGTATCAGGTTTACTTTTTGATAGCATGGTTGGGGAATTTTGAACCCTACATGGATATTTGAGCATATTCAAGAATTGTTTTTTAAGTATAACAATGGACTAGTGATTGATATTTCAGAGAGCCCTTAATTTTACAGAAAGATACTGAAGTACTTCTAAACCAACTATATGAAGTCTAGGATTTACTTTAAAATAATATGTTGTTGGAGGATGATGTTGGTTGGATATATATTTGCTCCTGGAAGCAAAACTAGCCAGGAGTTCATAGTTGCTGAATTTGGGAGATGGGTTCTTGGGGATTCGTTGTGCTATTCTCTCTACGTCCTTGTGTGTTTGAAATTTTCCACAATGAAAAGTTAAAGAAAACTTTTCTCAACTGTATATTTCAGTCATCCTACTTAAAATGTTCTCATTCGTGAAGTGGTTAATATGCCTGCCTGTCATTCAGGAGATGGGGTTCATTTGAAATAAAAAAAAATGTTTTTATGAACTTCATTTTTTTATTTGAAGACTAATTTAGAAATTGAAATATAGGGCAGTGCCTGTGGCTCAAAGGAGTAGGGTGCAGGACCCATATGCCAGAGGTGGTGGTTCAAACCCAGCCTTGGGCAAAAACTGCAAAAAAAAAAAAAAAAAAAAGAAATTGAAATATAGATTTCTTGTCTATCTCAGATTTTTCATTACACGTATTATAGAAATGTAATTTAATTGGCTTTAGTGCTAAGAGGGGTAAAAGAAAAATAAATGTAATTTAGTAAATCAGCCTTTATCATCTTAACTTTTGATTTTACAATTTTAGTATAATAATAAGGTATGTGATATAAGTTACTTTATATTGAAGATTAGACTTCAATTTCAGGTTCAGTTGTGTGACATTTGGCAAAAAAAATTTTGGGATCATGTATGTATAAATATGAGACTGAGAAAAGTGTTTACATCTACTAGAGAATTTTGAGATGAAATACTGGTATCAAAGAACAAAACCCCCAAACCAAAACTTGCACAGTGACTATGCTTAATTAGTGTTTTATAGTCTAACTTTTATTGTCATAATCTCTGGCATATTAAATAACTTATAATTATTGTATGTATTGAAGAATCAGTGTGATTATAGAGTATGCCAGTGTGTTTTTCTTTTTGTTTTTTCCTTATTTGGTTCATCACAAGGTCCCAGTTTGATGACTTTTCCCATCACAAGGGGGAAAAGTCATACTGAATATTCTGGGCTACCTGGGCTAGACTGAAGATAAACTGTGGACTTTATACCAATAACTTTTTTTTTTGTTCATTTTTCACTCAGTTGTTTAAAAGAGGTCCAGAAAATGACTTTATTTTTCAAAGAAGACTTCAAAATTCTTTATTAATCTATTCATTAGTTAATTCAAGAATTATGTTCCAGTATGAACATTAGTATGATAGTGATACCTTGTTTAAAATATTTTGAGAAGGAAGGTGGTGCCTGTGGCTCAAAGGAGTAGGGTGCTGGCCCTATATACCAGAGGTGGTGGGTTCAAACCCGGCCCCGGCCCAAAAAAAAAAAAAAGAAAACTGCAAAAAAGAAATATTTTGAGAAGGGTATCTAGAACTTTTCTTTCAAAATGATAGTATAGAAGCTGATGTTTTAAATTTTATGACAGCATATCACTCTCTTCTGTTGTAGTAGTTAGATTCTGATTTTAATTGGCCAAAATGGTAGTGATTGAGGTTTATATCCTAAACCAGGAACTTCAAACTTTCCTGGCAGTGACCCGTAGTTAGAAGTACATTTTTGAACATGGTGGTGCAGCCATGTTACATATCTACATGATGAAGTATACATAAGTGAAGCAAAAGTTTTGCAAAATAATAGTTATTCTTACTAAATGATACACTCTTATATGGTCTATTATATTCTATCTTTTTTCATTTTTTTTGAGACAGTCTGTGTCACCCTCAGTAGAGTGCTGCGGCATCAAAGCTCACAGCAACCTCTGACTCTTGGGCTTAAGAATTTCTCTTGCCTCAGCCTCCCAAGTAGCTGGGACTACAGGCACCTGCCACACGCCTGGTTAGTTTTTGGTGCTGTTGTAGTTGTTGATGTTTGGCAGGCGGGGGCCGGGTTTGAACCCGCCATCCTCAGCGTATGTGGCTGGCGCCCCAGCTGCTGAGCTACAGGCATCGAGCCTTCTATCTTTTTTCAAAAAAGTGCTGGTCACAATCCACTAAATTGATTTCATGATACTCTAATAAGTTATATTCACAGTTTGAAAAAACACTGCTTTAAGCGACCACAAATTTATGTTTTAATATACTTTTTATCTAATAAATCATCTTTAATTCTAAAGCAGATTCTGCAGAAAACATGAAAATTATTCAACTTCAGATTCTTAACAAAGCAAAAGAGAGACAACTAGAAAAGTTTGTTGAAAAGTTAAATGAAAGTGAACGTCAAGTTCGGTATCTGAATCACCAGCTTCTGATGATCAAAGGTAAGATAACAAGTGCTAGGTGCTGTTTATGAGATACACTAAAGATAGATGTGAGTTGTTATGGCAAACATATGGGATGAATTTAAGGTTAGGTGAGTTTATGAGTTCATTGCAAGTCTGTGTAGGATCATTAGTGTATTATAGATACCTTCTTTAATTAGCAGGGGTTTATCACCTCTGTATGTCTTCTCACGTAAACAAATGCTGAAATTGTTAGGAAATCTTTTGTCCCCCCAAGGGATATAGTAATATTTTTAAAGGAAGAGGTTCTGGTTCTGTAAGATTTTTTTTTGTGTGTGTGTGTGTCATTCAGGGATTTTTTTTTTTTTTCTAAATCATTTGGTTTTCCCTAAATTGACTAAAATTTATTTGTCTGAATTGAATTGAACTCAACAACATTCATATATGATATAGATCTGATATCTGATCGGGATTGTGATAATTGGTTTCCCGGTATGGTAACATATTATTTATATAAACATTTTTATACCTTAGATGAAAAGAATGGTTTGACCCTCAGCCTTCGAGAATCACAGAAACTCTTTCAGAATGGAAAAGAAAGAGAGATGCAACTTGAGGCCCAAATACAAGCACTAGAGGCCCAAATACAAGCTTTAAAAGTCAATGAAGAACAGGTATAACCTCATTATTTATAAGTTATTCAGTGAAAAGTTTAGCTACTTAATAGTACTTTTGGTAGCGTAGGACTAAATTCGTAAGAACTTTGAAGTTTGTATTTTCCTACACCATAAGCCTGCCTTTGGAGGAGCACTGCTACCATCCACCAAGTCCTTGTAGCTGTACATCCTGAGAAGACCTCAGCTCCTCTGTGTTCCTTCCTCTCATCAGCCATGAAATTTTTGGACAGTAGCTGGGACTACAGGTGCCCACCACAACACCCAGCTCTTTTTTTTTCCTGTTTTTAGTCTTGAACTCCTGAGCCCAAGGGATCCTCCCACCTTGGCCTCCCAGAGTGCTAGGATTACAGATGTGAGCCAGCGCACCTGACCTTCTTGAGTCTTCTCATGTCCATTCATTCAGGATTTTACCCTCTTATTTGTATAGGCTCCTAACTAGTCTCTAGTCTTCACCCCTTCTGCAAATTCTCTCTGATGGTATCTGAGTAATCTTTATAGGGTACAGTTCTGAGTATGTCATTTTTTGCTTAAAGCCTTTTGATGAGTCCCCTTTACCTGTGGAATGAAATGTGGCATCAAGATGACCCATCTTATCCTGCTTGTCTGTTCTTTTATTCTGCTCAGACTAAACAGTTTGTCCCTTCCCTGTGCAGCACTTCCACGGGTCATGTCTTCTCTCTGAAGTGCCCTTTATGTAGCCTGTTCCCATTTGATTGGCAAGCCCCTGACTACAGGTTTTCTTAAGTCTCCCCTGCTTTTCTCCTCAATCAACAGAGAATACCTTGAAAGCAATACTGACCTGCCCTGATCTTGGTAGCCCCACTATCTGGCCTAGCACCTGGCACATAGTAGGTGGTCAATGTATGTTGAGTGTTGTTGCTCAAAATTGATTTTATTTTATTTTTTAGTATATTTGCTGTTCCTGCTTGTATACTATCCTGATTATATTGTTTATGGCATTTTGAAATTTGGTAAACAAGATCTCTCCTTAATAGTTTTCAAAAATTTTGTAACTATTTTTCACATTTTTACTTCTAGACCTTGTAAGCCAACATCTCATGGTTTGTAAAAAAAAAATTATTGGAATTTTGATTAGCAAGGCATTGTATTTTATCATTTTATAAATGAGTTAAACAAGTGTAACAGAGGTCAAATTAATTGCTGAAGGGTATAAAGCCAGTTGGTGACAAAAGCATCAGGACTTAAATTTTCTGACTCAAATATTCCCTTCAGAATTGTTATCCCGGAAGCATTATTTTTTTTTTAAAAATAAACTCTGCTGCTGTTTAAACATTTGGGGGACTGTCTTTTAGACTTGCCTTTAAAATGGTGGTGTAGCACGTTATTTAATAAATGAGTAAGTGGCTATTTGATTTTTGAAAATAGTCACAAGATATTGGTAGCCGACCCTGGTGGTGGGTGGTTCATTTTGGGGGAATACCATTTTTTTTCTGGGGTGAGAAAGGTGGGGAGAGTTAAAAATGAAAGTGACTGGGAAATAATTAGTTTGGTTTGGGGTGAGACGTACAGATGAGTATGGATAGTTTAGTGAAAGATTTTAAAGATGCTCCCTCATGGCTGCCTCCTCCCCACGCTTCACGTGTCGTCTTTTCCAAGAGGACTTCCAATTCACCTTGTGTCTAAAGCAGCTCACACCTCCCTCTTCTCATCCCCTCCCCCTGTTATCACGCCTCATTCTGTCACTCTGTAGCCATCTGAAATGACCGCATTTCTGCACTGGTTATTTGCTGTCTTGTCCTTTCCTGTCTTGTCATTCTGTCCTTCGTGCTTAGAACCCTGCCTAGCACAAAGTGCTCATTATTTATTGAGCAAACGAGTCAATGTCTTACTTAGCAAGGAGAGCAGTATTGGAATAAACTGGCAATCTCTGGAGTAGAATGAAGAATAATCCCCATTTGAAATTTTAATTTTTATGTCTAATGTGGGTTATTTTTAACTTTTTGAAAACTGACAGTGATTATATTGAAAAGTTAAATTGTTTTTATGTAGTAAAATGTTATGACCTTGTCATTCTTTTTTTTAAGTTAGAAATTGCATTTATAAAAAGTACAGCGGATACAGTTTCCTGTTGCTGCTGTAACAGATAACCACAAATTTAGCAGCTTAAAACAGCTTATGTTTACCTTACAATTCTGGAGGTCATATGTCTAACGTGAATCTCACCAGGCTAACATCAAGGTGTCTGCCGGGCTATACTGGTCGCTGGAGGCTCTAGGGGAGAATCCCTTTTCTTAATTTTTCCATCTTCTAGAGGCCATGTGTGTTTCTCAGCTTGTGACCCATTTCCATCTTCAGAGCTAGTAATGGCTAGTCGAGTCTCACTGGTTCTGTCTTTCCTGCCTCAGTCTTCCTCATTCATGGGCCCCTGTGGTTCCATCAGCCGACATGGATAATCCAGGACTGTCTCCTTATTTTAAGGTCATCTAATTAGTAACTTTAATTGCATGTGCCATTGAATTTTCCCTTGCCATGTAACATAACATAGTCACAGGTTTTGGGAATTAGAATGTGGACATCTTTGGGAGGCCATTATTTTGCCTTTAATACCAACTGTACAGGTATAGCTTTCAAAACTTTGTTTTTTGTAAGTGACCACTGGCAGCTTTCATCAGTCCTTGGAGGAACAGGTGTCATTTTCCTATGACCTAACAATTGGGTTGTCCCACACTTTGCTCAAAGAGCAATGCAAAACAGGCTTGGGGCCAATACAGGAGCTGCAGATTCTTTGCCTGATACCCCACACTGCCGTCATGCTGAGCAAAATCCTCTTACACTCTCCTCGGGTAACTACACAATGTATTTTCTCAGTGAATATTGTTTCCAACAACTATGGGCCTGGTGGGTCCCAACTAGGAATATCTTAAGGAGCTTGAGCTATGAAGCAGGGACATCCCTTCTTCTTCACCCTTGTTAGAGCATGGTTAGGTTTCAGAGTTGAAGTCCATAGACAGCAGAGTTAAAATACTGTAAACGTGGATCTCCTGTGTGTATTTACTAGATAATCAAGAAGTGCAGAACCACTGAGATGGCTCTGGAAAGCCTGAAGCAGCAACTGGTGGACCTTCATCATTCTGAGTCACTTCAACGAGCTAGAGAGCAGCATGAGAGCATTGTGACGGGGCTCACCAAAAAGTATGAAGAGCAAGTACTGTCCTTGCAAAAGAATTTGGATGCTACGATGACTGCACTGAAAGAACAGGTTAGGATGATTTCAAATGAGCAACTATTACCAACAAGTAAAGGTTATTGATTATTATTATTTTTGATTCTTACATTTTGTGGTTCATCATGTAGAAATCATAGATGTTGAATCATAGATGTTTATAGTAGGTATTAGATTGTGAATAGACCTTAAAAGCCAATGATTTTTTTATATCTATGAATACGTTATCTTAAAGGTATAATTTTGGAAGCCTTTCTTCTTGTAGGATTGGTTAGTACGTTTGGGTCTCATGTTACTAGTCCTTTATTTGTGGAGTATTTATGCATATTGTTTATATGGTCCTAGAATAAATCTAGACTGAAAAAAATAAGTGTGCAGGGGGCTGGACTTGAGAGATTATCATGAGAGCTCAACCATTAGGAATCCTTCTTGGGCCTCCCACAGTTTGGTAATTCACCTGTCAAGAAAGTCTGTCAAGAAATAGTTTTCGAAAAAGAGTTAATTTTAAAGATTTTGCCCAAACACAGTGTAGTAGCATTAAAGTTAGTTAGATAAGCACAGTAGTCCTTGTTGGGTAACCAGAGAAGAGTGAAGTTTATTGGCTTTTCCATACTGGGTTTAGGATCTCTCTTGTCTACTGACTTAGATATAATTACATAGGGATCTCTACAACAACAACAGAAAAATTAGCCAGACGTGGTGGCACACAGCTGTATGTAGTCCCAAGCTAAGGAAGGAGGATCACTTGAGCTCAGGAGTTTGAAGTTGCAGTGAGCTTCTGCAACTGATGATGCCATAGCACTCTAGCCTAGGCAACAGAGTGAGACCCTGTCCAAAAAAAAAAAAGAAACAAAAAAACACCCCAAAACAACTCTTAGGAAGATAGTAGCAAGGCACACATAACTGGACAATTTACCCAGATGTACTTGAATACATTTGTCATTGTCTAGGTTTTGAGTAGCTGTCATGTAATCACACACAACTGTGTGCCAATATATTGTATCTACATGGTGTTAACAAAGTAGATGTTCAGAAATAGTTAATTTGCTGGTTACAAAGATTCTTAACCTGGTGTCTCCTAAGGCAGTGTATTAGTAGGCCCCAGGGAGTCCATGATTCCTCTAAATTATGGATACAATTTTCTACTGGGCATCTTTGGGTAAGATGAGCTTATTCAGACTTTCTAAGAGGTTCATGTCTCTTCTCACAAAAGGCTGAAAATTACTGCTTTGTAAAAATGTTCGTAGTAAAAATGGACATCTGCATTATTGACTAATCATATTATTGTGTTTCAACAAACTTACTGAACAATAGCTAACTATCAGGCTGTGAATAGACTATATATATTTAATTTTATATTTGTGTGTGTATGTGTGTTTGCACATATAGTATACACACACACTCTCTTTTTATTTTTTAGAACAGTTTTAGGTTCATAGCAAAATTGACTAGAAAGTATAGAGATTTCCCAAACACCCCCTGTCCCCACACATTGCCTTTTCCATTATTCACATTCTGCTTCAGAATGTGGGACGCCCCAGATAAACTTTTTAGATAGTTTTTAGCAATCCACAAAATAACTTACTGGGGGATTTTGTTTGGGATTCCATTGAATCTATAGATGAAGTTGGAAAGAAGTGACTTCTTGACAATATTGAGTCTTCCTATCCTTGAACATGGGATATCTCTCCATTTATTTAGTTCTTCTTTGATTTCTTTCATCAGAGTTTTTTAGTTTTTGTCATATAGATATTATACATATTTTGGTTAGATTTAGGCCCAAGCATTTCTTCTTTTTTTTTTTCCCCAGTACTAGTGTAAGTGGTATTATGTTTTAGTTTCAAATTCTACTTACTCATTCCTCGTGTATAGGAAAGTGATTGACATTTTGGATTCATCTTGTATCCCACACCCTGCTGTAATTGTTTATTAGTTCCTGGAGCCTTTCTGTTGATTCATTTAGATTTTCTACATGGAAAGTAACATCATCCATGAATAAAAACAGTATCTATGCCTATTCTTTCCTTTTCTGGTCTTACTGCATTAGCTAGGTCTTCCAATATGATTTAAAAAGCAGTGGTGAGAAGGGACCTTCAAGCCTTGTTCCTGTTCTTTATGGTGAAGGGTAAAGTTTTCATTGTTAAGTATGATGTTAGCTGTAGGATTTTTTTCTTTTTTAATGAAGTCGAGGAAGTTCTCTATACCTACTTAGTTTACTGAGAGTTTTTTTTTTTAAATCATGAATGGGTATTTAATTATAATTTAAAAGACAAAATTCAACACGTGATGGGAGAAAGTAGCAATCCCTGATGCATGTGAGTTTTTTTTGAATGTCTGTGTGACTTATGTGCTTTGAGAAATACATAGCTTGTGTAATTCTATTGTTAGTGTTTTCTTTAAGAGACCAGCGTTTCTGCGTAGTGATTGCGTTAATTTACATTACCACCAGCAGCGTACAGGGTTCCCCTTTCTGCACATCCGTGGCAACTTCTGTTATTGCCTGTCTTTTTGATGAAACCCATTTTAACTGGGGTGAGATGGTATCTTGTTAAAGCTTTAATTTGCATTTCTCTGATGATTAATGATGCCGCACATTTTTCCATACACCTCTTGACTGTTTATTTGTATGTCTTCTTTTGAGATATGTCTATTCAGATGGTTTGCCCATTTTTCAATCAGATTGATTTCTTTCCTATTGAGTTGTTGTTGGAGCCCCTTATATATCCTAGTTATCATTCTCTTGTCAGGTAAGTTGTGGTGTACTTAGTTTATTTTTAATTTTATTTTTTGAGTTAATATCTTCATCTGTCTCCTTCAGTAAAGTGCCATGGCATCAGCCTAGCTCACAGCAACCTCCAACTTTTGGGCTCAAGCAGTCCTCTTCCTTTAGCCTCCCAAGTAAGGGGGACTACAGGCACGTGCCACTATGCCCAGCTAATTTTTCTGTTTTTTAGTAGAGACAGGGTCTCACTCTTGCTCAGGCTAGTCTCAAACTCCCAAGCTCAAGCAATCCTATGGTGTACTTTAAATAATCCTCTGGTGTACTTTAAAATAACTAAAGGAATGGACCTGGAATGTTCCTAACATGAAGAAATGATAAATGCCTGAATTCACATTATATGCCTCTATCAAAGCATCACCTGTACCCTATAGAGATATACAAGTACATAATAATTAAAAAGAAAAATAACTAAAAAACCGGTAAAAAAAGAAAAAAGAGATCAGCTTTTCTGGGTGGAAAAGATTGTACACACTCACAACATACTATCTTTTTGCTTTGGCTGAATTCCCTTTGATCCTCTCCTCTCCTCTCCTCTCCCCTCCCCTCCTCTCCTCTGCTTTCTTTTCCCCTCTCCTCCCCTCTTTTGTTCTTTTTAAATATGATCGAAGAAATGAGAAGAAATGGGGTTCTTGGAGTTCATCCTCCAATATTATAACTGTCTCATAGTAAACTATCTCCTGTACTCTCTCTCTCCACCAAATTGCCTTTTACCTCCTTTTATTGGTAGAAGTGCCATGTTCTAAGAGTTCTGGTTATTTCTCCAAACTCTTTGTAGAAGTTTCATGTTAAGATCTTTGATTATCTCCTTGATAGAGAGGATACCTTTTTTCATTCTGGTCTTCTTGAGATCTTTAGCTTTTGGTCAATCATGGACTTTTGTTTCTGTGTCTTAACCTTCACCTGATCTATTTTCTACCTTTGCATTCATGATATTTTTAAGGGCTCCACTTTGAACACTTTCTGTTGTCTAAGAGACTCCTGCAGACCTCTCTGTGTGTGGTCTAATTCTCATTTTTCTGTGCACTAAAACTCGGTTCAGTTATTTTCCCTCCCACAGATTCAGCTGTCATCTCATCTGTGTATCATCACATTTGTTTTGTTCAGTCTTAAAATATGTGTATCTGCCTGTATCAGTCTTGAACTCACTCATGCTAATCATGGAAAAGGTAGAACTACTTACCTCTTTTTTGTTTGTTTTTGGTATTAAAATTTTCTAGTTTTATGAGTATAATCTGTTTCCCTGAACTTGTCAGTGTGGGAAACACCAAGGTTTACTTGATTGTTGCATATAGTCACATTATTGCCTTTTCTTTTTAAAATTGTTTTTCATATCTACCTTTTTCTAAAACTTGTTTTTGGCCAGTTCCCAGTCACTTGTAAAAACTATTGTGACCTCCCCAGAATGTAAGTATTAGTTGTCTCCCTGCCCTGTCTTGCTGTTGTTACTGTCATGCTGTCATTACTGTTAGCTCTTTCATTGTGTTTGCCATGTTACTTTGGTATTTTAGAACCAGGCTTCTCCAGCTGGCCTGGATATCAGCAACAGTTTGCCAGGAGGTTTGCAGTGCTGAATAAACATGGACCAGTTTCCAGAAGCTTCATTTTCCTCAAAAATTTGGTAGAAAAAATTCAAAGCAAACATAGTTACATTATGAAATAGAATGCGTAATTCACATGAAGTTTTTTTTTTTTTTTGCAGTTTTTGGCTGGGGCTGGGTTTGAACCCTCTACCTCCGGTATGTGGGGCTGGCTCCCTTACTCCTTGAGCCACAGGTGCTCCCCTAAATTTTTAAGCTAAATGGGAGATTTCAGTATCCCTTTACTCTGCTTAAGGCGACTTCTGATGGGAGTACCTTGTGTTAGTACTTTTAAGGCATTATTGGGGTTTAGGTTAATCCTGTGGGTCAGGCACCAAAACCATAAGACCATTTCTTTGCTTCAAAGCTCTTTCTTGATATTCCTCTTACTACTATTTTCTTTAAAGATTTTTTTTTTAGGTAGTTTCGACCACTTACCTTAATTCACTCCTCTGCCTCTCTCATGCTCTGCTGTGTGCCTGGAATTCGTGTGCCTGGAATTCGGCCTGTGTAGCCTCATTTGAATGAAAGGTGATGATTTCTATGCTTGTGATTTCTTCCCCCTGGGCTTAGGCCTCCTATGGCTCATTACTCCCTGATGCATGTTCTTTTTGGAGAAACTTGATTATCTAGCATACTCACTCTCCATTTTCTATATCTCCCCAGTACATATGCACACTCATTTACCCTGTGTTTTTGTTTGTCATTCATTTTTCACGTGTTCATTGTAGCCCTTATTTGTATAAAGCACAACAGAGGCATCCTTAAGAAGATTATTAAGAGAAATAAGACCTGTAAAAGGAAGAAAGAGAAACATAAAAGAAACAGATCAAACTGAAAAGAAGTTAAGTGGGAATGACTATTTTTGGCTGCTTTGAATAGAATGAGTTTTTGGCTGTGTGAAATAGAATAAGTTTCCGTGTGTTTATCCATATCCTTGCTGTCTTGGAATACAAATTTCACGATTCAAAGTGTCTGTGTAAATATGTATACGTACAGTTGATCTGACAGCGTAAAATGCAAATAATAATATAATAATTTTCCTTTGATTTAAATAAAATCAAATTTCAAAATAAGTGTCTTGTGAACGTAGAGTAGGAGGGGATTTTAGAAATCATCTAAATAAGAAAAAAACCAATCTTTGACTGAAGCAGGTTAGAGAAAAATAAGTAACTTAAAAATTAAGATAGAAATCATTTAATTCAACCTTTGTTAGCATAATGGCAGAAGAAGAAACAGACTGAGGAATTGAAGCCTCACCCAAGATCACGTAAGTGTTCTCCTGACTTCCAGTCCCGTGCACTTGACCCTGTAAAAGAGGTGATGTTGCCGTGTGATGATGTCTATTTTCTGTAAAATCCAGTTACGTATCATAATTTTTAGTTTAATACTTATTAAAACTGATCATGAAAATGATTTTATTGCACTGTTTTTCTATTTAGGAAGACACTTGCTCTCATTTGAAAGATCATGTGAAACAGCTGGAAAGGAATCATGAAGCAGTCAAGTTAGAAAAGACTGAGATCATTAACAGGTTGACCAGAAGCCTAGAGGAGGCTCAAAAGCAGTGTGCCCACTTGTTACAGTCCGGTAGGTGTCTGGTTGGGCTCTGTCTCCCCAGAAGGCTAGTACAACATGCAGAGAGGACATAGCAGGACCCATGAATTATAAAGATCCAGAAAAGAGAGAAGACCATTCGTGACAAATTTCTTTCTTTCTTTTTTTTAATAAAAAAATATTGCATATGGATAAAGATATGGTTTATTTTTGTGAGCTAATTTGGAAACTGTAGATAGACATAAAGTACCGAATAAAAATAATCAAGAACCCTACCGCTCACAGGTGATTGTTGTTAACATTCAAATGTACTACGTATTTCCTTCTAATGAAATGAATGCACGCCCACATAGACAGTGCCCTGCATCGTCTGTAAGCGCATTTCTGACAACATGCTAAAGCTGAGTGTGCAAAAATGAAACAATAAAAAATAGTAGAACCTGTGTAAGTTGACCACCTAAGGGACTGTAACAAGCTGGTCAACATACAGACGTGGTCAACGTGAAGAACCAGGCCTAGTGGTGCGTGTCTGGTCTATGAAAATTAGGTCGACTAAGGAGGTGATCAGTAGAGGGAGGTGGTCATTTATGGAGGTTCTACCAAAGTTATAACTTTTATACCTGAAAGCTAAAGATGATTGTAAAATCCCATTATATTTTGGTTTTTTAGACCCAATATTTGATCACGTCATTCTATCCTTTTGTATAACTTCTTTAATTTTTTTCCTCTCACAATGGCATAGCCACATACCTGGTCAGTGGAGATCAGATAATTACATTTTTGTTAAGCTTAAAATTTCTGTCTGATCTCTATGCTACGTGGGTCATTACCAAACTTTTGAGATCCACAAAAATCCAGAAATGTAAAATTCGCACAGGCAGAAGAAAATGAAGCCCTCCCCGCAACAAAGCTGAGCAAGGTGAATCAGAAAGGATACTGTCGGCCGTGTTTCTTGGAAATGAAATAATGGACGATAGCGTAGTCCGTCTAAGTTTAAGACATGTGCTTCTTATCTTTTTAGTTTCAGCAGTAGTTTTATTTCTTACAATGTTTTATAAAATGTTATTAGACTAAAAGGCAAGGAAGTATTCAAATGTTTGTGTAAACTCTGCCATGCAGAAAAGCCATCCTGTTTGCTCACAGGATCAGTAGCTCACACTGTGAAAACAGGTCAGTGGTTATTCATTCATTCACTGATATGCGAAAGTCAGACTTTGGCACTGACAGACCGTTTAGACTGTTGGTACAATGTGTGAAAGGGTGGGTTATCCAGTAGTCGAAAGTACTAAAGTCAATGACTGCCTAGACTTGTGTATATATATTTGGTGGGGGGAAAAATGTGGATCATATTCTGTTTAGGTCCCCTCCCTGTTTAGTTTTGTAGCCTTCGTTTTCACTTCATATTGCTTGGAGAGTTTTTTTCCTGACCCTTATAGGCTTTGAAAATACAATTTTCTTTAACTGCATAATGTGCCATCATTGTTTCACTTGACCATTTCCTAGATGGTCATTTTCTTTTGAAACCCAATAAAATCACTCTTAGATGGGAAATTCCCCTAGTACATTTAAAATATCAGGTCACTAAAGTTTCAGAAGCACAACCGTAGAAGACTTTTTTCATATAGCTGGGGGTGTTGGAAATAAAAGCATCTAGAAAGAAGCTAAAGTTAGCAAGATGTCTCTATCAGAGGGTAGAAATGGGTTCTGAAGAATTTTTTCTTTGGCTTTCTATAAGTTGGAATGTTATGCTCCTATTAAACTGGCACAGTGGCCCAATCCTGTAATCCCAGCACTGTGAGAAGCTGAGACAGAAGGATTGCTTGGGGCCAGGAATTTGAGACCAGCCTGGGCAACATAGCAAGACCTCATTTCTAAAAAATAAATGAATAGTTGGGTGTGGTGGCATGTGCCTGTAGTCCCAGCTACTTGGGAGGCTGAGGCAGGAGTATTACTTGAGTGCAGGCTTCGGGGTTACAGTGAGTTGTGATTGTGCCACTGCACTCCAGCCTGGGCTGCAGAGTGAGGCCTCTTCTCTAATAATGAAAGGAAGAAAAGGAAAAAGGGAAAGAAAGAAAGGAAAGAAGAAAAAGAAAATGAAGAAAGAAAGAACTTGTGAAGTATTATGGTTTGTAGGTGTGGCTGATTTGGTTAATAAGAAGGTCACAGTAGCCCATGCCTTTAACTCCTTAAGAACATATGGGAGCCATACTCAGTCTTGGAAATGTGTGAACCAGACCTGTGCCTTCTGGGTTCTGTGGGCCCTGTCTGTACCTTTATGCCCCTAAAGTGATAGTGGTGGTAAAGCAGAATTCGTGTCTGCAGCCTCAGTGGATTCACATTCTTCTGTGGATCTCAGGTGCTTTGTGCCCTTATGTTTGGTGTATCCTGTAATTTTTCTCCTCCACAGGCTCAGTCCAAGAGGTGGCCCAGCTCCAGCTCCAGCTGCAGCAAGCACAGAAGGCACATGCCATGAGCGAAAACATGAACCAGGCTTTGCACGTGAGTGTTGCCACTTGGAAGAGACTCTGTAGGCCTTTCTGAATCTTGGGTTTCTCTGTATGAGAATGGCTTTTGGGCCATCTTCAAACCAGCCCGTGGGAGTGTTCACAACCTCGCCCACACAACTGGGAAGTCTCGCCCAGGTCTGTGTAGCTGCAGAGCCAGGGCCATGCGTCTCCTACTGGTCTGCCTGCGCCCCTCCTGTGGTGTGTCCAGAGGTCACTTCATCCACAGGTGTGGGGAACATTAATCACTGCAGTTCTCTCACATCCTCCTCCTTCTCCTTCTCTCCTGGAGGGAGAAGAAAGGACTGGAGAAGAGTTCCAGGCATTACCTCCACAGAAAGAGGTATTTTGCCTTTTTACTATTGGCAGACTAATAACACATTCTTGTCAAACCAGTCCACTTTGTCATCTGTTCTAATAAACCTCAAAGTGTTTCCATCAGCATTTCAGTTCAAGGGACACTTTTCATGGAGGACAAAATGTGAGAGAAGAACGTGTGAGAAAAACTCCTTGTGTTTGTTCTTATTCATTTGTTCATTCTGTTTGCTTCAAGATTCATGCTGGACTTTATAAAATTATTTATATAACATAGACTAATGAAGCATTTGAATAAGTTTTCCTGTCTTATATTGATCATCAAAACAGATTTTGAAACATTGAATGATTGATTTCTTCTTACAGAAAAATAATGGAAATTATTTTTAATAATTTTGTGTTGTAGGAAGAACTAACTGAACTCAAAGATGAAATTTCTCTCTATGAATCTGCTGCAAAACTAGGAGTACTTCCAAGCAACTCAGAGGGAGAATTAAATGTTGAACTCTCTGAATCCTATGTGGATTTAGGTATCAAAAAAGGCAACTGGAAAAAATCCAAAGTTAACAGGTACTGAGAAAATTGTTTATCAATTAACATTAATGATATTGATGGTTACGTGTTAAACAGGTGGACCCAGGCATGAAATGATGAGCTGAGTAGGGATTCTTGAATGTGGGCCAGGACTTTGAGTAATTTTTAATGAAGTATAAATGTCTGAAATAGAAAGGGACAGAAACTTCAAGTGTTAATATTGTACTATCTTCAACACCCAAATAGACACATCAGTTTCAGAAAGTTAAAAAGTGATTAATATAGTTAAAATGTACAAAGCAAACTCTAAAACTTAGATTATTTATCTCTTTTAAATATTAAAGTGAGGTTACTTTTATACGCTAGCACTGTGTGTTAAAAGCATATCTCTTGCATTTATCAACTGCACATGAGAAAAAGGCGTTAAATATGTCTCGGAACTTTACTGTGACCTTAGTTTTAAGATAGGAACCCAGTCTTTTGTACTGCTGTTTAATACTGATACTTTAGCAGCCTCTCGGAGGAGTGCTTTACCTTCATCACTCCTAGGAACTGACAGGGGAGAGTGGTAGTGGAGGAAGAGGGAGTACTAAACCTGTAAAGGATAACGGAATGAGACTTCATTCACTCACATTTGAGAAGCACTTGCTCCATGGGAAAGGCCTATGCAAGGCTCTGGGAATAGAGCACACAAGACGAGATAGAAACAGTCCTGTTCACAGGGAGTTGACCTTGTGCCCGATCGGGGGAAGGAGACAGTGTTGAACGTGAGTGTGTTCAGTGTGTGTTTGATATACAGAGGGGAGGATGTACACATTCCCTCTACTGGCTGTGGGGAGGGAGGACAGATGAGGTGTTGAGAAGAGATTGTATTTGGGCCCAGGAGAGTTTTTCTCGAATGCATCTGGCCCTCGCCACCACCATTTGGTTTATGGTCTCAGATGGACTTCGCCATCATTACTACATGATTGTTCTGTGAGAACGTTTGATATCACACAACTAAATATAATACTGTATGTAAATATCCTGAGGAGTTTTCTCTACGATAGGTCTTAGAAGGTATGTATTTAATACTGTGATTGCATTTTAAGAACTGTGAGATGAGACCTAATACATTGAAATCTAAAGTAGTCAGGTGATGCTGTGAAAGAAGGTATTATTTTAGTTAGGCTCCGTTTATTTGAGGTCTGTCTCCAGGGACTCTTATCCTACTGACCACAGCTACAATCTAGAAGGAAGCAAAGAAGAAAACAGCAAATCTAAATTACATGACGTATTTCACAGGGGCCACTTTCAAGCTCTTATCCCAGAGCCTTATTGAAGTAGATTTATTTGCACCTCATGAGTTATCTGATTTCCTGACTGCAGGGCAGGAGGCTGGGAGAGCTGTCAGCGGTTAGGCAAGACAGCTTAGCCTTAATGAGGAGAGAACCAGATACCCAAGCTACGTCACAGCAAGTTTCCACATCTATGTCCATAATTATGATCCCAAGATGTTGAAGAAAGGCTTCCACTTTGGTGAGCTACTTAAAGCAAAAAAGGAAGTGCATTTTATATTTTTTAGGGATATTTACATATCCTTTTAAACTATAGTCATCTACAAAATTCACGGCTATGAGGGCCTCATTTCCTGTTAATGTGAGATTAATTCCAAGAGGCTAGTGGAAAGAACATGGGCTTTAGAGTCAAACTGTTTTAAACCATAGTGTTGTCATTTATTACTAACTTTATAACCTGTTTTCTAATCAGGGTTGATTGATATCCCTTGGAGGTTAAAATGAGGATTAAAATCGATTACAAATATAAGGGATCTCTTCTGATACATTCCAATATCTTAGGCCCCTGATAAAGGATAGCTATTGCTAGTATTATTCAATAGATGATTGGTTAAAATATACCATGGATCAGACTTTATATTAATCCATTTTTAATTCAACCTGTATTTCATGAAAAGTTCTCGATCCTCAACCTTGTGGAAAATGTCAGATCCAATGTTAACAAGTTAGAGT
The DNA here is from genome assembly GCF_000181295.1 of Otolemur garnettii. Lineage (NCBI taxonomy): Eukaryota > Metazoa > Chordata > Mammalia > Primates > Galagidae > Otolemur > Otolemur garnettii. The sequence goes on along the minus strand of NW_003852406.1, from coordinate 1,830,336 downwards.
TGGAAAATTGGAGCGCTTCTTTGCTCAAGAAGACGGTCAGTTAGCAACAGAACTGGTGCTTTAAACCAACACTCCTAAGGACAGGCAGTTTTTGGTTTGCTCATATTTACATGACAGTCAAAACTTTTGCCTTAAACCTTGTTCTTTATGTCAAAGATTAAAGATGTAGTTCATGCCAAAACAAGATTTTCTCTAATTCATTATTACTTTACTTTAGTTTGTACCAAAATTGTCCCGGGAATTGGGAAAATAATACATTATATATATTTTTATCTTTTCGAATAGACTTATTTCATCATGATGTCTAAAGTGCATTCTACTTTGCACTATTTACTTAGCACTTATACCTAAAATCCTATAGTAAGTTTAAAGCACATTCCTATAAATAATGAACCTGAGATAGTGCGCCATTATCACAAAAGGAATGATGGACACATTCATCCAGAAAAGTAAGAGATAACGAGGGCATGGGGTGGTTAGTTGCTGGGGCTCAGCTAGAAGACGTCCAGTGAAAAGCAAGCTGAGGGAACAGACGTTGTGCTTAGAGTCAGTCAGTCATTCCACCCACCTGCAGTTTAATAGGTGATAATTTGGATCTGAGGAAAACTAAAAATATTTCTTATTCTTAGATCAAATTTAAAAGAGCTATAGAAGTGAAGAGATTTATACCTTTCCTCTGGTGGGATGTGATTCTTAGAATAAAAGGAAGCAACAATTTTCCCGGTGTTGAGAATTTTAGTTCTTTGTTGACTTGAGCTGCTTTCAATTCACTGACCCAAATATTAGCGGCTCCAAGCTTTTATTACCAACTGCCACCTCCCTCAAGCTACCGCCTAGTAAATTTTAAGGGTTTAGCCTCAATGTTCTATTTTACATTCATGGAATTTGAGTAGCTGAATCTGCTTGCAGCTTGCAGACAGCTTCCTCTCTCCCTTATTATAGTTGGCTGCTAAGCTCAAATAATAAACATTTAACAAGTGGAATGCCTTTTCCCTTTGGTCTTCTCAGCAGGCTTCATAAGGGACTACAGTTTATTTGGATTTAGGGAAACCAACTTCCATTGGGCTCAGGAGGGAGCCTTTTGCAAGATTGGTCACCACCACTGACTTTTTTTCTCTTTTGAGGAAAGCAGAGGAAATTATTTTAGCAAACACTTTCTCTGTGCCCTACCTTGGCTCCCTCTAGGAGTACAGGATGTGCTGTGGTCACCTTTTAGTAAGAAAAGGAATTAAGGATACATAATTTGTTTACTGAGTAACAAACGTTCTGTTTAACATTAGCTCACAATATCTTATAGCATAGGAAGATACATTGTAATGTATTTTATTTATGCAATTTCTATTTCTTATTTATATCATCTATTTCTGTAGAAATAGAAGTTGTTTTATATGGGTAAGTTCTATATATACAGATTTCCACAATATGGATCATATATATTAAAGTTACATATACATATGTATCGCAAGGAGCTCCTTTTGTAAGGTTAAGAAAAAACACCTAATATTTTGCTCATTTTCTCTTCTCTCTCTCTTTCCATACATATGATATTCTAACCTTTTATTTGGAATCCTCTGAAACTGAATAACATTTTAACTCAGACATTTTAACTCAGACCTTATCTCTTTTTTTTTTTTTAAATAGACTTTGTTTTTTAGCATGGTTTTAGATTTATAGAAAAATTTATATTATATAGAGTTCCTATATATGCTGGATCATTTCCCCTACTAATAATGTCTTACATTAGTATGTATAATACATTTATTATAATTAATGAGCCAATATCGGTACATTATTATTAACTCATGTCCATCCTTAATTTTTACCTAATGTCCTTTTTCTGTTCTAGGATCCCAAATTACATTTAGGAGTCATGTTTCCTTAGTCTTCTTGATTATCCCTATTTTTAATGAGCTTGAACTGGACAGTTTTGAGGAATATTGGTCAAGTATTTTGTAGGAAGCCCCTCTATTGGAATTTTGAAAAAAATTTTGAAAAAAAAAGTTTTTCTTTTTTTTTTTTTTTTTTTTTTTTTTTTTTTTTTTTTGAGACAGAGTCTCACTATGTCACCCTCAGTAGAGTGCCGTGGCATCACAGCTCACAGCAACTTCAAACTCTTGGGCTTAGGCGATTCTCTTGCCTCAGCCTCCCAAGTAGCTGGGACTACAGGCACCTGCACCTGGCTATTTCTTTCATTGCAGTTGTTGAGCTGGCCCAGGCAGGGTTCGAACCCACCACCCTTGGTGTCTGTGGCAGGTGCTGTGACCACTGTGCTACAGGCGCTGAGCGCTACAGGTGCTGAGCCTGATGTTTTACTTAATGATTATGTTTTTCTCATGGGTTTTGTGGAAGAAGATCAGGTAGATATGATTTTGTTTTCATCACATCGTATCACGGGTACATACTATCAACTGCTTATATCTTTTCAAAAGTAACTTTATCCTCCATTATGGAAAAATTATTAAAAAAAGAAAACAGAAAAAAATAGAAATCACCCATAATCTTACTTCCCTCCATGAAGAAACCACTTAATAATGTTTTGGTGTATAACATCCACATTATCTGTTTTGTACGATTCTAAAAGATAATATTGAACATACTGTTTTATGATGTCATTTAAGTTAATATATTCTGGAGTCTTTGAATGTCAGTAAATAATTGTTATATATAATTTTTAGTGAATATATAGATGAGTGAACCATGTTTTAGTTACTAATACATTGTTTAAAATTTTGTTACGATAATGCGGCATTATTATTGCAAACATCTTGTAGTGAGGACTTTGTTCACATCTTTGATGATTCCTTAAGGTGCAGAGTACTTTTCTTGCTGAAGGGTATGCGTATATTTGAGGGTTTTGATCCCTGTTGCCAACAGCTCTAAAGGTGACCTTATTACCCACCTCATGTGGCAGTAAGGATTTCTCTGAGCCCTGCCCACTATCAAGAGTTGTCAGTTTTTCTGTGTAGTTAGATCTGTCACCTTTCCTTATGATTTCTTTATGTTTGAAAGATGATATTTTTCTAGTACTTTTTATGGTTTTATTTTACTTTTCAAGTTTTACAATTGTGAATGTAACACGCAAAGAAAAATAGATGGAACATAAGTATAACGTGAATATGTGTACTCATGAGGCCACCACCCAGGCCAAGAAATAACATTGCGATGGCTGCCTGTAGTCTTCTTTTCAGTCATAACTTTGAGATTTTTCTACTATCTGAACCAGGGGTCCTCAAACTTTTTAAACAGGGAGCCAGTTTACTGTCTCTCAGACCATTGGAGGGCCAGACTGTGGGCCCTGGGACCAGTCAGCTGCTAAGCAGGACAGGCAGTGGCGGCAAAAACACCTGGCAAACCAGATAAATGTCCTTGGTGGGCTGTAGTTTGAAAGTGCCTGATCTTAACTGTCAGGGCAATCATTTTCGGGTATTTCTTTATCCTTTTAATATTCATTTACCTGTACACTCCAGATCAGTAGGTTCACCTTCATGTACAGGGAACTCATTCATTGAGCATTCTTTTATTTTTTTTTGCAGCTTTATTAATATATATTTCACATACCATATGACATGCATTTAAAGTGTACGGTTCAGTGGTTTTTGGTATAGTCACAGAGCTGTGCGACCATCACTACAACCTAATTTTAGAGCATTCAGCATCCCCCCCAAAACCCCATTTCTGTTCCTAGTCATTCCGCATCACCTCTTCCTGCCTCCACAGCTCCAGGCAGCCACTAGTCTGCTTTCTGTCTCTGAATTTGCCTGCTCTATGCATTTTCATGTAAACAGAATCATATAACACATGGTCTTCTGTGATTGCTTCTTTCACTCAGCATAACGTTTCCAAGGTTCATCCATGTGTAGAATGTATCAGTACTTCATTCCACTTTATAGCCAAATAACATTCCTTTGAATGGATATACCACATTTGGTCTATCCAGTCACCAGCTGATAGACATTTATTTGTTCCCTTTCTACTTTTTGGCCATTATGAATAATGCTATAATATGAACATATACACGTGGACATAGGGTTTAATTTATCTTAGATTTTTTTATATATATGTAAATACATATATATTCACATACATGCACACACGCATGCATAGAATTTTTTTTGCATTTTTTGGCTGGAGCTGGGTTTGAACCCACCACATCCAGCATATGGGGCTGGCGCCATACTCCTTTGAGCCACAGGCGCCGCCCCATGCATAGAATTTTGAGGAAACATTAAACTATTTTCCCAAATGTCTTCACCATTTTACATTCTCCCCATCATTGTATGAGAGTTACAATTTCTCCATATCCTTACCAATACCTTGTCATTTTTCATTTAAAGAATATACCTCTCCTAGCAGATGTGAAATGGTATCTACTTATGGTTTTGATTTGGTTATCTTTCCATGTGTATATTGGCCTTTTGTGTACCTTCTTTGGAGAAATGTGTATTTAAATGTTGCCTCTTTTAAAATTGGGTTGTCTTTTTACTGTCAAGTCCCTTGTCAGATTAACGAATATTTTTTTCTATTTTGTGTGGTTTTTTTAAAACTTTTTTGATAGCATCCTTTGAAGCAGAAATGTCTTTAATTTTATAAAGCCCACTTTATTTTTTTCTTTTGTTGCTTCTGATTTTATTATCATATATAAGAAACCATTCCATAACCCAGGGTCCTGAAGATTTATACCTAAATTTTCTTCTAAGAGTTTTATCTCTTACATTAGGGTTAGGATTCATTCTGAGTTAACTTTTGCATGTGGTATGAGATAGGGGTGTAACGTCCTCCTTTTACATGAGGCTGTTCAGTTTCCAATTGTCCCAGTACTGTTTGTTGAAAAGATTCCTTCCATTAAATTGTTTTGCCACCCTTGTTGAAAATCAATTGGCTATGAATGTGAAGGTTTATTTCTGAACTCTCAATTATGTTTCCTTGGTCTACAGAGGGTGCTCAAAAATGTATATGACACATTATAAGAAAGGAAAGAAAACTGTATTAAATTTGTAATGCTCGATAATATCAATAAGAAAAGATGAATAAAAGTCACATGGAGCACCTCTTGTAATTGTAGAATTCAAACATGACTTGAGAATTATAAATTTAATACGTTTTTTCATGTCTTAAAATAATATACATTTTTTTCCTCTGTCTTTGTCTGTCCCATGGCAGTAACATACTGTCTCAATTGCTGTAGCTGTATAAATTTTGATACTAGGAAATATGAGTCTTCCAACTTTGTTCTTTTTCAAGAGTAGTTTCACCTTTCTGGATCTCTTGCGTTTCCATGTGAATTTAGGATCAGTTCATTAATTTCTGCAAAAGAACTAGTGGGATTCAGAAAGATGTTGCATTGAATTTGTAGATCAATTTGGAGAGTATTGCCATTGTAACGATACTATCTTTTGATCCCCAAACATGGAATATTTTTTCATTTATTTAGATCTTTTAAAAGTTCTTTCATCGGTATTTAGTTTTGGTATACAAGTCACATGCTTCTCTTGTTAAATTTATTCCTAGGTTTACAATCTTCATGTTTGTTGTAGAATTTTATTGCTACGTCTTTATGGTCACTTATCGTTTACAGTGTTAAATATGCTGTTAATCCTGTCCAGTATAGTGTTCATTTCCGTTATTGTAGTTTTTTTTCTATAGGTCCCATTTTATACCTTTCATTTCTTTACACGTGTTCGCATTGTCCTGAACCTTCCAGAACACATAGATTATATTTAACTCTGTTAGACAATAGAGTTAGTTAGTTTCTACTGATTAATTATTTTTTTTCCTGGTTGTGGTTCATATTTTCTTTCCTGCCCTTTGCGTGCCTGGTAGGTTTTAACTGAACGCTGGCCATTTTGCATTTTATGTTTTGAATGCTAGACTTTCTTGTATTTTATTGTCCAGAAAGCTGGGCAGTATGGGGCTCACCATGTTTGCTTTCCTTTTCTCAGGAATCACTGTCCTGTGCTGCTTCTTGTCTAATGATTGAAAACTGTTGTTTCTATTCTTTCATCTGTTTTATGTGGTTTTCTGTTTTTATATTTTATTTGTTTATTTATTTTGAGACAGAGTCTCATTATGTCGCCCTGGGTAGAGCGCCCTGGTGTTACAGCTCACAGCAACCTCCAACTCCTGGGCTTAAGTGATTCTCTTGCTTCAGCCTCCCAAGTAGCTGGGACTACAGGCACCTTCTACAATGCCCGGCTATTTTTGTTGTTGTTTTTGTAGTTGTTATTGTTTGGCAGGCATGGGCCAGGTTTGAACCTGCCAGCCTCAGTATATGTGGCTGGTGCTTTAGCTGCTGAACTACAGGCACCGAGCCAGTTTTCTGGTTTTCTAAAGAGGAAGCTGTATCTAGTCCTTGTCAAATCATGGCAAGGAGCAGAAAATTTCATCTTAATCTTTAAACTTACGAAAATTGAGTTTATGTTAGCATGGCTTTGTGTTTTTCCAGTTGCTCAGAAATTCACCTAGACTTGTGTTTTAGTAGTTTTTTCTTTGTTGTTTGTTTGTCTTTTTTTGAGACAGAGCCTCAAGCTATCATTCTGGGTAGAGTGCGTGGCACCACAGCTCACAGCAACCTCTAACTCTTGGGCTTAAGCGATTCTTTTGCCTCAGCCTCCCAATTAGCTGGGATTACAGGCACCCGCCACAGTGCCTGACTGTTTTTTGGTTGTAGTTGTCATTGTTGTTTAGCGGACCTGGGCTGGATTCAAACCCGCCAGCTCTGTTGTATGTGGCTAATATAGATGCCAAGCCTTGCGTTTTAGTAGTTGAAAGAAATAACAGAAATTACTGGTTAGGATGACTAGTACTTACTATTCCTATAGTTTCTCCGAAAGTCATAAAGGCTGTGTGTATGCAACACGCAGTTTACCAACACAAATGTAAGTCATAGCCGTGTTCACAGATCTAAACTCTGTTCGGGGAGTTTAGCGGGACTAAGCTTGAGAATGGTCTTCCTGTGAATCCATTTGTTTCTACACAAGAGGACATGGTAAAGGTAATATCTTATATAACAAAGACCAGTATGTAATTTTATAGTGACAAAATATAGTCACCACTACAGTTAGTCTTTTTAAAGAATAACCATGCTCGATTTGTTAGTTTATTTAATCTTAAAAATCATAATTTCTCTATTAGCATTGTTCAGCCAGAAGACCCGAATCAAGAGCTTTCAAATGATGAGTTCATTCTGAAGTTGAAAACAGAAATGCAGCGTTTGCTGAGTAGCAACTCAATAAAGCGTCACCTGGTGTCTCAGTTGCAAAATGATCTCAAAGACTGTCGTAAGAAAATTGAAGATCTCCAGCAAGGGAAGAAGGATGAAAAAAGCACGGAGGTTGAGGTTTGTTGAGCCAAAAAGCCGTTTTTAAAAGGCATAATAAAGAAAATTTTTACATATTTTATATTTAATAAGCCTGTGGCCTTCAGGGGTCTGGGTGACATTTTTAGAAGTAAAATTTATTTATTTATTGTTGAGGCAGGGTCTCACTTGGTCCCCCTGGGTAGAGTGCCCTGACATCATAGCTCATAGCAACCTCACACTCTTGGGCTCAAGTGATCCTCTTGTCTCAGCCTCCCAAGTAGCTGGGACTATCAGTGCCCACCACAACACCCGGCCTAGCTGGTTTTTCTATTTTTAGTAGAGAAAGGGTCTCACTTTACTCAGGCTGGCCTTGAACTCCTGAGTCTTGGTGATCCACCAGTCTTGGCCTCCTAGAGTGCTAGGATTGCAGGCGTGAGCCAGCACCCCCAGCCGGAAGAAAAGTTTAAATAAGGAAGTGCTGTATACTGCCAGTCTCTGTCTTCCGATGTTTCTTTCAACTTTACAGTGACACATCTTCAGTAGAAACTGTACTTCTGTAACCATTCTGAACTCATACAACCATTCTGTGTTTCCCTTTCAGTATAGTGTTCAATGAATTCCATGAGATAAATTTAGCACTTTATTATAACAGGCTTTGTGTTAGGTGTTTTGCCAAACTGTAGCCTAACGTTTAAGTGTTCCAAGCATGTTTAAGGTAGACTAGGCTAAGCTGTGATGTTTGGTAAGTTGATGTATTAAATGCATTTTCAGTGTTTGATATTTTGAATTTAGGATGGTTGTATCAGTACATAACTCCACTGTAAGTTAAAGAGCACATGTGTATTTTCTGGTTACTCTTGCCAGGAAGAGTACTATTTTACAGCTATTAAATGAGATGCTAAGTAGTTAAAATTCCTTTACCACAAATACAAGTATGTATTCTATTTAACAAGGTAATTGTATTTCCTCAAGATTGGCTTGTACCAACAGTGCTCTAAAATTGGGTTAAAATAAGTCTACCGTATTGAATTGCTTCAGCATTTTCTCTGTGAGATTTCCCTGGCCCAGGTTTTTATAGTGAAAGACCTTCTGCATAAGGAATATTAATTTCATGGACATACAGATAGGAGAAGCACAGATTGAGGTTATGTCAGGCATTGAACCCACCTCGATGTGCTTTACTTCGTCTTCTCACTTGACAGGTGAGGGAAATGAAACCGGTGAAGTTAGTGACACTTTTGAGGTTACAGAGTCAATGTCAGGCAAATGGAAACTGAAATACATGAATAATAAAATAGGTCCAGGTTATTTTCTGAAGACTGTGTTATCACAGAGGTCTTTAGGGCTGCCCTCCTTTATCAGCTGCCCTTTTCACTCTGCTGCACTTCGTAAACCCTCACCCATCTCTACTCCCTGTTGAAAGTGACACATAAAAGGCCTAGTAACTAAGAAAAGGAAAGGGAAAGGGGAGAATGAATGTTAAGTAATTTACTCTTCTTCCTCCTGGATGGAAATCGTTGTTTACTTCCTATTTTAGTGCTGTTTTATCTCTTGATTCTTTAAACTGGGAGTTGTGTTTATTAAAATAGTTCTATTAAAGCAAAGTTTGTAAGATGTTCTGCTGTGCTAATCATTACAGAATTTTAACTGTGACTAACTTACTTTTCCGAAATATCAATAACAGTGTGTTTTTACTATTAAAATTCTGCCCAGCCTGGTTTCCTCTCCTAAGTTAACTATGTCTGATGAGCAGAACACTGATTTTAATGGTAGTAACAAATGAAAAAGAGCCACCGCAACCCCAGCACATTTAGCATCTTTAAATCAACCTGCTGTAATTGTTGTAATACATTTCTTTAAAAGGGTGGGAATGGGAGCTCGTGTCTCAATTAGTATTAGGAGATTAGAGTTGATTAGTTAAAGCATTTTAATGAGAGTAGGCTAAGATTCAGAAGAACAGGATCCTGATTCTGAGTCTGAACTTAGCTCAGGTATCTTAGCACTTTGTTCTATATTGAATTTACTATTGACATTTGCTATACAGATGCCCTTTCTAATGGTGTTGGTTTTTTTAGCCTTTTCCTTTTCCTTTTCAATTATTTCACCAGAGAGAGCTAATTAATTTTTTAATACTCTTTTTGTCAAGGTACTCTTTGGTCCTGGCAGTTTCTCAGTAGTCTATATCAAAACTCTGATTTGTCTTGAAGTGTTACTTCAGTTTTTCCTACTGATGTCTGTTCTGCTTCAACTTACGATGTAGGAATTTCTTGGGAATATCATCTTGATAATTCCATGCATATTTGCTCAGTAAATATTTGTAGGGTTAATAATACACATGCCCATGTCAATCCCCTTCCTAGGTGGGGAAGAGAGAGGTAGGAACTTAACTAACAAGCATTTTTGTTGTTTCTGTAATGCTCAAGTTCATAGTCATCTAATTAGTCCATAAACACCTTCAGGCTTTGCCTCTGCCTTGTACTTCTCACCTCTTTCTATTTCGCCTGTGAAGTTAGAAAGCATGGTTGGAGGAACATGGAGAAAGAGCAAATCATTCAGGGAAGCTTTTTTATTTTTTCTCAAAAGCCACTCTGTGGGCTCGGTGCCTGTAGTTCAATGGCTACGGTACCAGCCATATACACTGGAGCTGGCAGGTTTGAACCTGGCCTGGGCCTGCCAAACAACAATGGCAACTACAACAACAACAACAAAAATAGCTGAGTATTGCAGCAGGCGTCTGTGGTCCCAGCTACTTGGGAAACTGCGGTAAGAGAATTGCTTAAGCCCAAGAGTTAGAGGTTGCTGTGAGCTGTGATGTCATGGCACTCTACTGAGGGCAACAGTAAAAAAAAAAAAAAAAAAAAAAAAGCCACACTGTAAGGTTTTCTAGGTTTCCATGATGAAGGAAATAATGGCTTTTTTCTTAAGAGACTCTTTCTTAAGAATTTAGAATAGCACTATCCAAAAGAAATATAATGGAGCCGCATAATAATCTAATGTTTTCTATCAGCCCTGTTAAAGTGAAAGTAATAAGTGAAATGAATGTAAATAATGTATTTAGCCCAATATATACAAAATATCATCAACTCAATATGTAATGAGTATGAAAGTTATTAATGAGATGGATTACATTTTTTGTGTGTACAAGGTTTTTGAAATTTGGCATGTATTTTATACTCGTAGTACATTGAGTTTGGACTAGCCACAGTTCAAGCCTCCATGACTGTAAGTGGTTAATGGGCACCATATTTAGCAATACAGATCTGTAAGGAAATGGGCTTCTATAGCTTTGTGTAGTAAGATGATAGTTGTTGGATAAAGTACTATGAGAAGGAATGAGTAACTAGGCTTGAGTGTGAGGGTACGACATAAGGTGGCCTTAGTGAAGTCGTTAAGGAGGAGACAGTGGATGTCTCTCCTGACTAATCTAGGAGAGAAGGGGGGAAGCACATTTTAGCATTGAACAGAAGTGCATACATAAAAGGATTTAACAAATCATCTGGTATAACTAGAGAGCAGAGCATGTGAATAGAAATCTATATTTCACAAGCTCAACCTTTCCGAAACCTTTAATGAAGCCAGAAAGATGTAGCTGTCTTAATATCTATTTTTACAAAGAATGATCACAGCTGTCATCAAATCGTGAGATTAATGAAATGGTCCTAAGCTTCTCTGCTTACTACAGGGAAATCTTCTAAGAAAAACACATTAGTTTAAACTTCCTGGGCATCTTTTTAAAGAGACCTGGGCCATCAAAATTCTCCTCTAAGCATTTCTAAGTATATTTTCCAAGTATTAAGAAGACCAGCAAAAATATTTACTATGTAGTTGATTTGGCATGTTCTTTTATGACCATTTTGGATTTACTGATCTAATTATTGCTTTATATGCTTTGTTTTATATATTTTTTGTTCTATCTTATATAGAATAATTTAAAATTATTATAGAGAGTTACAGTTTTTGTCTTTCATGTCATATGACTATTCATAGCAGTGATTTATTTAAAGCTGTATTCTTGCTCAAGAATTTTATCTTACCGTTATAAATTGGCTCTGTACAAAACCAAAATATGCTGCTTTATGACATTTCCAGGATAATGTGATAAAACTTAGTAGATTGCCCATATATAGCACCGATTGATAGTGACTGGTAGTAGATCAAATATTATGCCATTTATTCCATTTGACCAATGGGGCCATTAAGGTAGAATGTGGTAAAAGCCTTAGGACTATCCAACTGACTTACTAGCAGTCGAAGGCTCACATATACACTGAAATTTTTGTGAATATAGTAAATAAAACTCAGAGGCCTTTTTGTGTCTGATATATAGTAAAGATCATTACCACAAGTTCTGGTGAAGGCTATACTCTGATTCTAAAGACAATTGATAGGCTATGTTCAATAGCCAACTCAGAAAGTTTCTAGCTAGAATCTTTCTAGATAGAGAGATTAGGAAGATACTATGAGAGGCTTGTGTATTAAGTTTCTTGTTTCTGTTTGTTGTTGTTGTTTTTGAGACAGAGTCCTGCTTTGTCACCCTTGGTAGAGCGCTGTGGCATCATTGCTCACAGCAACCTCAAACTCTTGGGCTGAAATGGTTCTCTTGCCTCAGTCTCCCTAGTAGCTGGGACCACAGGCACACACAACACCTGGCTATTTTTAGAGATGGGGGTCTTGGTCTTGCTCAGGCTGGTCTCCTATTTGTGAGCTTGTGTAATCCACTTGTCTCAGCCTCCTGGAGAGCTAGGATTACAGGCGTGAGCCACCGCGCCTGGCCTCTTTTTAAAGATCTTTGTAATGATACTTTGCTGACAGGTACAGAGTCCCTTGTGTGCCTGTGATCATGTATCAAAACTGAGTATAAAATCAGGCCATGATAAGAAGCTCATCTGCCACAAATGAATGTCATAAACTTTAAAAAATGGAGGCCAAGTGTAAGAGAATGAAAGCCATTCTGTGGAGCCAATAAAATCCTTAAAAGTCTCATTAGTGCTCCCCTCAACGAGAGAGAAGCTAACAGAGTATGATTCGTTAGCTCTTCTCTCTTCTGAACTTGTTAGTAGGAATGGCTTCTGGCAAAAGGTGGTAAGTGAACAGGAAAAAGTCAACAACTGGAGCTGTTTCCCCCGTGAAGGAGGTGAAGGCTCCACTGCTCTACACCAAATGGGAAGACTGACCCAAAGCATTAGTGTTTTGTCACCCTACACGAGAATGATATAAACGTACCTTTTTTCCCCCAAACTAGCAGAATGAATCTTGCTATGGGATATTTTTTAAACATTGCAGAAGGTAGCTCTGAGTCCAGGTATATACATAAACCAACAAGTTAAAGATGTTATAAAAATTTTTGTTTCAGCCAATGAAAAAAGAACTTACAAAAATAGGTAAGGAAAACTCTCAGATGGTAAGAGGAAAATGTTCAAAGTTATATAAACAGACAAATCTCAGAAGATGAAAAAAAAATGAACAATAAAAGTATGTAAGAAGTTTCACTTTGGTGACATCAGAAATGCAAATGAAAGCAATTGTTAGATATTCTTTTCCCATCAAATGTAATTCTATCATGAGACTTAAAAATTATGCTTATGCAATAAAATATGTACCTATGAGTTAATGATGGTATAAATGAATACAAACATACTTAGCATAAATGCAAATTTAGTGGGTGAACATATGATTAGAAAATTAGGATGTTTGCATTGTCTCAAAGTATCTGCTCATAAGATACCTATCTTTAATTAGACGAAAAAGAACAGTTAGTTTCCAGTGGTGACGCCTGGTCTTTACTCCCTTCATCAGTTGATTATGATCAGTGACAAGACACGCTACATCATGTGTTTTCTGCAGAGAACACACTGTCACGTCTTGGCATTCACACCAAAGATTTATAAACCTAATTTAATAAAGGAGCAGCATCAGAAAAACCTCAATTGAGAGACGACATCCTACAAAATAAGTAGTTAGTATAGTTCTCTTAGAAGATGTCATGGGTTTGAAAGACAGACTGGAGAACTGTCCTAGATTGGAGGAACTAATGAGACGTGACAAAGAAAACCCATGTGGAGTGACCATCTTGGACCTAAGCAAAGGTCATCAGAGGAAAATTGGAGACATTGTATAAGGTCTGAAGATTAGCTGATAGTCTTGCTTCCATTTTAATTTACTGGTTTTTACAATTGTACTATGGCTGTATTGGGGAAGATTAGTAAGTGGTATATGGAAATTATCTGTACTGTGTTTCCACTGTTTTAAACTGTGGAATTATTTCAAAACGAATATTTGGAATTTTTTAAAATCCTGAAAAACTTTTGACTTCTCTTTAACATGCAGACTAAAACAGAGACCTCAGAACAACCAACTAATCAGCTACTGCCTGACTCTTCAACTTCACACATGATTGCAGACATACTGCAGCTTAAAAATGAAATTCAGGTTTTGCAGCAACAAAATCAGGTGATTAGAAGTATTTTCCATATTTTAATGAAAATTTTCATGGACTCGTTAAATACAAAGGGTATAATAGACTTTTCAAAAGCATACTAGTAGGTAAGTATATTGATGGGTGATTATGAGTTCCATTTATTTTCCTTTACTAGTGATTACTGGGTAGTAGCTTCTTCTGCAGGTAGGTTAGTATAATTCTACTTCCCTTTCTCTGCAGCAGCATAGCTAATAGAGGTGTTCTTTCTTCCTTAGCCAGCCCTTGACCAACAAGTAAAACCTTGCTTATTTAGATGGTGGCTGAAGATGATTGAATACTGAAATTTATTTTAAGGTACTACTTAGCCAGCATTTCTCTGGTTAAGTATATTAATTTTATTCACTTCAAAGTAAATACAAAATTCGAACTCTTACTCCTGTCCAAAAAAGCTACTTGTAAAAGAAATGAATCTATGCTGTTTCAAAACATGAAGGGACTTTTTCTTTTGTAGACTAGTGAAAATGGCATTATATCAAATAATGCTATAGGACAGAGATCCAGCACAGAGGATGTTAAAAAGTAAGACAAGACCAATCAATGAAAATGATGTTAATTTCATCTAAAGATGTTATTCTTTTGTGTCTAGGAACTTAAAGAAACTGAAGAAAAACTGAGAAATACAAATCAAGACTTATGTAATCAAATGAGACAAATGGTACAGGATTTTGACCGTGATAAAAAAGAAGCTGTGGACAGGTACGGTCGAGAGAGATCCCTGTTGAGATCTTGGATTGGCTGAGACAGTCCCTGGCTTTTCAAGTTAGAATTTGGAACACATTTCCCACAGAGACAATGTTCTGTAAAAGGTCGGGTTCTATATCATCATCGAAACTGTAGTTCACTGAAATACTATAGCTTGGTGTGTTTTCTGAGGCTAATCTGGGAAACTATTCTTTATAAAGAAGAAATCTGTGGGAGGGAATATGTCTTCCAAATATGAAATCATGAACTTGGAAACAGAGTTTTGGAACATAACCTACTTGTGAGTCGGGTACTGCTAGTATTTGCGTTTAATAAAGATGACTTAGAATTTTGGAACCACACCCTCAAGTACTTCAATTAATTTTTTATAAATGAAAGTCTTCAACATCGACTACTATCTGCAAAGGACAGGGCATTCTCACTTACATATGTCTAATTTTTCTCTAAAAATATCCAAAGAAAAAATTTTGAAGATTCTGATAAGATCATAGATTATAAATTATTACCACTTTTGGTTGAGGGGATGTAATCTCACCTTAATTATCATTTGTGTTAGAGGGAAGGGGTGCGAAGGCATTCATTTTGGTGTTTGTAGTGAAGCCAGCATCACCTCGGATTTTTGCTTTGTTTCTAGGTGTGAGAGGACTTACCAACAGCACCATGAAGCCATGAAAGCCCAAATACGTGAAAGTCTATTGGCGAAGCACGCTTTGGACAAACAGCAGCTCATTGAGACTTATGAGAGGACTCACTTGCAACTTAGGTTAGAATAAAAGGGGTTGATTGCCCTTTCAGCAGACTACATTCTTTTCCATAATTTAGAGGAAATTTGTTACTCAGCCTTGGTAATTTGGGTGATAATTTAGTTGCCGGTTTTGTGTCCCAGGTCTGACTTAGATAAGATGAATAAGGAGGTGGCTGCTGTGCAGGAATGCTACCTGGAAGTGTGCAGAGAGAAGGATAATCTAGAATCGACTCTCAGGAAGACCTTGGAAAAGGAGCAGCAGGCTCAGGAGAAGGTACACAAGTTTCTGTTGTATCTGTCTCACCTGACTTGACAGCCCTCGGTGCTGTTATCCAAACGGACACACTTGTTCTGGGGAAGTGAAGGGGCAAGGTATTCATAGAATCTCTTCCCCTTTAGCTGTGTCACAGCAATATGGCTTGCTCACACAATACCGTGAGTACCGAAATGATTATTAAAACCTTAGTATAAAATGGCACATATATAGAAGAAAATGAATTTTTTTCTTCTAGATTTATTCTAGAAGGCAAAAAAGTAAATCAAAGTCATTTTAAGTCTGAAACCTACATACCTTCATTTTTCAAGACCAGCTGTGTAGTCCTGTGACCACTGTACAGAGTATTCTGTCAGAAGCCTTTTCCACCGGCTCACTCCTTTTGCAGTATCTAATTGTCACTTTACACTTCTGGGGAGAAAGGCAGGAGTTTGAGCAGTGGTCTCATGATAGGGAAGGTGATAGTGTGAGGGCGTGGCTAGGAAGATCTTAGTGTTAGTACAGGCAGTCCCCAGGTTACAAGCCTCCAAGTTAAACACAGCTCACCTTTTCGAATGGAGCCTATTTCAGGTCATAGGTAGATGTACCTGTTCCAACTTACATACACATCCAACTTGAGAACAAACCCACAGAACCTATCTCGTTTATAACGGGGGACTGCCTGCCTGACTTCTCTCAGGGAATCTGGAAGGGCTACAGTGGATTCTCTCACTCTGCCCACTCCTTCCACGTTGCCCTTGGTGAGCATCCAGGAATAAAGTCACGTGTAAACAGTCACTGCTCCTCTTTTCTTCCCTCCCTGGCGTGGCGCCTCACCCGGCCTCACACAGGTCTGACTGTCCCTTACACTTTGGACCAGGTGGCAGACCACAATTTGAAAGCCACCTGCCTCAAGATCAGAAAATATTTTGAAAGGCTTGAGTGAATGTTCTATACAGAGATTTTGGAGTAAGTTATATTAAAGCAACCTATCGCTACTGCAAACTTAGAATAGTAAAATGCAGGTGAGGAATTCAGTTCGTTTAATATTTTGATTATTTTTGAATAGATTAATATGATGAGAAAGCACGCTGTGCATACATATCGTCTAGTGGAAACAGTACTTCCAAAGGGAGCGGTTTGAGTGAGTGCTGGCAGCAGAAAGGTTGGAGAGGGTCTTGAATTACCTCGAAATTAAGGACATAGCTTCAGTAATGTTTTAAAAACTTCAATAGGGAGAAGATCTCTAGTGTGGTTCCTTTCTTAAAATATCTAAATTGGCAAGAAGGTAAGAGTGATTCTCTGAAAGTGGTCATTCTTTTCAGGAATATTTTCTGATACTTTCAAAAGAATCAATTTGACTATGAAATTTGGTCTCATATGACAGGTCAAATTAATAGCTGCTCCTGGCTAATATTTTGATATGTGAGTGTGCAAAAGTGCAAGAAAGAAAATTAAAACTGCTATTTGGCCCTTCAAAAGCAAAAGCGAACCTAGAGATAAAGGTTTTTCTTTAAAAATTCTTGCGCCATAAAACTGACTCTCCCCGCCTTTGGGAAGTTGCCTATACATTTTTAACACATTTATAGTTTTATCAGGATACAGAGCAGTTTTGTCACCCTAAAACACCCTCTTCTGGTGTCCCCTAGTGCTTAGCCCCTCCCTACCCCCACTTAAAAGGCCAGTGTATTTAAAGCATTACAATTTTTATTTCTTCTTTCTCTAGGAATCCTTTAGTTTTTTTTTTTTAAATTACAGATTTTTGTAAGACCTTAGTAGTCTTTATAAGCCTATCAGAACTGAAATACCCGTACATTTAGGAGGCGTTAATTTTTTCACATCCTTCACCAATTTGCTTTTCTTAGCAAATGTTTGTTTCATGCACACAATGGAGGAATCTTATTAAAATCTATAGCAAGTGAGGGGACTTTCAGGGTAGCCTTTCCCTATACGATGTAAGCTATTTTCCTGTGGTTGAGCTCTAGGTAGCCAACTTAATCTGGATACAGCATTTATGAGAGCGGTGACACCAAAGCCCAAGGGGATATTTTCACGTTCCACAGGTGCTGCTTTTTGAAACACTTGTTGAGTCAGGCTGTGGGTTAAGTAGGAGCTGAATTTCAAGTTTAACAGCTTGTATCAGCCCAGAACTTTCCTCACATGTTAACCTGGCTCACTGAGAGAAGGAGAAAAAACTCACATACACAGAACTCTGCGGATTAGGTAGTAATCAGTGTGGACCGTGACTTCACAGACAGGGCAGAGATGCTCAGCACTCCCTTCATAATGCTATTCTTATACACATTCTTAAGCTTGCTGGATATAGTTATGATGTGATGCAGAGCCAAGTAGGTGCCTCTTAGAGGATTTTTTAAGTTTTTTGCATCCAAGTTAAGTATAAGTTTAAATGTTTTTAACTTGGAGACTGTAAGTATCATGCAGAGATATTTTCTTGAATTTTGTTTAAAGAGACAGCTATTGGAAGAAAGAGAAGATTATGTAAGCAAACTGCAGGTCGGAATTGAAGAAAACTACCGAGATACCCTTGTGATGGAAAAGAGCAAGTGGCTAAAAGAACAGGAAACTAATATTAAACAGCAAGTTGAAAATGAAGTGGTGTTAGTCAAAGCACACTGGGAGAAGGAACAGACAGAGGTGTGGATTTAAACTTTCTGGTCACCATGTTTTTTTTTTTTTTCTTTTTTGTAGAGACAGAGTCTCACTTTATTGCCCTGAGTAGAGTTCCATGGCTTCACATCTCACAGCAACCTTCAGCTCTTGGGCTTAGGCGATTCTCTTATCTCAGCCTCCTGAGTAGCTGGGACTATAGGCGCCTGCCACAACACCCGGCTATTTTTTATTTTGCAGTTTGGCTGGGGCTGGGTTTGAACCTGCTCCCCTCGGTATGTGGGGCTGGTGCCCTACCCACTGAGCCACAGGTACCGCCCAGTCACCATGTTTAAAAAAATGTGGGAGTAGCTGCAGAGGACGATTCTTCCTGAACAGACATATGTAATAATTTTTAATTGCCAGGCATATACACAATCACCCATTTTACCTTTCAGAATTGAACTATTAGCAGCTAACCATACCAGTTTTATTTTTAAAAGTTTATCCCCCCCATGACTCTTCAACCCAATTCAGGATATAGCATGTTTTAAGGGCACATTTTTCCTCAAAATGAAACTATGATCTAATGTCATATTGTGAAATGCTTCTTTCTGATAACTGTAGACCAGTATCTATAATTAACAAATAATCCACATCATGGGTTAAAAGAAAGAGGGAATGGGTAAGCTCAGAAGTACGGAGTGTATGACCTCTGTTGCCTACATAGCAAATGAGATTAGGAAATGCTCATAGTGCCCTGGAAAGTTAAGATCAAATTGTGATTTTAAAAATTTATTTGGAGAGGAAAAAAAATTCTCAAGCTTATTTAGACAAGGTTCTTCTACCCATGAGTTGCTATTCTTCTGGTCGCCAGGGAGGCAGTTTGAGAACCCTGGGTATCCAGGAAGTGGGGAACAGGAGAAGGGAAAGCAAAGTTTGCTATTTCACAGCTTTGCCCAAGACTGATTGTGTTTAAATCAATTCTACCACACTATAAAAGCAGAAAAGTCATTAAGATGTTCTTCCAATAATGCCTTCTTCTTAAATGCTATCTACTTAGTAAAATCGTATCATAGTAAAATAGTAAAGTCAAATCACATCGTAACAAATACAATTGTAATGTGTTCAAGTGAGTAAACGGTTTTTTAGATTGTTCAGTTTGGGGCACATTCATTAGATTTCCTCAGTGCCTATTCTGTGGAAAGTGTGGTGTTAATGGCACAACATAATAATAGCAACGTGTTTTTTTTTCTTTTTTTATATTATCTTTGTACTGGCAATATGAACGCTTCCAGAAAGTTGCATATCGAGAGCAAGATAGTCTGACTTTACACAACATACTTAAATCTTCTGTGTAATTTTTGTCATACAGTTAGGTCAAAGAGTAACTTTCAAGTTGTACTTGAGAATGTATTTTCATTGACTGAATTTCCAAACCTCTTGTAATTAACCACAACAGTGTCAAGACAGGTTTTCAAACACAGCTGTGGTTCCCTTTTTGGCTAGCTAGTAATTCTAGTTTTTACTTATTCTTCTAGTATTTTTCTTCTCATATGACTTTTCTTCTGAAAACAGATCAAACAAAACCTCATTCAACAGCTTGAAAAGGAGTGGCAGTCGAAGCTGGATCAAACTATAAAGGAGATGAAAAAGAAGACCTCAGATTGTGGCAGCCAGACGGACCAAGTAACCACCACTGATGTTATTTCCAAGAAAGAGATGGCAGTCATGATGGAAGAGGAGAAGCAAAAGATCCAGCAAAACTTAGAACAAGAGAAGGAAATAGCTATCAAAGAGGCTTTGAAGCAACTTGAAACTGAATTGGAACTTAAATATTGTGAAAATATCGCCAAACAGGTAATAGGCAGGTTTATTCTGGTGAAATTAATAGACCTATCTGCCTCTTAATCAAAACTTGTAAAATGCTACTGTTGAAGTTATACATTACTTTATACATCTAAAATTTTGTGCATTCCTAGGACAGTAAATCTGTCGTGTTATTCCTAAAATTGTCTTCATTATATTTCTACCTGTTAACCCTTTGGTTTTTGTGTGTATTCTTTCAGTTGACAAAATGCTTGCTCCTCTGAGATCAATCTAAGCCTTAAGATGCCTGAGGTTAAAGATGGTGGTTTTGCGTCTGGATAAAGCACAATTTACTGATGAATATTTCACAGCTATAGTTTTATAGAAAATATTCCACTGAGTTAGTTATGGATAAGCAAACCTAAGCAGATAAAGTATTTAGCAATATTTGTGTTGAGACTTGATGCAGAGCTGAATCTGCAAGCATGTCCTGAAGTGGAACTTTGTTTATAATTTCCATCAGCTGCCCCAAAGTGGTGCCATTGCCTTTTCTTTGAAGCACTCACAAAACTAGCTTTTAACTGAAGCAAGTTACTTGATTTCAAAGAAACGACATATTGAGAAAAGCATAGCCTGTGTTAACAGAATAGAGATGAATGGTCTGTTATATCTATCTTATCCACTACAGTGATTTTCAAAATTTTTGGTTCAGGACTCTTTTACACTATTAAAAATTGAGAACTTGAAAGAGCTTTTGCTCATGTGGGTTTTATCTATTTACTGTATTGGAAAATAATTCTTGAGAAATTTTTTAAAAACAAGAGTACCCAACCTACATTCCTTTGGCTATCAGAGCAATGACATCATCACATAGCATGTAGCCTTTGGAGGACTATGCTGTTTACACATGAGAGAATGGGAGTAAAAAGGACAAATGGCTCAGCTCCTATAGCTCAGCAGCTAGGGTGCCAGCCACATATACTGAAGTTGGCGGGTTCTTATCCAGCCTGGGCCTGCCAAACAACAATGACAACAATAACCAAAAAATGGCCGAGCATTGTGGTGGGTACCTATAGTCCCAGCTACTTGGGAGGCTGAGGCAAGAGACTCATTTAAGCCCAAGAGTTTGAGGTTGCTGTGAGCTGTGATGCTACAGCACTCTACAGCTTGATATTGTCTCCAAAAAAAAAAAAAAGAGCAAATAGTGTCTTAATATGATTTGACCTCACAGACCATCTGACATGGGTTCTAGCCCTCAGGAGATCCCTGGACCTTTAAATATCTATTACATATTTTTTATTTTAGATCTATTATTATAAACTTTTTTTTTTTTTGTGCAGTATTTTTTGGCCAGGGCTGGGTTTGAACCTGCCACCTCTGGCATATGGGACCGGCACCCTACTCCTTTGAGCCACAGGTGCTGCCCCATAAACTTTTAATATAATACCTGAAATGAGGTTTTTGATAAATACTTGCCATTTTGCTTGTTACATGGTTCCTCATGATTTTATGAGACATCCTTAAAGTCTGCAGACGGAGACAGATGTATGTAATGGTATCAAAGACATCGTCTTCAGTTGGTTAATTAAATAGTTTTTTCTGGAATATTCACTGAAAGCCTTAAATTTTCCATAGACAAAATGATGAGTTTAAGGGTCCTGCTTTGGTATTTATGAAATTGTTACTCTTGTGAGGAAAAAAATAGCATAAGAGAGAAAGGAAATGTTTCATAATAACTTTTAAAGTAATATAAATTTCTATAGAAGTCTTATCTTTTCCCCTGTATTTTTAACTCCCTGGAGTTTACAGGTATATACATAGCACGTTAGTGAGAAATATTGCTTTTTATATTTATTCACTCTGCTTTTGTATGTATAAATAAATGCATATGTCTGTATGTGTTTTAAAACAAAGGAGTAAAGAAAAATTATTTAACAAACAATCTTCTGGTAACTACTTTTATAACCCTCTTCATCAAGTTTTAAATTTTTGCCTGACTTGAACCATTACCCTCATTCTTTAGTACAAGTGCATTCTGGACCATAGGAAAATTTGCCAGACGTGAGGCTCCATTGGGGGTGTGTGTGTGCGCAAGTGCAGGGCATGAGGCGTGAGGAGAGGGGCAGTTGTTGGACAGCAGCTGGCTGGCACGGAGCGGCTCTCTGGCAGGCCTCCTTTTCCCCAGGATAAGTAGGCGTTATGGGAAATGGTGATTGGTACTTCATATGCAGGCGGTCCCCGAGTTACAAACATCCGACTTATGTACAACTCACACTTATGAATGGGGGCTATTCTTGTAAGTCCCCAAGTTACAAACACGCCACTGGCTTTTGACCCGCACCTACGAACACGCACTATTTAAGATAAATGTACCCATTCCAACTGACATACAAATTCAACTTAAGAGCAAGCCTGCGGAACCTCTCTCTTTTGTAAACTGGGGGCTGCCGGTAAAGCTTTCTAGGGTAGTTATTGGCTGTCAGACATTTAGATTCCCACGTCCTGTCGCGGCATTTGTATGGGATGTTTACGATAGAAGGATTTGGATCAACTGTTGGGGTAAGGTAAGGTCCTTGGGTCAGTGTCACTATAATGTAGTGAAATACAGTGTCAAACATCCATGAAGTCATAGCTGCTATTTGAAAACGGGGTCTTTCTGAAAGCTCCCTTTCTGACCCTCTTTGTTGTGCCGTGTTCCCCAGGTAGAAGTAGCCGTGCGGAACGCCCGGCATCGATGGCTGGAAGAGCTGCCTGACCTCGCAGAGTATCAGGCACTAGTGAGAGCGGAACAGAAGAAGTGGGAGGAGCAGCAGGAGGCCTCTGTGGCCAAGCGGGTAAGAGGTCGTGGGAAAGAAGCTTCAGGGGGTTGCCTCACCCCTCCTCTCATCCAGGTCCTTGGAATTTCCACCTACTCATAGTGTTGTCAGAGGTTTTTTTCTTTCTTTTTTTTTTTTAATTGAATGGTAACTATGTACATTAATGCATTTCTGGGGTACAGTGTGGTGTTTTCACATACAATTTGAAACATTTCATCAGACTGGTTAACGTAGCCTTCATGTCGTTTACCTAGTTATTGTGCGAAAATGTTCATATTCTACTCTTAGAAAGGTTCACTTGTACCCTTGTAAGATAAACCACAGAAGTGAACCCTCCAATCCCCCTCCCTCCACCCATTACCCCCTCTCCTCTCCTTCCCCCCTCCCTGTATTCTTAGGCTGTTATAAGGTTATAGCTTTCATATAAAAGGTATAAATTAATTTCATGATAATGAACGTTAAGCTTTAGCTCCAGGCCTAGCAAGTGGTATCTGTTCCTATCATCAAGTTGTTTGGGGAGAAAGAATTTATTTTAGCATCTTAAAACTCTCATAGTTAGGAAGATAACCTTAACTTAGAAACTAAATCCCATTCTACTTATTATCTTGCCCTATCTGTAGATGAGATTGAGAATGGTTATTTATCTATTTATTATTAACTATACAGTATTCTTCTACATGCTTATGGGTTGTTTTCTGTGCTGCGTCTGTAGGTTTATAACATATTCTTGTTGGTAAATAGCCAACTCTCCCTTCCGGAGATGTCACATTCTTTGACTGGAAAACACATATTATAACCATGTGTATTCTTACAACTTAATTTGCTGGTCTAAAACAATTTTAATCAAAAGGTCAACAAACTGAACATAGTTTTGAAAGTTGACACAATAATTTTATAAAGTTTATTTGGAAAAATACAAGAACTAGAACTTTTTTAATGTTCTTGAGAAGAAATCACAGTCCCTGAACACAGAATATATTGGAAAGCAACAGCCCAACTGTGATTCAGGCAGTACCGAATCACAAAAATAGAATTGTTTTTAATCCAGTGCAGTGCAGATTTCAGAGATAGTTCCAACTATACCCAGAAGCTTAATAAATTGTGTTGAAGTAGGGGGATAAGGAAGTATTCCATAATAAATAGTCTAATGATAGCCAGATAACACTTTGGAAAAATTAAGTTTATCTACACTGTGTGTTATAGTAAACTCTAGGTCGATGAAGGAGTTAAACACTTTTGAATGAAAATATAGAAAAGTTAAAATAAAATATTTCAAATCTGTGTTATAATAACATCTTGAGTCCACGGATAAGTTTGCCAAGGACATGAGCAGATAATCTTCATGAGAAGTTCAAATAACAAAAACTTAGCAGAACATTCATTTATACTGACCAGTATTAGGGAAACGCATATTAAAACAAACCGAAGGCACCACTTTTTGCCAGGTGTATAAATCCTCTCTTTTGAATTGTAATACACAGAATAGAATATAATTGCAGTGTCAAGCATATACTTCCCTTCTGATGTCACAATGATTTTGGAAAATAATGTAGTGTAAACATAAGTCATAAATGATTTGTAACTCATGTTCATCATCTTATTCCACAAATTACTTAAGGAAATAATTCAACATAAGTAAAAATCTTTTGAATGTTGTTCTTAAGTTATGTGGTAGGTACCCACAATGTTATTAGTTACATAGGTATCCATAATGTTATTCTCTATACTTTTTAGTATGTCTGAAATATTTCAAAAGGAAATTTGAGAAAGAAGAAATAATATGATGATGAGGATATATGTCTCAGAAGTCAGGTAGCAAAATGAAATTATGTACAATATAAAAAATAAAATAGACTAAGAGATCTTTCATTAAGAACATAGAAGGACTAGATGTATGTGAATCCAGAAACAGAAATGAGCAAATAGTGGATCATACTGTTGCTTCTCAAACTTTAGCAGGCATGAAAGTCACCTGCAGGGTGTGTTAACACATAGATTCCTAGGCTTTTCTCCTAGAGATAGATAAAGATTTGGTAGATCTGGAGTGAGTTCTGAGAAATTGCGTTTCTAACAGGCTCCCAGAGGTTGTGATGCAGCTGGCCTTTGGACTGCACTTGGGTGTGAGAAGCACTGTTCTAGATAATTGTATCAGCCACAAAACGTAATGCTAAGGTGTGCATCCTTCCTTCAAAGCAAAGGAGGTTCAGAAAGGTTCAGTTTTATAACATTGGCTGGAGAGTTCTTTTAAGATTAGAGTGATTAGTGAAGATCGGTGGCAATTTAAAGTCAATTCCTAGAATTCAGAAATAGTGAGGTTGGTTCAGTAATCCTCAAACTTTGCTGTACACAGGAATACCTGGAGGCTCTTTAAAAAATACTGTGGCCTGGCCCCCACCCTCAAACTTTAGGTATTTATTAGTATAGTGACTGGCCTTGGCTTTAGGATTTTTTAAAGTTCCTCAGTTGATTCTAATATGCAGCAAATTTTGTGAACCACTAAGTTCCTTAATGCTGTCAAATACTCCTTGCCAAACTTCACATGAGAAGATTCATGTTTTTGGTAGTATTGGGCAAGTGATCCAGACTCCCTGGGACCCACCACCTCCATGCAAGTTAATTGGTAAAGATTTCCAGGCATCCACTGCAACATGACTTGTTTTCTTTAAAAATGCTATTTAAATATGTTTCAAATCACTATAGAATTATCCTGCTGGTAACAAAAGAATTTTGCAATGAATTCCTTTGTAAAGTTTAGATGTTGGGTTCCTTTAGTAGAAAATTTAGTAAGTAGATACCGTATTTCATTATTCCAAACATATATATAATATTGATTAATAGCAAATGCTATTCTCTAGGCCAAGACTTTGGAGTTGACCAATTCTGTCTTTTGACACTATTGTGTCCTTGTTTGTGACTTCTTTGAATTCAGTCAGGGCATATTAGAAGTAAAAGGGTCCCAAAGTCATCGGCCAGTCTGCTCATGATATAGGGGAAGATACTAAATGCCAGAGTGACTTTTCCAAGGCTGTGCACCCAAAGGCAATACTAACTACATAATGGTTATTGAGTCCTTATTATCTGCCAGGCTCTGGGCTAAATATTTTAAATGGATTGTCTTATGTTATTTAGGCAAACTTATCAAATTGGCACTATAATTATTCCCATTTTATAACTCAGGAAATTGAGGCTCAAAGAAGTTGAGGAGTGAGCCTCCAGTTCCGCAGCCAGTGAGTTAGCCCCAGCAGTTTGTCTCCAGCAGGTGTCCTCAAACTACGGCCTATGGGCCACATGCAGCCCGCCTAGGACATTTATCTGGCCCACCAGGTGTTTTTGCCGCCACTGCCTGTCCTGCTTAGCAGCCACCTCATCTTGGGGCCTGTAGTCCAGCCCTCTAATGGTCTGAGGGACAGTGAACTGGCCCCCTGTGTAAAAAGTTTGAGGACCCATGGTCTCCAGAGTTGGCTGTGTTAAGCACCTGTGCTGGCAGCCTTTGCAGTCAATGGCGGGATTAGAGCCAAAGCCCAGGTTATGATATTCCTATTACTTTCTAGTTAGCTACTATCCCTGTGATCCACTAATCCTATTATTTTGTTATAGAAACAGATTAATGAAAAATGATTTTCTCTGCTTGCAATTGTCATTTAATGAACTAGTCTGTAATATTGCATTAAAGCATAGTTATGTTTATCAGAAAATAATTATGCAGGTATATGTTATGTGCATAGGCTGTATTAAGATTCCCTTATAAGACTGCTTTTGCTTTAAGTAAAAGATACTTAATTTTGGGGGGGCTTAGATAAAATTTGATGGTATATCTGTATTAAAAAAGCCTAATATGAAATATTTTCATAATATGGGTGTTTTTATACCTTTATGTTTTTTACACACACACACTCACATACACACCTGCACTCCCCCTCCCCCTTTTTTTTTTGGTCAATTTTGACTTTTGTTTCCCCATCAAGAAACTAATGTTTTGTTTTTAAATAACATAAGATATAAACTATTAGATTATTAAATGAAGAAGATCCTTAAAGGATAGTGTAAGTATATTTTTTAGAATATCTTATCCACATTAAGTTCAGGAGTTAACCGAAATAGTTACTTTAATTTTTTTGTTAATGAGAAAAATCATAAAGGTTCCTTAAATCATATATTGTTACGTTTTTTAGATATTGTTTGCTGTTTCTGAAGCTAAAGAGAAATGGAAAAGTGAGCTTGAAAATATGAAGAAAAATGTAATACCTGGAAAGGAATTGGAAGAGAAGATTCAGTCTCTTCAGAGGGAACTGGAGTTAAAGAATGAGGAGGTCCCTGTGGTCATCAGGGCTGAGCTGGCTAAGGCTTGGAGTGAATGGAACAAAGAAAAGCAAGAAGAAATCCACAAAATTCAAGAACAAAATGAGCAAGATTACCGGCAATTTCTAGATGATCATCGAAACAAAATTAATGAGGTGCTTGCGACAGCTAAAGAAGACTTTATGAAACAAAAAACTGAACTGCTTCACCAGAAGGAGACAGAATTACAGACATGTCTAGACCAGAGTCGTAGAGAGTGGACTATGCAGGAAGCTAAGAGGATCCAACTGGAAATCTGTCAGTATGAGGAAGACATCCTCACAATCCTTGGGTTTCTCTTATGGGATGTCCCAAAGGAGCACATCACTGGTTTGGGGGACAAACAGCTTTTGGAAATGGTGTCGATTTGTTCTTCAAAATGGGTGTCTGTCCAATATTTTGAAAAACTAAAGGCCTGCATTCAGAAGGCATTTCAAGATATCCTTTATCTACTTATAGAAAATGCTGACTCAGATAGGGAAAAGGTATGTTCCTGAGAGTAAAAAGAGCTATTGAACGTCAAGGATGATTGTAGAAGTTGTATGCGGTATTTTTCCTTTCTTCATTATAAGATGTAAGACTTGCTTTTGCCAGTGGTTTAAGAAACTTTTTGTAGCAAATCAAAAGGTTTTGTATATTTTGTTGTAAAAATACTTCACTACCTCACAGTCACAGATATAAGCTTTTAGCTTCTAGACAATTTTTTCGTAAAGAATATGTGCTATTCTTTGTAAGGGCCTTGTAAGATTTTAGAAACTGGGTAACTCTTATTCCTATTTTTTGTTTTCTGGGCCTGACCACATCAAGAAACATGTATCGGCTCAGTGCCTGTGGCTCAAATGGCTAAGGCGTCAGCCACGTACACCCAAGGTGGCGGGTTCGAATCCAGCCTGGGCCCGCCAAAACAACAATGACGGCTGCAACCAAAAAAAAAAAAATAGCCGGGCGTTGTGGTGCGCACCTGTGGTCCCAGCTACTTGGGAGACGGAGGCAGGAGACTTGCTTGAGCCCAGGAGTTGGAGGTTGCTGTGAGCTGAGATGCCACGGCACTCTACCCAGGAGGGCAGCTTGAGGCTCCTGTCTCAAAAAAAAAAAAAAGAAACATGTATCATATTAAATTAGAGTTTTGTAAAATCTTCTGAAGTGTTTAGAAGTCTGTTTCTTGCCTTTACCTATTTCAGTAAAAAATGCCAAATGAGTACAGAGAGTATTGATATGGAAACAAGAGAATAGAGGTAGGACTGACTTACACAAAACTCTGATGATGGTCTCACTGGTGTGCTATGGATGTGTATGTGCTATGTGCACACAAAAAGGTTTACTTGGACTCTTTTAGTCATATAAGCACTCTGGGACCTGCTTTTAATCTGTGTGGAAGATCTGATAAAACTGAAGTCTTTCTACCTTATGGTTAAAGAAATGAATATGCATGAAAGATTTCAACATTTGGAACTGGAAGTTAAAAAAAAAATTCTATTATAATTGTCTGGTAGGAGAGTTGAGACATAAGAGTTAAGGTAGCAAAAAGATAGCATGATTATAGGTTTTCAAGGCCAAGATTGAGCATTTGATATTATATTAATCCCTACTTGAAAGAGTTACAAACTAGAAAACAAAAACCTGCCTTCCAGTGTCATACTTGATGATAACTAGCTCATTACTTTGGGCAGTCATATACTATAGTGTTCTCCCAAAAAAATACAAATCCTTGGCCTAATACTTTGGGTTTGGGTAGCATATTTATGACACAGTTTGGCCTTTCTGCTTCTTGTACTTGAAGCAGTACAGAATTTTAGAGCCAGAGGGACCTGAAAAGTTAGTCCATTCTATCCCGGTTTACCCTAGTTGATATTTTTATCCTTGATTTCACAAAAATGTTACTACCGAGTAGTTGCCTTCATTGGAAAAATAACTGGGCAAGATCATTTCCCATGAGTACTACTTACTATTTTATTAGGAATTGTTGGAGAAAATAGACAATTAAAATAAAAATTATCTATGGCAGGTTTTGAGGCTGAGAAGCAATGGGAAAATCATGTTATATGCTTTCAAGTCTGCTTCCCTAAAAAGGCAATCTCTGCTATCAAAATTAAGAAACTACAGCACTTTACTCCTACCGTACATACGCATATATAAACTCAATCCTGGGGTATTTTTACAATTGTGTAAGCAATGTAAGATCATCTGTGTGATTTAAGGTGGCTTAGAAGCCTATGGAGACAGACTCATGTAATCTGGTTAAGAATTTAGTCATTTGCAGCATTTGTCGGGTGGGTCAGATTCCATTCCTAAGTGATGGATGGCTTGGAAATGCTTAACCTGGGATTTGTCATAGAAGTAATACTTGACCTTCTGCTGTTTGCAGCTTAGTTCAGGGCCTTGAGATAAACCAATGATTACAAAGTCATGATAAATTTGCAGTATATGTACCATAAATGTGAAAAACCATGTTCAGTCTAGTTTTTAGAATTGTTCACACAAATTAAAACAGAAAAAATTATCAGTATAGATAAACAAGTCCTCCTTATCAAAATACTTGAGATGATTGAATAGTTTTTTAAAATGGAGAGAATGCAGCGGATTAAAAAAATACAATTTTCAAGAAAATGAATGCTTATCAAAATGCATTAATATGAGAGTTCATAATAGATAAAAGAAAACCTAAATACCAACCAAATGGAACCAAATATTCTAGCAAACTTAAGGATGCGTATTCTGTCTCTTCTTACTACCAAAGTCAGGGTAAAACTAAGACAAAAAGATTGCTGCTTTCCGGCCTTCTTTGCCTTCTTGTCTTCTCTAGTTTTGAGTAGAAACTGGAAACGTTGATTGCCTGGGGTTCAGTTTTTCTTACTCCTTTTGCCTTTTCCCTGTAATGGCTGTCCTCTGCTTCTGTTGGATGTCGTAAGTAAGTTTCCTGACATCAGTTAAATGGGTTTCTCATAAACAAAATCAAACTCAAAACTTCTAGAATCAAATATATAATGTTTTTTAAGTAATTAGATCAGATTGCTCTCTCAATATCATGTATTCTATTCTTTTTGCATGTAATAGATGTCCAGAATCTGAAAATATTGCTGTAAAAGTCCATGAATGAATTTAGTAGCTTTATCGCCTATGACAGGGAATGAAGCACAAAAGCCTTCAATAAATGTTAGTGAGGAAATAGTCTTGTGCAAGATGTTTAATTTAAGCCAGAGTTTCTGTTTTTAATGTTGGAAGTCATCTGGCCATCCTTATAAAATCAGTGTATGTTAATTTAGAAGCATATAAATTACCATTTAAATTTAATAGTTTTTATTGTTGTTATTCTCAATTTGTGGGTGATAAAAGGTTGGTATTATAGTTGCTAATGAATTTGACCCCTGCTGCAGTGGAAATGTTCTGTATTTTCAAGAACAATTCTGATTTCATATTGTCTATTCTGTGGTTTGATCACAAAAACCGTTAAAAATATCTCAAATTCCTGTATATAAGCATGCTCCCCATAGCTCCTGTCTGTCTCGTAATAAACCCACCAGTCCTCTCTCAATTTGGAAAATATAGGAGGCTAATACATAGGATAGTGACAAAATCTGTGTAACATCTTAAAAATATTGTTGATAGTTTAGGCAAGATATTTTCCAGGCCTTAGTTTTTGTTGTTCGATTGTTTTATAATTTTAATATTAGCATTTTAAATAGAAAATTATATAAAGATGTTTACTAGGCATTAACTATGAAGGTAATTTATTTCAGAGATTGGCCAAGATCTCTAAGGATCCTGCCAGCCAGGCCACTGGCAGAGGAGACTCTGGAGCCCTGACATCCCTTCCTGCAGCACCCACTTCTGGACACCATGCTCAGCCCTTGGTCTCGCAAGAAATAGAAGCCAAAGCTGGTAATTGCATCTCGCCCCCACCAGTCCTTGTAGCTTCCATAATCACCCTTCCAGAGGGTTGCTTTGAAGATAAAAGGAGATGAAAGATGTGAACAGTTTTCTGAGTGAACAATTATGTAGTACTGCTCTGACTTAATGTGTATCTTTTCCCTAGGTTTCATCTCGTGTTTAGAGGACAGGTTTGATTTGGGTCCTCGTATCTTTTTATGGATTTCCCTCCATTTACAAATGATTCTTCTTACAAGAAGAATAATGAGAATTTTAATACAGTAGTCATGTTTTCATTCCCAAACACTGAGAAAGCAGGGGTTTCACATTGCCAAAGAGAATTTTTCATTCAAATTACTAAAGTTTATTTCAACCATTTTTAGTCGAAATCTCTCTGAAGCATATTAGATGTTTTCTAATTTATTTGTGAGTTTTTTTTTGAGGGTGGAGTGGTGTGTTTAATCTCTTCTCTCACATGTGGCAGAGTGAACTGTATGTGGTTTGTGCTCTTTGGTCATTTGATGAATTAATATTGTCACTTTTCCTTACTTAGACCTGTCAGTATGACAAAGAATTATTGTACCATAGCCCCATGAACTCTGAGCTTCCTGAGGAATATAGTGCAATTATTGCCCGAATACAATGAGATTTCTGAGCTCATGTCCTTTATTTGCTCCCATCCTTCGTAGGATGTTGATTTTTTTCTTTAGTCTTTTTTCCTTAAAAACAAACACATTAATAAATTCATCAAACAGAATTAGATAATCTAAATTCTGAAACATGGTATTAAGTGAAAAAGGGTTTTATAATTCTGAACTACAGAGTACCACTGTTGACTGTCGTATTCTCCTAAAATCTGAGTATCTTTTAAAGTAATTTAAACATTAATTACGAAATACTTGTTTCATGCAGAGAATATATGTAATGCATATGTAGGTTATGAAACCTAATGATCAGGAACCTACTATTCAACTTCAGGCATAGAATGTCACCAGTACTGTTGATCACAATTCTATCCCTGAAATTTCTCCCAAACTTGAGGTTATAGATTAATTCTAATTAAAAAAAAATCAAATTCTCTTGCTTTTATGTTTTGACTATATATATATATATATATATATCTCTTTAATTCTTGACTTTTCTTTTTTAACAGTATAAATCCAGTTTAACACTTGCTATATTCTGTGTAACTTGCTCTTTCCCCATTTAGCATCATGCTATGAGATTTGTCTGTGTTGATGCATTTAGCTCTATTCATTCATTTTCCATTGCTATGTAATATTCCAGTGTATGGATATGTTATTATATAACTGATTTATCTGTTCTCTTGTCAATGGGCATTTGCATGGTTTCCAACTTTACAACAGTATCTTAAATGAAAAATATACACGTAGTGTGTGGTACTAATGTGATGCTTCGTTGAAGCTTTGATGCTCATGCACATAGACACCTCCATGGAACTAAAATGCCCCGAGTTGGCCTCTGAGTCTATGCTCATTTGTATTTCTACTTTATTATGTGACTTACGTCAATAAGAACAATCTACCATTTTCATCATTTTTGTATATTTTTATTTTGTAAATTCTATATTGCCAATGACGGCTATTATTTATCGTGTACGTGCTCTATGCCAGGTACTGTGCCAAACAGCTGTTAATACACACACCTCTCCCAACAGTTTAAGATCATTTTTTAAATTGGAGATAATTTCAAACTTACAAAGAAGTAGCAAAAATAAAAAGTTACAAAAAACACCTATCTTTTAACTAGATATTCCTATTGATAACATTGCATTCCATTTTGTGTTCTGTGTGTATATGTGAACATTTCCTTTTATTAAAATGAGGTATTTGAGCGTAAGTCATATATACATTGGGACCTTTTGTACCTAAGTGCTTCAGACTATTTTCCAAGAATAGGAATATTTTCTTATATAACCTTGGTACAGTAAACTTAACATTAGGTAAAAGTATTTCATCAGTCTGCTGTTTGTGTTCTAATTTTGTCAGTTGACCCAGTAATGTCTTGTATCACAGTTTTTTCTGTAAAGCACAGGAATCTGTCTGGGGTCAAGTATTATCAATACATTTGTTTGTTGGTTGTCTTCAGCTTCCTTTAATCTAGAACATTACCATAGCTTCTCTTCAACTTTTATAACGTTGATAATTTTGGAGAAATAATCTCTTCTCCTCCCTGAATCCTTTTTTAACAGAACTTTTCTCATTTTGGGTTTGCCTGATGTTTCTTTGTGATTAGATTCAGGCTTCTTGTCTAGAATACCGCACAGGTGATGTGTCTTCACAGTCGGGAGTACGTGGTGTCCATTTGTCTTTTATTGGTGTGGTTAATTTTGATCACTGGGTCAAAACGGTGTCCAGTTTCTTCACCCTGTAATTGCTGGGAATTTTTACACTTGAAACTAAAAGCAGTCTGTGCAAAGACACTTTTAAGACCATACAAATATTTTTCTCCTTAAAACCTTCTCTTAGGTTTGTGAATCACTGATGAATCTTGCCTGATTCAGTTTTTATTGTGATGATTGCAAAAGTATAATTTTTCTAATTCTAGACTTCCCTCTACTTATCCCCATTGGCACTCAGCATGTCATTGTAATCAAGAACCCTCCCTTCTCATTTACCTACTTGTCTGTCTATGTGCCTGTCCAGCCGCCACCTATCCATTTGCCTACCCACCAACCTAACTATCCATCTGTTCATCCATCTGTAGAATTATTACTATGACTCATATGTTTCTATATTTTCAATACTTTATAATTTATTATATTTGATTCGTGTTCAAATTATCCCAGATTCAGCTGGTAGAGCTCTTTCAAACTTTTTCCTGTGTCCTGACATGCCTGTATTTTTGAGTATTTTCTTACTTTCTGACATAGCAAGATATTTTAGTCTCATTTTATATATTCCCTCTCCCAATACTGAAGCCAGCCGTTTCTTGATGACCCCTAGTTTCTTTCGGTAGGGAATGGTATCCACTACTAAGATCCCAAGCATTAGGTTTCATAAAAAATTTTTAAAGTAAATAGTATCATGCAATGTTACATATTTAAAAACTATGCCTCAGGAGAGGTTAAATAATATGCTCCGAGTCACACAGCCAGTAAAAGGAAGAAACAAGGCTTACGCCCTGGTTTCTCCGTCACACATATCATGCTCTTTCCCTCACACTGCAGCCTTCAGTCATGAGTCTTGTTGTCTGATTTTCTTTTATTTTTTAACAGCAGTTCGTAGTCTAAGCTGATGTAAAAGTTGTTTGTTATTTAATTTTTACAGATAAGAAAAAGATCCTTGAAATTAAAGATTTATGCTGTGGACACTGCTTCCAAGAACTTGAAATGGCAAAGCAGGAATGTCAAGATCTGAAAAGAAAACTGGAGAGATGCTGTAGGCATCTTCAGCACTTAGAAAGGAAGCACAAGGCTGTAGTGGAAAAGATTGGAGGTTGGCATCTACGGTAGCGCTGCTACCAGTATCAGTCTCTGATCCTTGTTGAAATGTGCAAATGTGACGTTTTAGTTAATGTGTCTTCTGATTCTCTTTTGGGATTAATGTAAACTAATTTGGATCTTATTTTAACTAACCAAATTGTTACCACTCTACTCAAAGGAGGAAGATGTCAGCTCTGATTAAAAGGTCACATTTCTTTCTTCCTTTCTTGACTGAACAGATATTGAGGTCCCAGTGTGTGTCAAGCAGCATTGAAGGCACTGGAGATGCAGCAGTGATAGGTCAGGTGAGGTTTCAGTTCTGGTGGAGATGAGGAAGACTGTATTCCCTCCTTCAGGAAGCTTATGGTTAGGTGAGGGGAACTAGAAACAGACTAATAAATAACATAACATTGAGCACTCTCGGCAGTGCATTATGTATAATTTTTGTAAGGAAAGATGTTAACTCAGCCTCTTCCTAGAGCTAAGGAGGGGCTGGCTAAAAAACGCAGGAGTTTGTCAGGGAGCAAAACAGCATTCTAGGAGGAGGAAGAGGTATAGACAAGGGCATTTGGGACCAGTCTGGCCTCTGTCCAGCCCATTCATCACAATGCTGTTAGGGCGATATTTCAAGAAGGGATGAATCTTCTGCCATTTCCCTTTGCTCTTCTGAGAAAGGGAAGCTACAAGTACTTAGGCTTAAGTGGCTCTTCCCTCTAACTTTCACTCTTCACTCATCCTGTTCTTTATACTGTCCATTTGAATGGTTTCCGATTCCCGAGCTGGCCATATTTTCTTTTACTGCTGGACCTGGCATGTGATGCTGTCACTCTGTCCTGCACTTTGTCCTGCTATTTACTTTTTGGTCTAACATTCAAAGATTCAGTTCAGAAGATGCTTCATCTGCAAAGCTCTCCTAGGTGAAGTGAGCTGCTCCCGTGTGGCCCCGTTGTAGCCCCTGGCTCTTCCTCTGTTACCTCAATGACCACTGTATATTTTAATTATTTGATTACTCCAAACTGTAAGTTCCCTGAGGATAAGGAATATGTCTTATCCTGTTCATCCTTGTGGTCATGTCGCCTATTAACATACCAAAGAATAAATGTTCGAATGATTAAAAAACTGAATGTTGGGGTTCCAAATAATGGAGTCATCCAGAAAAGATGGGGTCAATAGATTCATTTACTTTCTACATTCACCTCTATCCCTTCCTTACCTAGACAAAGGCAATCACTGCCTGAGTCTTCCTGCTTCCAGGCTTGCCTTTCCCTATTCATTCTCCATTGGGCAGTTGAAGCAGTCTTTTTAGAAAAGTGAATTGGATCATGACACCCTCTTGTTTAAAGCTCTTTAGTGCTTGCCACGGCCCTCAGTCTGAAGTAGAAACACTTAACATGGTTTAAAAAACCTCTTGATGACCCTGCCAGGCCCTCTAGCCTGGTCTTCCCCCACCCCCTATTCTCTCAGCAGAGACATAGCACGGATTTCATTGTCTGTCTTCTGCCTTTACCAAACATCCTGATCTCACTACCTGGCTAACTCCGACTCATCCTTCCCCCAAGACATTCCTCAGAGATTCTTTCCTGACCTCTGCAGACTTGGGTAGGTCTTCCTGTTATACACTCCCCATACTCCTATGCTTTTTATAACATTTATCATCCTGGTAATTACATATGCTCTGTACTCCCCTTTGGAGTCTTTAAAGCAACAGAGATTAAGTCCTGTGCCAGCACTTAGCACAGTACCCGGCATCATAGCACATACTCAGTCAACATGGTGACTAAGAGAAGCCACCTCCTACCATTTACTGCTCATGAAGTCTGTTAGATGTCGCTAATAATTACTTTAAGGCCATAAAGAGTTTTAAGAATTTTTAGATAAAAAGTTTAATAAGTACAGTTCCTTTGTGATTACTTTGCTTTTTACTAGAGGCTGGGAGAATAAATGAGATCTCTGTCTTATACAGATACAGATACAAACGTAGATACAAGGTAGCTTTAATAAAATTTGTTGAAAACCAAGAAAATTTGTTTTACATTATAAAATGAGAAGTTGGGCGTGATTATCATTTATAAATAATTATGTTTGGCGTCATAACTATGATCATAAAATAGTTATTCTACATATTGCTTTTGAAGCTGATATTTTCTATAATTCGTAGACTTACAAATAATCCAAGAAAGCTGATACTTCCCTCAACATAGTAGGTTGATAAAAGGGATCAGGGTTGGAATTTAAGTCATTTGGTAGTTAAGTCACTTAGTCACTTATTTGGATATTTTTCTTACTATAAGTCTATTAGGTGATAGTATCTTTACTACTATTGCTTTTGTTTTGTTTCTTAAATTCTATTTTCTACTCCCTCAGTAATGTTTATTGAAAAGTGATGGCGTACAAGTGAATGGTTTAAAATATGTCAGTCACCCTGGAGACTAGAGTGATTTTGCTCCCTGACTCGTAGGGTGTAGTGAGAGGGTGGCACAGTAGCAAACGTGAGGGACCAGGTTCACATTATTGAACATTGGTTTCGCCAGGCTTTGTACAAGGTATTGTGAGTCTGCTGTTGTATTATATTCCCCATTTACATGTGAAAAAACTCAGGTTCACAAAGGTTGAGTAATTTGCCCAGTCATCTAACTGGTAGGAAGCAGTTAGGATTTAAACCTATATTTCCCTGACTTAGAAATTCATACTTTTTCCTTCAGTCCCCATAGACTCTGTACGCTTCTTTAAAGTTCTAAAAATGGAAAATCTTACATTATTTCTGAAAGTGTGGTACCTACTTAAGGTTAATTTCCTTTTCATTTTATATTGAGGTGTTTGTCCAGTGATCATTTATTATGAGCATGGACTGTCTGCCAGGCAGCATGGGGAATATGGGATTAGAAAACCTACTAGGTTTCTATGGATCTTAACTCATGCTGGAAAACAAAATATGGACATGCATATGAAACAGTTTGAATCCAATTCCAGTTCAGTGTGTGACCCAAAGCAAGAAAAAGGTGGGACACAGATTTTAAGTGCTGAGGAAACAGAGCAAGGGAAGGATGAGGCTAGTTAGCGTTTACCAGGGAGTGGATGATAAGGGACAGCAACACGAACTCACATAATCTCCTCTGTCAACATCTCTGTTGGAAACTTAAGGGAAGGGAAAGCTTGAGAAAAATCAGCTGACCAATGTACTATAAACTTTCTTATAGAAGAGAATAGTAAAGTTGTTGAAGAATTAATAGAAGAAAACAATGACATGAAGAATAAATTGGAAGAACTGAGAACACTTTGTAAAACACCACCCAGGTAGACTTTTCCTATTTTAAAGAAACTGTTTATTTCTAAGTATAACTATCCTTAATTGTTTTAAAATATTCATT
This sequence comes from Otolemur garnettii, assembly GCF_000181295.1. NCBI lineage: Eukaryota > Metazoa > Chordata > Mammalia > Primates > Galagidae > Otolemur > Otolemur garnettii. The sequence continues at coordinate 1,792,611 of NW_003852406.1, read as the reverse complement.
GTTCTGTTATACAGCAAAAAGTTTAAAAAGAGGGCAGTGCCTATAGCTCAAAGGAGTAGGGCGCCAGCCCCATATGCTAGAGGTGGCAGGTTCAAACCCAGCCCCGGCCAAAAACTGCAAAAAAAAAAAAAAAGTTTAAAAAGAAGAAAGTCTTCCAAAACCCCATCCTGTGAAGATACCCTCTGTTAACTCTTACTTTGTATCTGTTAAGCCTTTTATAAGGCTGTTATCTGTTAAGCACACCATGTGCATGATGCATTTTAAAAGTTGAGATTATTGTATAAGGTATTTTTAACCTTTTATTAACTTAATATTATTGGATGAGCAATTCCTTATGTTATTAGATACTGAATCTATGGTATGCTTTTCAATAGCTGCATAAATTTTTACCATGTTGATGATTTACTATTACTTAAGTAACTATAAAATTTGTTTCTATTTTTTTCTTATTTTAAATGTATAGTGGAAATCCTTGTATATGAAATTTTTAGCATGTCTCATTATTTATTAGAATATATGGATACACGTATGTATATTTCAAATGCAGTTTTCGCTTGCCAGCTCTGATTTTGCCATCTTTGGTTTGTTTTTAGGTCATTGTCAGAAGGAGCCATTGAAAATGCTTGCCTGCCATGCAGTGGGGAGGCCTTGGAAGAACTTCGTGGGCAGTATATTAAAGCTGTAAAAAGAATTAAGCGTAAGTCTCTAAAGGGATTCCCAAGATTTTAGGGGTGGATTTGGTCTTGTTTATTGTTGGTGTTAAGTGTGAACTGAGAGGTTACAAGCATTAGTGTTTTTAGGGAATTTTCCGAACTAATTTACTCCTCAATCTTAGAGGAGATTATTGATATGTTTTGAAAATTATGCATAATGGATCACTTTGCCCAAATAATAATTTTTGGAAGTGATGTGAGAGCGATGTTATTTTTGTTAATTATCCTGTTTGCTTTTTAGACACTGGTATTAAACTAAAAATTTGATAATCTTACAATTAGTAGCAAAGAAAATGTCACCAGTTTTAAATTAGAAATTATTACTTCCTACCATAAACTTTTAAGGACTGTGGATCTAATTAGCAGTTGTTGTTTCTCGTTATTTCCGATAGCTGTAGATTTATGGAGTCCTCCTGATGATCAGGTGGTGCCAGCGTATCCTGCAAATCACTCCCCTGGTGTGTGTTTTCCCAGTGTAGGATACTTCCGAGATTTTAATGACACAACTGCACAGAGTGGTTGTGTGTCCCAGTACTATATAACCCCTGTTTAAATAGGAGAAATATAGATTTACCTCCCCCAAATGCATTCATTTTTAACAAAAAGAGCAGAGAAGAGGTTTCAAGTTTCAGATATAATTGGTAGATGTCAGAATCACGTGTAGCTCACTTATTTATTACCCATGAAGGGGCTTCACGTCTCAGCTGCTGCTGCTGCTGCTAACAAAAGGTGTATTACTATGGACAACTTCTTGTCAATAATCTATCGTTTGGGAAGCGAAATGCTGAAGCATTTTAAAAATCCTCATTTAATAATTTGTGTGTATGTGTATGTATAGTGATTTAGTTACATTTCAGACACTTGGTTGTAGGTTTTGTGTTGCCATATACTTCATTTTATTTTTTCCCATTTCAAATAATCAAAAATGGTCTCCCAGTTAGTATTTTTGCATAGAACACCAAATTTTCAGATGCTTACTCTCATTAAGAAGGACATTCTTATATGAATTGATATCCTTAATATAATAAAGATGGTAAAGTTCTAGATATAGGATGAAGTCTTGATTTAGTTAAAAAAAAAAAAAAGTCTTAACTAATAGTAGTCCCAATCAAAGCTCTGTTGAGTTAAAGATAAAAAGAGAACTTGAAAGCCGTGAGCTACGTTAATAAGTAGATTTCAGAAGGTAGCCGCAGTCTATGCCATACCACTCTGAATGTGCCTGCTCCCCTCTGGTCTGGGAAGCTAAGCAAGGCTAGCATGGTTAGTACTCGGAAGGGAGAAGACAACATAAATCTTACCACCCTCACATTTTTATATGTAACTCATGGATTATAATATTGTATTCAGTTAGACCCGCGATGTGTGCTGCTGAAAAGGTTGAATATGTAATGGAATGTGGATTTCAGAGCGTAGGAGAATAATGAGTCTCTCCAGCTTGTATTGTTCCTTTTCTACTTCTGTCTTTCAGTGTCTGCTTTTCTCTTCCTTGCGGCTTCACCTTTTCTGTAGGTTTCTTTTTTCTCTTCTTTTAACTGGACATAATGTACAATTGAAATTATGTGAGTTTCCATGCCTCATCTATGTGGTATTTCTTGTGTAAGTATTTTAGAGTATGACAGAATTTCTCTGGGGACTATGCCATGTTTCCTCACTATGTGTAGCTATCATCATGACTTACAGATTATTTCTCACTGGAGTCTACCAAGATGGTGATCTAAAATATTCCATTTCAATGACCATGGAAAGTAGAATGTTTCAGCTATACCCCCAATCGCTTCATCTCCCAGAAAATTGTTCTGACTTCTGCCCCTCCTGTTTCTGGAAAAGTGCCAATAAACATGCATTTTGGGGGGATTTCCTTACCCCCTATAGGTGACATGCTTCGTTACATTCAAGAGAGTAAGGAAAGGGCTGCAGAAATGGTAAAAGCAGAGGTGTTGCGAGAACGTGAAGAAACTGCCCGAAAGATGCGCAAATATTATTTGATCTGCCTCCAACAGATTTTGCAAGATAGTGGAAAAGAAGAAGGGTAAGTTCAGTCCAAGCACATAACGTGTCAGCAGCACGTTGTCATTTTCTAAGCATTTTCTTTAACCACAAAATTAACTATTTCTACATGATCAGCCATTGGGGATTAAGAGAGGTTTATGGCTGTGTTTCCCTAAATGTTGGCAGACCTAATAGGAAAACAGAAATCCTGGGGCTAAGGAAACTCATTTTTTCCTTTATAACTGTATTAATTTAATATTGTGGAATTCCCCACAGGGCCGAGAAAAAGATTATAAATGCTGCTAGCAAACTTGCCACAATGGCAAAATTGCTGGAGACACCTATTTCTAAAGGATCCCAGAGCAAAACTACACAATCAGGTACGTCAAAGTGAGTCACTCGAAGTTTGTTCTCTTCTTGTTTGGCTATGTAATATTTTCAGTATGAAGAAGAGCAGGAATGTAAAGAATGAGAGTTAATTTATAGTGTTGTGTATGTTTTACTTAAACTGGACATGTATAGAAAAGGGTATAGCGTTTGCAGTTCAGATAGGCAGAATGGGTGTGTGCATCAGCTTCCCATCAGTGGATCCATCCTAGAAGTGATAGAAACGATTTGAAACAACAAAAAGTGAGAAAAAGAAGACATAACTGGGTTGGTTTTTTGTTGTTGTTCTTGAAACAGTCTCTCTATGTCACCTTTGGTAGAGTGCTATGGCATCACAGCTCACAGCAACTCAAACTCTTGGGCTTAAGCAATTCTCTTGCCTCAGCTTCCCAAGTAGCTGGGACTATAGGCGCCCATCACAACTCCTGGCTATTTTTTGTTGCAGTTATCATTGTTGTTTTTAGCTGGCTTGGGTGAGGTTCGAACCTGCCACCCTCAGTATATGTGGCTGGCACCGTAACCACTGTGTTACGGACGCCAAGCCAATAACTGGGTTTTGAAAGGTTGCAAGGAATATACCAGTTAACTATAAGAAATACCTGAAAGAAAGAAGACAGTCTAGGATTAAAGATGGAAACCTCAGTTCAAAACCACCAGAAAATGACAGCTATAGAAAGAAGAATATTAAAACTATTCCATATATTTAGATGGGGGTGGGGTGGGTCCTCAGGAGAAGTAGTAGGCCTACAAGACCTACCCCCCTACCAGTGGGGTGATTAGTTCATGTTCTAGGTGAGGTCATCCTCTTCATATTTCTTTCTGTCCGCTCCTCCCTAACCCCAACATTGGGCTGGGCAATAGCAGCAGGAACAAAGAGTCTGGGGACAGAGCAGGGCTGTGCTCTCGGTGGTTAGCCTAGTCAAGCAGGAGCTGGGAGCGCATGTGCCCAGAGTGTCAGCCATTAGGTCTTTCCATTCTGCAATTTGTTCCATTTCTCCCTTATTCCCCTCCCAAACCCTAGAGTATTCAGTACATCTTAAAGGTAAGTACTTCACCAGGCATCATTATACATTTACAGAAAGCTATCACATTGCAACAAAAGACACCAAGCTATTGGTAAAAAAAAACAAACAAAAAATGAACTTACATATAAGGAAATAGAATTATTATTAATAATAGAACAAACAACAGGACCTGAGAATGCTAAAAAGTATTCTTAGATGTAAGAAGATATGGTAGAAGTAATGAAAAAAAAAAAGCTAAGATTTTTACTGCTTTCAAGAAGAGAATATAAATACTGATAACACCAGCCATTGCTATAAAGGTACAGGTTGAAGTACATTGAAATTTAAGAGTTCAACTACAAAGAAATAAAAATAGACCATACAGCTTTAAAACTGGTAAGGGAAATATTTGAAAGAAAATATTTTCAATCTAACAAAATCAGCAAAGAAGAAAAAAATCTAGAAAGCTTGGGAACCAAAATAATAGTAGGTTGAAACATCAGTCATACTAAATATATAAATATGTATCTATATATATGTACATATATATAGGTTAAACTCATTTGAAGAGTTCAACATTAAAATAGGGTTTTCAAAATTATGGATATTTGCTATTTTTACAAGAAGAACATCTAACATTCAAAATGTATAGGTGGAAAGGAATATACCAAGGAAATGCAATGTCGATATTAGATAAATTATAGTGATAAATATAATATTAGCTAAATTAGAATTAGCATTCAAAGGAACAAAGATGATCATTCATAATGATAATGAAATATTCTCCCAAGAAATTATGGATAGGTTTTGTTTATAATAACATAGATTTAGAGTATGTAAAGTAAGAGCTGAAAGAAATACATGAAAAAAAAGGTTAATACTCAGTCACACTGGAAAATTTTAACATAGCTGTAGGGAAATGGAGTCGTTGAATCTCTGGAAAACTTGAAGCAGAGAATGTTTAGGAATCCATGAGTCTGATGTTGGTAAACTCCTCAGGTAGAAGCATAAATGTTATTTGTATAAATTTTGCAATGGTAATACGAACCTTAAGTATAAAAGGGCGATATGATATAACCAGAAAACTTTCTAGACCTGCATCAACAGTATGCAGATAATGACCCCAGTAGAAGTAAACCCTTTCCATAGACTCTGAGGAACCAAGGTACCCTACTCTGAGATAGGAGCCTCTAAATCTCTGCTGTGTGGTTGCTTTGCTGTTGATCAGATATAGTATCCTAGCCAATTAAATCAGAAACTCTAGCTTTTACAGAAGTGTGTGCAGGTGTTGGGTCGGTAGGGTTCCTTCAGTAAACTCCTTCATCAGAAACTCCATACTTAACACTGAAATCAGAGCAGGATTGAAAACATAGTTGGCTCTTAAGATGCTGTAACATCTATTGCAGAAAATGTAATAGATCAGATGAATAGCAATAATATACCAGATTTCAGTAACTAAATTACCAAGCTTTATCTAGTGGATATATGTGAAAGAATATTTTTAAATGCCCAGCAATGATGTATTTTCTTTTTAAGAACAATTACTATGTATGCCTTCTTTGAAAAGAAAAATTCTTCTTTGAAAAATTATGGAAACATAATTTTTTTCTTGTCTTTAAAGGTTAATTTTCTCTTAATGTTGTGTTCCCCTAACTTTGTGTTCCCTTGTACATAGTAGCACTGCCCCTGACTTCAGAGATGCTGGCTGGAGTTGAAAAATCAAAAAGAAATGATACGAATCAGAATATACCACGTTACACTGAAGGCAAATCAAGCAGTGCAAAAACTGTCCCCGGAAGCCCGTGCGAACAAGTTCCTAAGCGGAAGTCTGTTCGTAACTTACGAAGGCTGGTGGAGAATGCAGAGTATGGGGACGCAAAGCATGTGGGTTCCAAAAAGTCCCAGTCTGACTTTCAGTTTGGGGATAGTAGTTGCAAGCACCTAAACATTTTGCCTAGGAATATTTCTTCTGAGTTTTTTCCTTGCCAAGGTGAAGGAAGCTTTGGTTTACACAAGAAGAAAGACCTAGTGAGTGATCCTGGTTCTGAGTCACTTCTTCATTCAGCGGCATACCCCTTTCTTGGGACTGTTGGAAATAAAACCTCACCTGGATGTAACCTGGGTCTTTCTGAGTCAGGATCCACACATATAACCTCTCAAGATCCTAATGAGAGACCTGGTTTAAAAGTATATCCATGTGATCCACAAATGGAAAGAGAAAACACCACATCTGAGAAAAGTCAAGGTTTGGGTGTTCAGGAAACTCCAGTAAAGGATGGAGGGGACCTTAGTGACTCCCTGGGCTGGCCTTCCAGCAATGCGACTCTACCCTGTGACAGTCATGACGCGTCATTTGTGCATGGTAGGCCACAAGGACCCCTGGACATACTAGGTGACTCTGTTGATTTCAAACAGTTTGCAGTAACCAGTTGTGTTTCGGATACAGAGAAAAATAATATGAATTGTCAAACGATGAAATGTCAGCGTGATCAAACTCCAAATCTATTAGAGGGAATCACTAATTCCCAGCCAGGGAAGATCAGTGCAACGCTTGGACACTCACCTCATCATAAGACAAATACGTTAAAGTCAGATTTCAAAAAACTGAACAGTGCGGTGCCATCTTCAGTGTGTCTGCAGTCTTCAAGAAAGTTGATTGCTCCCCTACCTAGTCAACAAGATAGTGGCTTCGATAGCCCTTTTGTCAATCTGGGTTAATTGTTGTACAGTGTTTATGAAGAATCATTAATATATAGACGTGAAAACTGGAAGGGAAGACTTCATACTGAAATTATGGGTTCTGCCTATTTTGAGATGTTTTAATAACATCTATCATATGAGTAAAGTATTCTCATGAAATTACCTGAGGTATTTATGTTGCCTTAATCTTGTAAAGGCCTATGGTGTATGTGTAATATGCTTCTGTGTGGTGCTTGTATTTGTTGCTAAACCATCTATTTTTATACTTATAAATTGGTTCTCTTTTCAGTGTTAAATTATTTAAATAAACTTGGCATGTGGTCTGTAGAATTGTTATGAATTATTTTATAGTTCATAATACAGAAATGTATTGACATCATTTTTGAATTCACCGAGAGAAAAACAAACTCTGATTATCTGAATGTATGAGCAGCCAAATTTAAATTTTGAAATGAGCCATGTTTAATGAGGCTACAGACTTAACACCACATACCAAAGGGTAGGATCAGGAAGGGACCCCACGGAAGTGGTTTTCACACATCTGGTTGAGGTGGACAACTGAACATGTGAAAATAAAACATTGGGGCCCTCAGCCCCCTCCATCCCCAATTGGTATTCCACTGTTAATCTCGCCATACTTCTCCTGGAAGTAGCTACCCAAAATCTTGATTCTTGTTCTCTCCCTCTCTCTCTCTTTTTAATTCCTGTTTTCAGTAAGAGAAAAGAGGTTTTCCACAAAATACATAGCTGTGTCTTGGGTTTATTATTTAAATTATTATTCTGAACTTCTTTAGTTGATATTTGTATTATTTTAGAACACCTGTGACATCCAAGAGCTTTATCTTTTTCATAGTTTCACAGTTTTTCTTTCCTCTAAAATACTACTTTTTGAAAATTGAGGAAATAAACTATAGCAAAACATTTAAATTATTAGATTTTTACATTCATTTATAGTGCAGAATTGGCTGACTTAATGCTGTGGGTTGCAGCTTATCATTCTTAACTGAAGAGCACATGCAGAAATGAATGACTACATAAATTTCTTAAGAATGACTATGGAAATACTATTATTTCTTTTTTTTTTTTTCTTTTTTTTCGAGACAGTCTCATTTTATCACCCTCAGTAGAATGCCATGGCATCAGCTCATAGCAACTTCAATCTCTTTTTATTTATTTATTTATTTTATTGTTGGGGATGCATTGAGGGTACAAGAAACCAGGTTACACTAATTGCATTTCTTAGGTAAAGTCCCTTTTATATTTGTGTCTTGCCCCCAAGCAACTTCAATCTCTTAGGCTCAAGAGATCCTCTTGCCTCCCGAGTAGCTGAGACTACAGGCACCTACCACAGCGCCTGGCTATTTTCTTTAGAGATGGGGTTTCACTCTTGCTCAGGCTGGTCTGGAACTCCTGAGATCAAGCTATCTACCCACCTCGGCCTCCCAGAGTGCTAGGATTACACATGTGAGCAGAGCCTGGCCTACTGTTATTTCTAAGTAAATTCTTTTTGCGATTCCTAGAAAAGATTGTGATCATTTTAGGTCTATGCAAGTGCTTCCTGGAAGCAGTTACTATAGCTTTCTGTCATAGCTCTCACTCCAACCGTATTTTGGGCTATATTTTGGACTGGATTCATTAAATTTTTCCACTGAGAACTAGGTAACTTGGGTAGTAGTGTTAGGGAGCTGAGGCGGGGGGCAGGATAGCATGACACAGCCTCCTCTTCCTGGTATCTATCTCTAAAAGCAAGAACCTAGAAATGAAATTTCTAGGGCTTGGAAATTTGTCACCTTAGCTGGTGATCATATTTAGATAGGCCTAAAAATTAACACTAGATTTCAGTGCTGACTTGACATATTGCAGTAGTAAGGAACAAACCATCTTATAAGACAATACATGGCCTACATTATTACGTTACAATTCATGAAGGTAAAATACCCCTTTCCAACAATCAGGAGAAAGAAACTCTCACGCTAGGGAAACTTCTAAACCTACCACGTTTTTGTTTTCCATGGATCTAGTTGGTGCTGGATGGTTTTAAGACCTGGGCATTACTGAACTGAGAATTTAGCTCATTGCTCACCTATCTTTTTATCTCTGTTTAAAATCCGTGTCAGTTATGTAAACCCTTAGCGTGAAGGTTGAAATCGGAAATCTTGTTTATTGCTACTTTTTGGGTATCCTTAATCTTTTTTGATACTCATTATCTCAATAGGAATAAGTTACTTTATTTTCTATACCCTATATCCAACCAAGGGAGGTATCAATTTATTAGTGAGCAACTACACAGCCCACCTATGACGAGTGTTTTACATCAATTTGAAAAGTGACGGAAGAGGGAGGGCGTGAACCTCACAGCTGTCATGGTCCCATAAATCTCACCTTGTTGCAGTGTTTACATTCATTTTATTTTATGTGATGTGAGATTTCATTTGTTAATGTTATGTTAAGGATTTTCATGTGTTTGTTCATGAGGAATATCTTGTTTTCTTGTGATACCATTGTCCTGCTTTGGTAAAAGGGTAATACTTTTGGAAATAAGTTGGAAAGTGTTCCCCTGCCATTGTTTTCTGACAGAATTGGGGTAGTATTGGTATGACTGCTTTTTTTATGTGTAGGATTCACTAGGTAAACCCATGTAGCCTGCTGGACTTGGGGGGAGTATTAAATAATATCTATTTTTTTATTATAGAGCTATTCATAATTTTCTTTAATCAGTTTTGATAATTTTTGGTTTTTGAAGAATTTGGCCATTTCATCTAAGTAGTCTAATGTGTTGACATAAAGTTAGCCATAGTAGTCACTTGTAATCCTTTTAATTTCAGTAGGAAAGATAATGATGTCTCTTATTTCATTTCTGATTTTGATATTCTGTGTTATCTGGTTTTAGTCAATCTACCTAAAAGTTTATCAAGTTTGTTGGTTTTTTCCCCTCCAAAGAACTTTTATTTTTATTTTTTTTCTGTTTCTTATTTCATTGATTTTTTTTTCTTCCTGATCTTTATTTCCTTCTTCCTGATTTGCTTTAGGTTTAATTCACTCTTTATCCTTAAAGTGAATGTTTAATTTATTGGGGTGAGATCATTTTCTCCGGATACGTTTAAAGCTCTGATTTACCCTCTAAGCACTACTTACGGTACACCTCACTAGTTTTGACATGTTGTATTTTTGTTTTTATTTAGTTCAAAATATTTTCTTATTTCCCTTTTGGTATTGTTTTTGACCCATGGGCTTTTTGGGAATATGTTCCTTTGTTGCCAAGAATTGGGGATTTTCCGAATTTCTTGTTTATTTTTAATTTCTTTGTTGTTGGAGAAGTATGCTTTGAGTGGTTTCAGTCCTTTTAAATTTCTCAAGACTTGTTTTATGTCCCAGCATGTGGTCTGTCTGGAGTATGTTTCACATACTGCTGTCCTTAGATGAAAATGTCAGAATGTCAGTTGGTTGGTTGATAGTGTTGTTCAAATCTGCTGTAGTCTTGGCAGTTTTCTTCCTACTTGTTTTGCTAGTTATTAAGAGTGGGATAATTCAATCTTTGATTGTAATTGTTAAATTGTCTATTTTTCCTTTCTATTCTGTCAGTTTTTGCTTTGTGTATTTTGAGGCTCTTTTGCGGGTACATGTGGTTTATTGGTACATGCATAGGATGTGTGATGATTGAACTAGAACAACTGGGACATCCATCACCCTGAACACTCAGTTCTTTATATTGAGAGCCTTGCAATTCTTTTCCTCCAGCAATTTTGAACTATACAACAAATTATTAACTATAACTACCCTACTGTACTAGAGAGGTTATTTAATAGGTATAAAAATGCAATTATTTTTTCCCTCTTTTTTTATAGTTGCTATCTTAAAAAAATTGATATTCCTTAAGTCATTGTCAGCATATTTTCCTTTAATTCTTTAAATTTCCCTTTAATTTTAAAAACATAATAGCTGCTTTTTGTAGTTTATTTCTTATGGTAAGAACACAAGAAGATATGATATACTCTCTTAATAAATTTTTAAATGTACAATAAAGTGTTGTTAACTATAGATACAACATTGTACAGCAAGTCTCTCAACTTTATTCATCTTGAATAACTAGAACTTTTAATCTGTTGAACAGCAGCTCCCTATTTCTCCCTTCCCTCATCAGCCTCTGATAACCAACATTCTACTTACTGTTTCTGTGAGTTTGACTATTTCAGATACTTCATATAAAAAGAATCATGCAGTATTTGTTTTTCTGTGACTTATATACTGTATTAAGTTCAATATCTGCACATAGATTTTCTTGACAACTTTTTTCTTGATTATGGGTCACATTTTAATAATGTTGATCTACCAATCCATGAATATGACATGTTTTTCCATTTGTTTGTGTCATATGCAATTTCTTTCCTCAGTGTTTGTAGTTCTCCCTATAGAGATCTTTCAAATTCTTGGTTAAGTATATCCCTAGTTTATTTTCTTTGTAGCTATTGTGAATTGTATTGAGTCTTTCCTTTTATTCTAAGGTTAACTGTTATTGGTATATAGAAATATTATTGATTTGCATATTTTGATTCTGTAACCTCAGACTTTACTGAATTTATTTATCAATTCCCAGGGGTCTCTTGATGGAGTCTTTGAGATTTTTCTGGATACAAGATCATATTATCAGTAAAGAGTAACAGTATGACCTCCCCTTTTTCAATTTGGATACCCTTTGTTTCTTTCTCTTGTATGATTGCTATGATTGCTGTAGCTAGGACTTCCATCACTATGTTGAATAGAAGTGGTAACGGTGAGCACTCCTGTTTTGTTCCAGTTCTTGGCGGGATGGGGGATACTTTCAACATTCACAATTCAGTATGATGTTGGCTCTAAGTCTGTCATATGTGGTTTTTATGATTTTGAGATGACGGCCTTCTATGCCCAGTTTGTTGAGGGGTTTTTATCATAAAGTGTGCTGAATTCTGTCAAATGCTTTTTCTGAATTTATTGAGATGATTGTATGATGGTTTTTTTTTTTGTTTCTGTTTATGTGGTGAGTCACATTTATTGATTTGCATATGTTGAACCATCCATGCATCCCTGGGATGGCCTCCACTTGGTCATGGTGGCTTATTTTTTTGATGTGTTGTTGAATTTGGTTTGCTGGTATTTTATTGAGGATTTTTATATTTATATTCATAGGGGACATTGGTCGTCTGTAGTTGTCTTCTTTTGTTGTGTTCTTTCCTGGCTTTGGTATCAAGGTGATACTGGCTTCATAGAATAATTTGGGGAGGATTTCCTCCTTCTTGGTCTTGTGGAATGATTTCTGTAGCATGAGTATCACTTCTTTATAAATCTGATAGAACTCAGCTGTGACTCCATCTGGTCTGGGGCTTCTTTTCTTGGGAGATTTTTTATTACTGGTTTGATCTTGCTGCTCATTATTAGTCTGTTCAGGATTTTTATTTCTTCCTAATCAAATGTTGGGAGGTTGTGTGTTTTCAGGAATTTGTCCATTTCCTCTATATTTTCTAATTATATGCATGGAGATTTTTGTAGTATTCACAAGTGATAGTATATATTTCCATTGTACTAGTGGTAATGTTTCCTTTTTCATTTCTGATTGAGCTTATTTAGCTCCTTTCTCTTCTATTTCTGGTTAATCTAGCAAGAGGTCTGTCAATTTTATTTATCTTTTCAAAGAACCAAAATTTTGTTTTGTTGATTCTTATATTGGTTTTTGGTTTCCATTTAATTTAGGTCTGCTCTGAGCTTTTTATTACTTTTCTTCTGCTGGATCTGGATTTGGTTTATTCTTCCTTTTCTAGTTCCTCAAGGTATGACATTAAGTTGTTAATTTGCAATTTTCTTTTTGTTGTAGGCATTTAAGGCTATGAATTTTCCCTTTAGGATTCTTTTTGCTACGTCACATCCATTTTGATAGCTTGTATCCCCTTCATCATGAATTTCAAGGATTTCTTCTTAAATTTATCATTGATCCAGAATTGTTTAGCAGTATGTCGTTTAATTTCTGTGACTTTGTGTAGATTTGAGTGTTTCTCTTGGAATTGGTATCTCCACTGTGGTCTGAGAAGATATGTCATATGATTTCAATTTTTTTTAATTTGCCGAGACACATTTTGTGGTCTAAGATATGATCAGTCTTGGAGAATGTCCCATGTGCTTATGAGAAGAATGATATTCAGTGGTTTTTAGGTAGAATGTTCTATAAATGTCCGTAGTTCCATTTGTTCTAGAGTCCCATTTAAGCCCAGTCCTTCTTTATTGATTTTCTGTATTTATGATCTATGTCCCTCCGGGAGATGTTGAAGTCCCTGGCAATTATGATGCTACCATTTATCTCTACTTAGTTATTGTAGGATTTGCTTTATGAATCTGAGAGCTTCTGTGTTAGGTGAATATATATTTAGGATTTTTTTGTCTTCTTATTGAATTGCTCCCTTTACCATTATATAATGCTCATCTGTGTCTTATCGATTTAAAGTCTGTTTTTTTCTGATGTGAGAATGGTTTCCATTTATATGGGATGTTTTTCTTCCATGCCTTCACCTTGGGTCTATGTGAGTCCTTGTTAGTTGAGTGTTACATCAACATGATTGCTTTATTTTCCTTCTTATGCTATTGTTTTACAAGAGCTCTGTGCTTTAGGTTTTGGGTAGTTTTGCACTTGTGGCTATCTTTTGTGCTGATCCATGCTTAATGAAGTTTGAGTATTTCTTATAGGGCAGTTCTGATAGGGACAAATTCACTTAGTGTTTGCTTGTCTAGAAGAATCTTTATTTCTAAATCATTTGCAAAACTTAATTTTTCTTAATTGTTTGTGAAACTTAAGATTCTTGGCTTGCTGTTGTTCTGTTTAAGCAGATGCAGATGGGGCCCCAATACCTTGTGGCTTGTAAGGTTTCCACTGAGAAGTTTATAGTTAGTCATCTGATAGATTTTCCTTTGTGGGTTAGTTGTTGCTTTCATTTTACTGCTTATAGAATTTTCTCTTTCATTTTTACTTTGGCCAAGTTGATGACCACATTTCTTGGACATGTCCTACTTGCTTGAGTCTTCCTGGTGTTCAATGACTATTTTGTATATGGAAGTCTGAATCTCTGGTGATACCAAGGAAGCTTTTCTCAATAATTCCCTTAAATAGATTTTCCATGCCTTTTGTTCTTTCTTCTTCTCCATTAGGGATACCTACACTTTGTATCTTAGTTCACTTCATGTAGTCTCATATTTGTCAAGTGATTCTTCAGTCTTCTTTACACACTTTTCAGGATTTTTGAATGATTGAGTCAGCTCTAGAGCTTTGTCTTCAAGTTCTGAGATTCTTCTGCTTAGTTGAAGTTTTCTGTTATATTTTGAAATTCTCTAAATGACTCTTTCATATCCTTTCTTATCCTTTCTTATATTGTTATCTCTTGAGCAACCTTTTCATTGGTTTTCTGAAAATAAAATTTTTTGGCTTCTTTTTGTTGATTTTTAACTTTGTCTTCAATTCCATTCATTTTATTTGCCTTATATATTCTGAATTCCATTTCTGTCATTTCAACAGTTTCCTTTTGGTTGGGGTCCACTATTGTAAATCCATTGTGATCCCTTTGGGATGTTGACTTGGTTTTTTTGTTTCTTTCTTTTTTTTTAATAGTGCCAGAGTTGATTCTGGGAAGGACACTGCTGGTTTGGCGTGCAGCCTCCTGGGAGTTGTAGTAACGGTCTTGAGGCAATTAACAATAATTTTTCTCTGAAAGCATTAATTTTATTTGTAGATGTGAGAATATTTTTATGATTTTCCTACATACTCTTTTTAAGAGTACTTAGAGATTCTGGGAAGATGGCTGACTGGTAGCAGCCCTTGTTAGAGGCTTTTGAGCAAAGCAAGAAAAACTGGATGTAATCAGAATCTATGAAGCCAAAGACGGAGAGTTGAGCCCAGAAAGAAGTTCAGCAAGCTGTAAATCCAAGGATGAGCATTTAAGAACACAAAATACAGGTACAAAGCAGGCCCTAGAACTGCTTGCTAGAGCCGCACACCTCCCGCAGGCAGCGGGTCGCCACAGAGGAGCCCCCAGCTCCAGGCAGGCACATAACTACTTGCTAGAGCCACTCGCACTGTGTGGGTGGCAGTGGAGGAGTCCCCCACTCTGGGCAGGCCCAGAACTGCTTGCTAGAATTGCATGCCCCACAGGCAGCAGAGGAGGTCCCCTCTCCAGACTCCTGCTCTGGGTGGGTCCAGAACAGCTTGCTAGTGCTGCGGGCTTCCCACGGGCAGAGTTGGAGGAGTCCACTGTTCTGGGCAGGCCCAAAACTGCTTGCTAGAGACATGCACACCCCATAGGGGCCGGCAGAGGAGTTACCTGCTTCAGACACCAGTGTTGGGTGGGCCCTGAACTGCTTGCTAGAGCCACTCACAACCTGCAGGACCACTGCCGAGGAGTCTACTGCTTCGGGTGGGCCCAGAACTGTTTGCTAGAGCCACAGGCATCTAGCAACTCCTCCACGTGGCAGCAGAGGAGTTCCCTGCTACGGGCTCCTGCGCCAGAGGGCCCAGATGGGCTTGCTAGTGCCGCTTGCGTCCAGCAGGCAGCGGCAGAGGAGTCCTCCACTCCCCATTCCCCTACACCCCCGTTGCCCTGTGGGGCCGAACTAGGACTGATCCAGCTGCTGCCATTCACCTGCCCCCATCACCTTGGCAGGGCTGAACGAGGATTGACCTGGCTGCTGCCGTTCCCCTCCTACCCCCATCCCCCGTCTCCCCAGCAGGGCTGAAGTAGGACTGATTCGGCCGCTCTTGTGCTCTGTGTAGCCACTGTCGTCCCCCTGGCCCCTGGTAACCTTAGCAGGCTGAACTAGGACTGATCCGGCTGCATGAGCACCCTGCACCATCACTGCAGTTCCCCTGCCCCCCAGTCACCCAGGTGGAGCCAAATTAGGACTGATCCTGCTGCTGCCAGTCTCCTGCCCC
>NW_003852406.1:1774347-1776150 GCF_000181295.1 Otolemur garnettii | reverse complement strand
AGGCTCTTCTTCAGGAAATTATGAAAGATAACTTTCCAGACATGCCAAGAGATTCTGAAATTCAGATAGCAGATAGTTTCAGAACCCCAGCACAACTCAACCTGAACAAGACATCCCCCAGGCACATCATAATTAACTTCACTGAAGTTAATATGAAAGAGAAAATTCTGAAAGCAGTCAGACATAAGAAAACCATAACCTACAAGGGGAAGAGTATTAGGATGACTGCAGATCCCTCAGCTGAAACATTTCAGGCTAGAAGAGGATTGTCATTGACTTTTAATCTCCTAAAACAAAATAACTTCCAACCCAGGATCCTGTATCCAGCTAAACTGAGTTTCATCTATGGTGGAGAAATTAAATACTTTAATGACATTCACATGTTGAAGAAATTTGCCATAACTGAACCAGCTCTCCAGGACATTCTCAAACCTATCCTCCATAATGACCAATGCAATTCTCCACCACAAGAGTAAACTCAATCAGAAACTTTTGATCAAATTCCAACTTCCACAGTGGCAAAAGGATTAAAAATATCTACTGGAATTTCGAGCAACTCCATGCCCAAAATTTTACCAGGCTTGTCAATAATTTCAATCAATGTTAATGGCTTAAAATGTCCTGTAAAAAGGCACAGGTTGGCTGATTGCATACAGAAACTCAGACTGGACATCTGTTGTATTCAAGAATCGCATCTTACTTTAAAAGATAAATGTAGACTCTGGGTGAAGGGTTGGTCATCTATATTCCAGGCAAATGGAAAGCAGAAAAAAGTAGGTGTTGCAATTTTATTTGCAGATACATAGGGTTTAAACCAACAAAAGTAAACAAAGACAAGGATGGCCACTTTATATTTGTTAAGGGTAATACTCAACATGATGAGATCTCAATTATCAATATCTATGCACCCAACCAGAATGCACCTCAATTTATAAAAGATATGCTCACTGGTGTGAGCAACTTGATCTCTCCCAGATACATGATATTGGAGATTTTAACACTCCTTTGGCAGTGTTGGACACGATCCTCCAGTAAGAAGCTTAGGAAAGAAATTATAGATTTAAATTTAATTATTCAACTTTTGGACCTAACAGACATCTACAGAACATTTCATCCTAACAAAACTGAATACATTTTTTTCTCATCAGTCCATGGAACATACTCAAATCGATCAGATCTTAGGTTATAAGTCTAAACTCAGTAAATTTAAAAGAATAAAAATTATTCCATGCATCTTCTCAGACCATCATGGAATAAAAGTTGAACTCAGTAACAACAGGAATTTGCAGTCTTGTACAAAAACATTGAAGCTAAATAACCTTATGCTGGATGATAGGTGGGTCAGAGATGAGATCAAGAAGGAAATTACCAAATTTTTAGAACAAAACAATAATGAAGACACGAGTTATCAGAACCTCTGGGATACCACAAAGGCAGTCCTAAGAGGGAAATTTACATCATTGCAAGCCTTTCTCAAGAGAATGGAAAGAGAGGAAGTTAACAACTTAATGGGACATCTCAAGCAACTGGAAAAGGAAGAACATTCTATTCCCAAATCTAGCAGAAGAAAAGAAATAACCAAAATTAGAGCAGAATTAAATGAAGTTTAATTATGGAATTATGGAACAGATCAATAAATCAAAAAGTTGGTTCTTTGAAAAGGTCAATAATATAGATAAACCTTTGGCCAGCCTAACCAAGAAAAAAAGAGTAAAAACTCTAATCTCATCAATCAGAAATGGTAAAGATGAAATAACAACAGACCCCTTAGAAATTCAAAAAATCCTTAATGAATATTACAAG
>NW_003852406.1:1642343-1771943 GCF_000181295.1 Otolemur garnettii | reverse complement strand
CTATTATGAAATTATAGCTTTCATATGAAATCTATAACCTAATAACAGCCTAAGATTATGGGGAAGGGGGAGGGAGAGGAGTGGGGGGAATGAGTGGAGGGAGGGTGATTGGAGGGATCACTTCTATGGTTTATCTTACAAGGGTACAAGTGAATCTAAGAGTAGAATATGAACGTCTTAACACAGTAACTAAGAAAATGACATGAAGGCTATGTTAACCAGTTTGATGAAAATATTTCAAATTGTATGTGAAAACACTACACTGTACCCCAGAATTGCATTAATGTACATAGTTAGAATTTAATAATAAAAAAAAAAGACTATTCAAACACTGAAATAAATCTGTAAGAAATGCAAAAAAAAAAAAAAAAAAAAAATAGTGCCAGAGTTCTTTTGCTGAATCCTCTTCTCTCAGCTCAGGGGTGATAGGTTTGCACAGCATGTGTTCTCTTTTGCCAGGAACTTTACTTAATGTGAAGGGGGTATCCCTCAATGATGCTTTTTTGGCCTATTGAATGTTGGCCTGGCTGGGGAGGAGTGGGCACACTGAGAACCTGTAATACACGTGTTCTGTTTTGTCCTGTTCCCCTGTGATTGTCACAGTTCAAGGTGGCACTGGATGATCTTTGTGCAGTAAGTTTTTCTCCAGGTTATTGTTAGAACCTTGAGTTGGGGGTTGGATGAGACTCTCTCCACAGAGACATTGTGATGATTTGCTCTGCCTGGGGTCTCCTGGCAGTGGTGACAGTGACCGCTGGGTGTGGCTAACTAGACTGCGGTCATGGGTGCCTGGGCTGTGGGCATTTGCTTGAACTGGGTCAGATGTAATGGTGGCTCAAGACTGGGGGGGTCCCTGGTGAAGTGTTGGACCTCAGGGCTGTTCCATGGGCCTAGCGTCAGTGCTAGAGACTCACTGGTGGAGTCTCGGCATCCTGCACAGCACTGGAATCTCAGACAGAGCTGTGGGGAGGCAAGAAAACTAGAGCCATAGATCTATAGCCTGGGCCCCTGGGGCAGCGTTGGACTCTGAGGAGGCAGAGCCACATATTCACCTACTACCCTTGGCAGTAGATCCTCACAGGCAGAATCTTAAAGGCCGTAAGGTAGCACTGGAAGCTCCAGGACAGATCCATGATCCTAGAAGCTAATGAAGCCTTGGGGGCAGTGCTGCAGGCCAGGATGCTGCAGAAGCTTCATTGCTAGAGATACAGCCTAAAGGCAAGGCAGGACTTGTGTGGCAGGGGTGGAGCTGCGGGTCGGATGTAGCACGAGAACTGCAGAAGTGGAGCCACATGTGCAGGGAGTGATTGCAGTGGATTTTTTTTTAACAATTTTTTTTAAACATCTATTTCTTTGGATTTTTAAAGGCATAAACATTTTTTTTTTTTTGAGACGGAGCCTCAAGCTATCCCCCTGGGTAGAGTGCCATGACATCACAGCTCACAGCAACCTCCAACTCCTGGGCTCAAGTGATTCTCCTGCCTCAGCCTCCCAAGTAGCTGGGACTACAGGTGCCCGCCACAACGCCCGGCCATTTTTTTTTTTTTTGATTGCAGCCATCATTGTTGCTTGGTGGGCCCAGGCTGGGAATCTGAACCCGCCACCTTAAGTGTATGTGGCTGGCGCCCTAGCCACTTGAGCCACAGGCACTGAGCCTAAACATTCTTAATGTAACATTCCTTATAGAGTAATAATCTATTGGTGTTACTTGGGAGTGAGTTCATATCCAAATTGGTGCTTTTTTTTCTCTTACATATAATAGTTTCCTCATGTGTGTGGAATTTTAGCTTGGGGTCTAACATTGAAGAAGACTATTTTTTCTCCTTCAGAATTCTCTCCCTCCACTCTGTCTACTTGATTTGGTTGCTTCTGCCTAGGCCAGTGGGTTCCCAGTCCAAGATTGGGCCATATATAGCTGATACCTCATCTTTTTTGGTTATGCTGCATCGAGTCTCAGAGGCAGCAGGTAGGTTAGCCCAGGTTCCAGAGGGCTCTGCCTGTACCTTCCAGAAGCAGAGACTTTATGTAACTTGTGGCCTCAGGTTAAGATTGTAGCTTTTTCAGCTCTCTGAGGTGAGAGCATTCCACCTGCACTACTAGGTTAGTCAGCAAGCTTGTCCTTTGTTCCCTTAAGTAGGATCCTTTTAGTCCTTGTTATTGTGTAGAAACTCCCGGCTACCTTTACCACTTTGGGATATAAACAGATACCCTACTTTTCAAGTCCTCAGAGATATCTTGTCTTTTAATGTATTTTTTAAAACATTTTTTCTTTGATTGCTTATCTGTTTGCAGATGTCCGGTGAAGGGCCTAAAGTATGTGATCTTTAGCTGTTTTTTTACTCTCTGTTATTAAGACATATGACTAACCAAAGATTCAGTTAAACTAAACTTAAGAGTATACAAAGAGGAATAGTGGGAAATATAGCTGGAAAAGTAAATTGGGGTTAAATTATGGATGATTTTGAATGTTAATGCCAAAGAATTGGAAATGGGAAGTGGTTGAAGTTTTGGTAGCATTAGAGAGATTGGTAGCGTTTGGTATTTAGAGAGATTAGTGACACCATATTGTAGGTGGGGCTGGAGAAGCAGAGAAAATAAATAAGGAACCAGGAGACAGTGTTCCGTCAGGCTGCAGCAAGGCCAGAGCCAGGGTAGACATGATAGATAGGAATTGATGACAAGGTTGGGAATATTACTGTAATAGGTTTAACAAGAGATGCTTCCTGTTATATTGAATTCAGCGTCAAAGTAAAGGGAAATACCAAAAGAGATTTAGAGCCCTCTGACTGGGAAGATTACTGGGTTATCTATCAATAGGGATTGAGAAATCAGGAAGAAAACAGGACATGGTGAATTTAAGTGACTGCGCCTTCCGTGGAGTCCTAAAATGCTTAGACCTTTCATGGACATACAGGAATGGTGACTAATTTACAGATGCTAACTTCCTGCTGAGCATGGTGCCAAGCACTTCATTAATTCCTTTAATTCTCACAGTAGCCTTTTGAATTAGACTCCATATGGGCACCTTTTGAATTGATAAAATTGAAGCTTGTAAGAGTTAAGTAACTACAGTTAACACAAGCTGATACATGGCAAAGCCAGAAGTTATACCCAGGTCTTTTTTTTTTTTTTATTTTAACAAAGTTTTCATTTTAGAATAGGTTTAGGTTTATCAAAAAGTTGCAAAGGCCGTATAGAATCTTTGTATACCTTTCACCCAGATTCCACTATTGTTAAACATCTTAGATCATTATAATAAATTTGTCACAACTAAGGAAACAACATTTCATTTAGGCCTTTTTTTTTTCTTTTGACTCCAGAGGCCTCGGTTTTAATCCTTACACTGTCTTTATTTGGTTTGGCTTGCAGGTGAGCTGGAATTCATTTTAATGGGGAAAGTCCTTTCCTTTTTCCTGTCCTTCCACTTCTTCCCCGTGCTTGCAAGAGGGAAAATGTGTTCAGCAGGTTTCTCCACATGTGAAATCAGTTTCACTTACTTCCTTGGTAGGATGTAGGAAAAAAAAAATAGATCTTACTCTGTAATGGAGGTTATTGGAATAGGACAGTATATGGAGATGATTTTGCAACTAGAAATTCACCAACACAACTGGAAAGCCTATAGTGTAATGGAACCGACTTTTGTTATTTTAAAATTTAACCAGTCATGGTTCATCTTGAGAAATGAAAAGACATTTAGACATTTGCTAGTAGTAAGTATACTATTTTAAAATTTCTTGCTATAATTGTAACAGAATTTTCCCTGAAGGACCAGAACAGGAAATTAATTATAAATTAGAATGGTAAAATGTCATTCAACAGAAACTTCTTTATTTTCAAAAGTAATATGAATGGAATGGCTTCTTCCATAGTCAGCAATAATATGGAAACTTCGAGAACAAATTAAATCTTGTGCTCTTAAAAATGTTGTGAGTAAATTGAATAGAACTAGCAACAAAATTTCTTTTTATTTCTGGTTTTTGTTCAGGCATAGTCCTTATCTGAAAGATTTTGTTCCCTCATAAAAATCTCACAGTTTCATTAATAATGTCATGTATGTAAAGCCCTGGATGAAATTCTGTTTTCTGTATTTCTGTGACCTCTAGCTCTGGAAACACAGGTCATCTGTGTAAAAATATAGAGCGAATCCACTTCCTTTATCATCACAATACCCCTGTAGATGTCCGTGATTTCACTGGCTGCCAATTAGTTTCCCTGGAAAATTTTGTAAAGTAGTCTAGTGTCTTTGATTCTCAAATGCTCAGTTGTTTACATATGCATAGTGTCTATCCTTACCATAAATTCAAATTTCTATTTTATTGATTGAAAGAATTTTTAGGTTTCTTAAAGTTTGGCCTATGTAGAAACACAAAATAATAGCATATGCTTTCTGAGAACCTATGAGGGCTCAGTTCACATATTAAGCTCTGTACACACACTTTTGTCCTTATTCTTCCAACAACCTTGCAAACTAGGCTTTATCATCCTCATTTTACAGGTGAGAAAAGGAGGTTGAAAGACGTGAAGGGACACAGGGTGTCCAACCTTTTGGCTTTTCTGCACCACATTGGAAGAAGAAGAATTGTCTTGGGCTGTATATCAGTACACAAACACTAACAAAAGCTGGTAAGCAAAAAAAAGAAAGAGAGGTCTGTATGTAATTGTCGTGATATTCACCACCACAGATAAGCAAAGAAGTTCTCACATAATCTGTAAGCAGCATGTGGGCTGCGGGTCCTTGTTAAAAGGACCCTCATCAGGTGGCTGAGCAGAAGTCCAAAGAGGCCATGGAGTTATTGCAAGGTGGGTATGAATTCGTAAGCTGACCGAGCCTTGTCTGTAAACCAATACAGTTCTAACATCAACATAGTATTTTTCCCAAATATATGTAGGTGTCATTGTTATCAGTAATAAGAGACACTAAAATAGTTTCAGAGTTGCTACAAGGTAGTGAAAAATGCCTTGTTAAAATAAAATTGGGTTAGATCTGTGCTGAATTGTTCAAGTCCAGTTATTACAAACCAGTGACTAGAATCAGGCTTTGGAATCAAATATGTTAGAAATCTTTATTCCAGCCAGGTGCCGTGGCCCATTGCCTCTAATCCTAGTACTCTTAGAGACTGAGGCAGGTGGAGCTTAGGAGTTTAAGACTAGCCTGAACAAGAGTGAGGCCCTGTCTCTAGAATATAGACAGGCATTGTGGGAAGTGTCTGTAGTCCCAGCTACTTGGGAGGCTGAGGCAAGAGAATCACTTGAGCCCAAGACTTTGAGGTTGCTGTGAGCTGTGACAGCCTGGCACTGTACCGAGGACAATAAAGCGAAACTCTGTCTCAAAATAAAAATAAAAAAAGGGGAAAGAAATCTTTATTACACCACTTGCTAGCAAGCCTAGATTCCATATCTGAAAAATGGTGCTATGCAGCTGACGCTTTTGGTTGTCTACCCAATGTTATTACCTACTTCTTGTTGGCAGAGCAAGGAGGGGCATGGCTGTCCACCCTTGTGACTCAGTCCCAACTCTCACTGACTCCCGTTTGGCTTGAGCTAATCATAGTGGCTCAAATTCCCATGGCCAGTGATTGATGTGGGGTTGGACGTATGACCCAGTCTTGGATGATCTGATGTAGCTGGGGAACTGGAGGGCTTCTGGAAAATGTTCTTTTCCTTCCACACTAGAAAGGGGAGCTGACCTTCAGTAACAGGTGTGAGACAACTTCCAGATTAGTGGCAAGTGTCACTTTCTAGATGTTGCTGTATGTGTTTGCGATGCCTGGCCTTGCTGCAGCCATCTTGCCTCCATCCTGAAAAAGCAGCCAGTCAAGCTACAGAGGAGGACCGGAGCCCAAACATACCGTCCCGGAGCTAACCAACCTCTCTTACTTATCGTATCAGCTGATACACATCCTTGTTATTTGGGAAATCTCACTCAGTTTCCCTGTTACTTGCAGCTGAAACATCATGTAATAGCATTTGCTTTGTTGGAAAGTTCAAATGAGATTTTTGCCAAAGTTCCTAATGATACCTGGCAAATAATAAAGCCCCAATAATAAATGTTAGCTCCTAGCTACAATAATAAGGTGATGTTTTTAGTTTTCTCAAGACCCTAACTGATGTGAAATCTCCCCCATGTAACACCGTTATTTCTTCTACATTCTCTAATATTCAATGAAAATTGCACATGGATATATCAATTCTAGATCAATACAGAATGACATAAACTTGTGTTCCCAGACTGCTGGGATATTGAGAAACAACTAAAACCTAAAGTTTGAAGAAAGGACCATTCTTTCTTTCTCCTCAGACCAAAATATATTTGGCCCATTACCCCCCAGAGTAAGTGATAGTCCTATTTGGAGATAGAAAAAGGTCTCACCAACTGAAAACAAATTATCTTCTTCAAGCTGCCTTTGGAATAAATACTGTAGGAAGTTTCCTCCCAAAGAACCTTCCTGTAGAGCAAATAAGATTATTTACATGTATTTGCCTGATCTGAAGCAAAAACACTTGAACACTGGAAGAAAGAAAACCTGCACTTGGTCAAAATCAAAATGCCTAAGATTAATGAAAGAGGCTTCCTTAAGATAAATAAAGTAAGTTTCATTCTTCTTGGAAGAAGTCTTCAAAGATTTTAGAGCCAAACACATATGGGAATGGGTATTGGTATGGGCTCAAGATTTTTTTAAAAGACCTCAAAAAATGAGGATGTTTTGTCTCTATAGCTGACAAAAAAATCTGTGGCCAAGTAGGCAGAATCCTGCAAGCTGAAAAATTTGGAATCCTCTAGCGTCCCATCTCTGCCTAAGATCAAAGCCAGACACCCTGTCCTTCCTTTCCCAGAGCTTGTTCAGAGTCAGATCAGTTATCTTGCATGGCGTGCAAGGTGAGTGGCAGAGGGGCCACCGATCAACACTAGACTCAGCTGTCAGAATGTGCTCTGATGGATGTTCGTTCAGAATACCCAGCCGGCCAGAGAAAGGCTTTTGGAAACAACAGAGTGATTGACATTCTTCAGTACTCATTTTCCAGCAAGGACAAATATTTGATTATATAATAAAGAAGCTGTGTCTACTGACACCCAAAGGACGGACCTACAATGACAAATGTGCAACTTATTAAGCAAATTCCATGAAGCCTGTAACACATACTAATCATTTTCTCAAGACACGTAGCACTTTCCCACCCAGAGCCCTTTCCTCAGTGGTTCCAGCTGGCAAAACTCATTCTCACGTGGACCTGTCACTTTGTAAGCACACAAAGCTCCTCTGTGGGTTTTTTGAAATATAAGTTTATCTGCTCTGATTTCCCTTTGCTGCCATGATTCCAGAGACCATAGATAATTGTTTCAGCTCAAACTCATAATGCGAGTTTCTGTTGGAGAAAAAATAGAGAGCCTTCTGTGATATATCTTGTGTATGCTGGCTCCTCTGGGGTGAATCCAGTTTTATTTTCCTATTCAAGATGCACACCCTATGGAGAGATGCCTGGTGTTGATTTAAATGAGTACATAAAGTGTTTCTTGGTCTTGGAGCTCTCACCAAAGCTGGTCCAGAAACCTCGCCTCTGTATGTTATTGGAGTTTCTCCTTTGTCCACAAAGCACCTGGGATGACTGATCACAGCCATGGTGAGCAGAGTCCTTGTAGCCCTTCAAGTTAACCGGCACAGTTCATTTGTTTGCTGAGGAGGAATAGAATCATCTGTGGAAATGCCTTCATGGGGAGTGTGGCATCCCTGTCCTCACAGATGAAGCTTTGGAGGAGCTCAGGAGGAGGAGGCTGGCAATGGCTGCCTCCTGTATGCATTTTACTTACACCCAAAGTATGTCAAATGTGCAGCAGATGTGTATTTGTGGTGAGAATTCATTCATAAGTAAGTCCATATTTTAAAAATTGTTAATGTAGGCTCGGTGCTCAGCAGCTAGGGCGCCAGCCACATACCCCGGAGCTGGCAGGTTCAAATCCAGCCTGGGCCTGCCAAACAACAATGACAACTAGAACCAAAAAATAATTGGGCATTGTAGCAGGCTCCTGTAATCCCACCTACTTGGGAGGCTGAGGCAAGAGAATCACTTAAGCCCAAGAGTTTGAGATTGTTGTGAGCTGTGATGCCACGGCGCTCTACCCAGGGCGACATAGTGAGACTCTGTCTCAAAAAAAAAAATATCCATGTATATAAATGGTAAGTTAAACTTACCATTTACAGGAAGATGTATAAGCCTACTTCTGTACTTTCGAAGAAGAACGTGCTACTTAGAGTCTGTGCACACAGGTACTTGTGAATAAATACCCCTGATTTTACAAGTGGTAGTATATTATACCTGCTGTATATGATACTTTGCTTTTACATAAAAATATTTAAAACTAATATATGAACAACTGATTGCTTTTCTTTTTAAAAAAATACTTAAAAAGAGAAAATCTGAAAATAGTGAAAATTGTATTTAAAAACAGATGAGTTGTGTGTATGGGGTGGTTCTCTTCAGATAATTTAGGAGTGAACTGTAGGGTGACTTTCTGGTGGGGACAGCCTTCCTTACCCCCAGCAAGGGATGATGGCAAAAGAAGACAAAGCTAATACAGGTGTCCCCTTGCTAGTCTTCCTCTCCTCCTTGCACCCCACTGTTTGTCCCTCCCTCCAGATCTCCCCCCTGTGACTTTCCCAGACCACCCTGCCTGCTTCCCACTATGCTTACTCCTTCTCTCCTTCCCTTCCTTCCTCGTGCCAATCAGTCCCTCCATACTTTGCATCCACCCTTTTCACCTCCATCCCTTCCACCAGGCCATCCTTCTGGATTCCCTGACTTCTGTCCTTCCTGCCTTGGGGCTCTGTCTTCTTTTATGGGGCTGGAAAAGCTGCCTGTGGCATTTGGGTTATGAAAAGGATGGCAAGGGTCACAGGCTGGGTCAAAGGCTGACCAGAGCTGGTGGGTGGGTGTAGGAGGCCCAGGCTCTGGAGTGAGGACTGTGTCCGACAGCCTTCTGCCTGCTCGGGTGCAAGCGGTGTTGTCAGGGTTCAGAGAGGCAGAACCAGTAGGAGACACAGATGATTGATAGATAGTAAAGAATTGGTTTATGCAATTGTGGGGGCTGGAGAAGCATGTCCAAAGTTTACAGGCTTGGCCACTGGGAAGGGGAGAACACAGACATGCTGGACACACAAGTGTTCAGGCCAAGGCTGTTGTCCGCAGACAACCAGTTGACTCAGGCCCGCATGGGATGACCTCCCTAATTTAAAGTCAACAGATTAGGGACTTTTGCTTACATGAGCAAAAACTCTTCCCAGCAGTGCCTAGATCTGTGTTCCTTGCAGAACTGGGGGAAGCGTGGGAATGCAACAGATGGCTGCCTTTTCCCTTCCATCCTCTGACTCTTATAAAAGAATATCTCTGGAGTCCATCTTCTCCAGAAATATCTTAGAAAGGGAATTCTGGGGAGCACAGTTTAACTCAAACAAGTTGAGACAAGAAAAAATCACAAATACCTATCATGATGGTCAGTTGCTGGGCCAGGCTAGGCTCATCCTAGAGGCCTTGCAGCTCTGCTGCCCCTTGGCCGCCTCTGCAGGGGTCCTTTACTGATTGTCCTTAAGGAATGGCATAAGTGGAATAGAACATTCCAACAAGCCCTCTACCCTTCCTCACAGAGCTCCCCGCCCTTCAGTGCAGCACTTCTAGGAGCACTTGTTGAAGGTAAAGATACTCCCACTAAAACATAAGCCTTTTCTCCCCTTTCTCTTTGGAATATAAGTGGAGGCTTTATAGGAGTAACTTTGGGTCTACTTGTACTGAAAATCAGCAGTTTGCTCCTCTGGACCCTTCCTCATCCTTCTCCACTCTGTTCTGACCAGGGCTCTGGCAGGTTGATGCTGCATCCACAGCTCTTCCTTGCTCTCTCTCTGCGTCCAGTTTGGTTTGGCCAGTGGGCCACTCTGGCAGGAGACAGGTGGGAAGAAGAGAATGGAGTCCAGGTGTTAATTTCCCAATTTGACCCCTGCGACGTTGCTTTGGGCTGTCCATCTCCTGGACTAAAGGGAATTCTTGCTCCAAGGCAGCCCTCTGCCCACCAGTGCTCCTTAAACAAGGCATGGTGAAGGAACAGGTTTTGTTGTTTTGTTTTCATTTCCATCTCCTTATGGACTGATTTCTGTTTATAGAATAGACTGATCACAGGCTTGGCTATCTCAGCAATGCCAAATTGTAATAAAATTTCCAAATACTTTACATTTTTATATTCTCATTGCGTACTGCCAATTTTTCATACCACAGCCAGTTTTCATACCAGGGCCAGTTCACAGGCGACAGTTTGAGGGGCAGGACTCTCCAGGACTCTGGGAGAGTCTTCATACTCTCCCCACGCACTTCTCAGAGCTCAAGTGTGGTATCAGGAGCTCAATCATTACCAGCCCTAGAGTTCCCGCATTATCTATTACGGTTTTGTCTATGCCTTTGTGCATAGAACCTTTGTAAACAAACCATTTCTCAAGTTGTCCTATTTTGATTATTCTATGTTCCTATTACTGATGCTTTATTTGAGCATGTGAAACAGTCAGTGTTTTTAATCACCATTCCCACTGGATCACTTACGGTTTACCTCACAAATGATCCAGACATGCTGGACTGTTGACACCCAGATGACAACTGTTTTTGCAGATCTAAGTATTTTGTTAGTTCAGCTTATTTCTCATTCAATATTTAGCTCATTAAAGTTTAGATGTATTTTTCTTAACAGATGCAGCTGTCATTGAATTATTTAAATGGTAAATTCTGGGAAGCTGAGCCAATACAGTGAAATAGAACATTCTAATTTGAGTCTGATTTGGCCTCAATAGGATGGGTACAAGACCCAAATGGCAGAGTCTTTCTCTAAGATGTTATATATGTAGTTGTTGGAAGAACAAGGTTCTCTCTTCCTGGGAATCTCAGTTTTGAGATCCTTTTCCATTAGCCAAATAATAGAAGCAATGTGCTATTAGAATGAAATGTAGGGTCTCTAAGCTGAAGAGTTAGAGGAGAGACAGAGTGAGGCCACCTTAATGGCATTTTATGCTGAACATAAGTTGAGTTTGGTTGCTGTACCTTGTAACCAAAGGGTCTTGCCACATACATTGCAAGGTAGGATAAAGTTACATAGAGAGTTCCAGATCACATGGTTGAAATCAACTATTTGGTCTAGGATTTAAACTCTTGTTCACTTGACTCCAAAATTAATGAATGATCTCTCTACTTTATCATTTCCTAACTACTGGGACACCAAGACATTTAGAAATCCTCTAGAAACAGAAATCACAGAGCTGTTGTATACCTGGATTATCCTGCTCCTTGGCCCTCTGAGCTGATTCTCCAGTGGAGCCTCAGTATGGCGACTTTCTTCCTTCAGCCTCTGTCCGCTCTTCCCTTCCCCAGAGACCTGCTCCCAGAGAATAAGAACCAGGCCCCAGGCCTTCTTTTAAAACTTTACTCTGAAAGAGAAGAGATGAGCAACTAATTATGTTAAAATTATATTTCTTCAAAGTAAAAGTATTAAACCAATGGGCCAGGGGTCTCTAAATACCTTAAAGTGGGAGGAGACCCTCACTTAAGGGATTTTTCATTCAGTCTTTGGGAACATGAACACAGACAAGGTTCTGGGGTATCTTTAAATATTGAACTCTTTCAGGGTCAGAAACATTCAGTTAACTCCTGCCTTTCAGTAAGAATTAGTTGTCAGGATTAAACTTCTCTTCTGAATTAAGGTTCAGGGAGTCTTTCTGAACCATAACTCAGTTATAAATAAAAAGATGACTAGGAGCAGTGCCTGTGGCTCAAGGAGTAGGGCACTGGCCCTATATACCAGGGCTGGTGGGTTTGAGCCTGGCCCCAGCCAAAACTTCAGGAAAAAAAAAAAGAAAAAAGAAAACTAGAAGAAGAATGGGCATGCTTGTTATTTTAAGGAACTGCTCTTGTTCATTAGTAGCTGTAAAGAGCTCAAAGACCCCTAGTCTCAGGTTTGGGGCTTTATTCCTTAGAGAAGATTTCCACATGGAAATGGTGATTCTCTCACCTCTTTGAGTTCTAAGCAATTAAAAGGGTTGATCAAAAACAACAGATATAAGGCAATAGTTGCAAGTAGAATTTATACAGGATAATCGAGCTGAGTTGTGGTATGTTCTCATTTAATGTTTTGCTCCCCTCTAGTGGAATTTTATATAGCGCACAACACCGAGTATGGTATAGGATAGCAGATCCTAGGGAAAAAAGTGATTTAAAAATGTGTATAAAAGGAACGTACTAGCTTGCATTCCCACCAGCAGTGCAGAAGTGTTCCCTTTTCTCCGCATCCATGCCAACATCTGTAGTTTTGGGATTTTGTGATGTGGGCTACTCTTACTGGGGTTAGATGATAGCTCAAAGTGCTTTTGGTTTGCATTTCTCTGATGATTAAAGATGATGAGCATTTTTTCATGTTTCTGTAGCCCACACACCTGTCTTCTTCAGAGAAGCTTCTGTTCATGTCTCTTGCCCACAGTGAAATGGGATCATTTGTTCTTTTCTTATTTATAAGTTTGAGTTCTCTGTGGATTCTGGTTATCAAACCTTTGTCAGAAGAATAACCTGCAAATATCTTCTCCCATTCTGAGGGCTGTCTGCTTGCTTTACTTACTATATTTTTGGCTGTGTAGAAGCTTTTTGTTTGATCAGATCCCAGTAATGTATTTTTGATATTGCCTCAATTGTCCTGGGGGTCCTCCTCATAAAGTATTCTCCCAGGCCAATTTCTTCAAGTGTTTCTCCTGCACTCACTCTCTCCAAGAATCTTTATAGTTTCATGTCGTAAGTTTAAATCTTTTATCCAATGAGAGTCAATTTTTGTTAGTGGTGAAAGGTGTGGGTCCAGTTTCAGTCTTCTACAAGTTGCCGGCCAGTTCTCCTAGCACCATTTGTTAACTAGAGAATCTTTCCTCCAATTTATATTTTTGATAAGCTTATCAAAGATCAAATGACGATAATTGTCTGGGTTCATCTCTTGGTTCTCAATTCTGTTCCATACATCTACCTCTCTATTTTTGTGCCAGTACCATGCTGTTTTGATCACTATGGATTTATAGTATAGTTTGAAGTCTAGTAGCGTGATTCCTCCTGATTTGTTTTTATTTCTGAGTAATGTCTTGGCTACTTGAGGTTATTTTGGATCTAAATGTAGACCTTCCATTTGATCCTGCAATTCCTCTACTAGGTGTATATGCAAAAGACCAAAAATCACTTGACAACAAAGATATTTGCACCAGATTGTTCACTGCAGCTCATTCATAATTGCCAAGTCAGGGAAGAAGCCCAAGTGCCCGTTGACCCATGTTTGGATTAATAAATTATAGTATATGTATACCATGAAATATTTTGCAGCATTAAAAAAAGATGGAGACTTTATCTCTTTTATGTTTACATGGATGGAGCTGGAAAATATTCTTCTTAGTAAAGTATCTCAGGAATGGAAAAAAAAAACATCCAGTATACTCAGTACTACTATGAAACCAATTTATAATCATTCACACCAAATAGAAATTCTGGAAATAAAAGTTAAATTATCTGTAATATAAAATTCACTTGATGGGGTTAACAACAGAAGGAGACAACAAAGGAAAGGGCCACTGAACTTGAAAATAGATCAATAGAATCATCTAATCTGCAGTTCTATGATCAGAAAAACCTTAACAAGAAAAAAATAGAGCCTTAGGGATTTGTAGCACAATATAATAAGAGGCCCAGAGGAGAGAAAAAGGGAATTGAGGGGAAAAAGAAACTTTTTTAGGAAGTGAACAAAATTTTCCCAAGTTTTGTGTAAATGATAAATTTTCAGTTTACCAAAGCTCTGCAAACCCCAAGACAGCACAGTCAAACTGCTGAAAATCAAAGGTAAAGAGAAATTCCTGAAAGGAACCAGAGAAAAACAACAAACTACATATAAGGAAAACAATGATTTAAATGACCACTGAAGTCTCATCAGTAACAGTGAGGTCAGAAGACAATTAACCAATGTCTTTAAAGAGCTATGAGAAAAAACAATGACAGCAACAAAACTTGTCAGCCCCAAATTCTATATCCAAAAAATATTCCTCCAAGAAAGGTAGGCAAATAAAGATATTTTTGGATAAAAGAAAACTAAGGGAATTCAAAGAACTTATCAGAAGAAATGCTCTGTAAAAACTGCTAAAAGAAGTTCATTAGGATAAAGAGAAATAGGATCGATGGAAATTTGGCTTTTCAGGAGGAAGAAAAGAAAGGAAGGAAGGGAGAGAGGAGGGCAGGCAGGAATCAGAACTGGTAGATAGAAAATTTCTCTTAGTTTTTTAAAGATATACATAACAATTTTAAGCAAAAATTATAACATTGTCTCATAGAGTTATAGTGTATACAGATGTAGTTATAGCATAAAGGACAGGGTTGCTGAGAAGTGGGCCTATATGGTTGCAAAGGTTCTACATTTTACATGACGTGATATAGTAATAGTCTATCTCAACAGGACTTTGGGTTACACAGATGTATGCATTTATCCAAAATTACCATGTCCTTTTACTGTATAAAAATTATATCTTTAAAAGTACTATAGATAATACTGAGCTCTAATATTACAATAAGCATTCTGAGACATTTAGAGAGAAGTGTACTGATGTCTCCTATTTGTTTTGAAATGCTATAAAAAAGAGGGATTGATGTGGATAGAGGGATGGATAGATGATAGATATAAATCAATTATGGTAAAATATTATTGGTATGATAGATATACAATTATTCACTGACATTCTTTTAACTTTGCCAAATGTTAGAAAATGTTTATGATGAATTGCTAGCAATATGAGATCTTTACACTTATAAAGATTTATATGAATCTTCTCCTTTTTTTTGTTAGAGTAATGTTGATATTTATCATTGGGTTTTGGAGGACTTTAACATGGCATTAGGACACATTTTTAAAACCCAACTGTAAAAATAAACAAACATAACATAACAAAAATAAATAAACAAACAAACATATGTTCCAGAAATGTTTTTAATGTAAAAGTTACTAAAAGGAAGAAACTACCCATATTTTATTATCTAGTCACTTTTAGTATTTTGGTGAATTACCTTTTAGTTGTTTTTTTTGCAGTTTTTGGCCGGGGCCAGATTTGAAACTGCTACTTCCATATATGGGACTGGCACCCTACTCCTTTGAACTACAGGTGCTGCCCTTAGCATTTAGCATTTTAACACATGAATATATTACCTCTTTCTTTTTTTTTTTTTTTTGAGATAGAGCCTCAAGCTATCCCCCTGGGTAGAGTGTCGTGGCATCACAGCTCACAGCAACCTCCAACTCCTGGGCTCAAGTGATTCTTCTGCCTCAGCCTCCCAAGTAGCTGGGACCACAGGCACCCACCACAATGCTCAGCTATTTTTTGGTTGCAGCTGTCGTTGTTTGGCGGGCCTGGGCTGGATTCCAACCCGCCACCTTGGTGGTACATGGCTGGCATCTTAGCCACCTGAGCCACAGGCGCTGAGCCTATTAACCTCTTTCAATATGGTGATTTTATTATAACATTAAAAATTTTTCTAAAATATGATTTTAGTGGCTAAATTATATGGAGAAATTATATTATTTGACATGAACAAAAAGATAAGAATAAGTTAACTTATTATTTAACATGTACTTTGTTTTCAACTTTTTACATAAATATTCACATACCAAGGTCACAGAAAAAGAATCAAGAATTAGAAAGAGATCAGACTTCTCAATTGCAACAAATAAAATTAGAAAGTAATAATACAGTGCTTTTAAAGCTATGATGGAAAAAAATTTCAATTCAGTACTGAGCCTATCAATTACGTGAATGTTAGAATGTCTTTAAAAATTTGTTCTTTTTTAGGAAACTATATTGGGAGGTGCTTTACAAAAACAAGTTGGCAAACAAAGAAAGTGGAAGACACAGGATCCAGGAAACAAGGATAGAATGCAACATAATGGAAAAGGAAGGGAATTCCCAGGGGGAAAAAAAGAAATTCCCAGAATAGTGGTAAAGGGAAGTTCCAATGGTACAGCTGTCATAGAGTTCAACTAATCCAGAGTCATAGAAAAGGCCAGAGATATCCATAGGAGAGAGTTCTTGAAGAAAAATAACTGTATAGGATAAATGATGTGTTTAAACTTGAGAAAACATTTTTGATTCTGTTGGAAAACTGGATAAAATGATGAGGGGTATGTTAAAAAAACAAGTTGAGGTCAGGCACAGTGGCTCATGCCTATAGTTCCAGAACTTTGGGAGGCTAAGGTGAGATGACCCCTTGAGCCCAACAGTTTGAGACCAATCTGGGCTAAATAGCAAAACCCCATCTCTATAAGACATGAAAAAAATCATCCAGGCATGATGGAGTGCACCTGTAGTCCCAGCTGCTCTGGAGGCTGAGGCAGGTGGACCATTTGAGCCCAGGAGTTCGAGGTTGCCCTGAGCTATGATTGCACCACTGCCAGCCTGGGCAGCAAAGCAAAAATTTTTCTCTAAAAAAATAAAGTTGAGGAAAAGGTAGTATTTTCTCAAAAAAAAAAAAAAATACATGGAAAGAAATATGATATTATTTTATCATAGCAATGTAAACACTTTGTGCTCCTTAAAGCAAAAAGACTAATAAGGTCATATTAAGATTATCAGACAGGAAAAGTATGTATATGTGGTAGGAAGCAGGGAATCCTTATTTCCCATAGCTGGAAATGAGTAGATAAAAATCTAAAACTAAAATTAAAGAAGAAAAATAAGGTCAAAATGTTATTTGGGGGTGGCGCCTGTGGCTCAAAAGGGTAGGGCGCCGGCACCATATGCTGGAGGTGGCGGGTTCAAACTCAGCCCCAGCCAAAAACGAAAAAAAAAAAAAAGTTGTTTGGAAATTTGGAGGTAAATACTAGAAATCTGCTATAGGAATTGAAAGTTTCCCTGACTACTTGACAACATTGCTTTGGGGGACAAGAATTGGGAGCAAGAAAAGATGGGGCAGGATTTTACCATTTCTCATTTGTGTCTTTCATTAAGACCTTTAAAACTCTTAATGGGAGATGTGTATATATTCTGCCAGTCCATGCTTAGGTACTTCCAGGTTTCAAGAACCTCTGAGTGGGGTTTACAAAGTCTGACCACATTATCCTGAAATTCTATACCAAAAACTCTTTCATGGTTATACAACTGTTCTTCCCAATTCCTGTCACAGAGATGTAATGTGGGTTCCAGGTAGCATTTTTTACATCATTGACAGACCTATTCAGTGACATTGTCCACAGACTCTAGGATAATGACTCCTTATCTCAGGGAGACAGCCGATTTCCTGCTGTGAAAGAATGACTGGTTTGCAGGCATGCTGAACAGCTAAAGGCCAGGAGGTAGTAAGGGGGCTATTCTCCATCCTGGGGACTGTTTAAACAGAAGCTACATAAACCCTTTAGAAGAATGTTGGGGATACTTTTATTTCAGGCATAGCGTTGGAGTAGATAACTCTGAAGTCCTTCCACCCTAAGATTCTACGAAGAAGTTTCTTCTTCAGGCTTTGTTTAGAATTGCTGCTAGTTAGTTAATATTTAGGGCAAGGATAGAGACCCAGCAAATCGTATTATCTCTATCTTTCTTAGTTTTTCTATCAGCATTGAATACGCATAGTAACTTCCCTTTGCCTTTCAAATGCCCCTTGGGTGTTTGAAAAGAAAATGTAGTATCTGTTGTTGGCAATCTACATTCCCTATGTGATCCTTTGATTAAACTTGATAAATGTGTTCAAATTTTCTATATCATTACAATTTCTTACTTGGTCTAATCAATTATTTTAAGAGGTACGTGAAATTTTTCACAACAAAAATTTATCAATTTTTTCTTTTACTCATTTTAATTTTTTCATTTCAAATGTACTCATTTTTTTTTTCATTTAGCCTATCTTATGTTCATGTACATTTGGAACTCTTATTTCTTCCTAGTTTGGTAAAACTTTAAAAAATTACTTAGTGGCTTTTACCCTCTAGTGGCCTTAGTGGCTTTTTTTCCCTCTTTCATTTAAAATTAATATCATCTATGCCAGAGTTTTTCCTTAGTACATGAATTTGCCTGATATATTTTTTCCATCCTACTTTCAACCTTAGTTTTGTGCTTTTGTTGTTGGGAATTGCAGTGCATTTAAAAAGTAATCTCATAAATTAGATATTGTCTTATGTAGCTATTTTTATAGAGATTTATCCTTATGCTTATAATTTTTTTTTTTTTTAGTATGTCTTCTACTTAAGATCTTCCTACTGGAATTATTTTCTTTTTTTCTGATGTACATACTTGAGAAGTTCCTTTAGTGCTTTCAGCAATGGACAGATCATCCATACAGAAAATCAGTAAAAAAAAAATTAGACTTAAACTATACCGGTGCGACCTAATGGACCTAATAGACATTTGCAGAATGTTCTCTAGGGTGGATCACATATTGGGTCATAAAGCAAAGCTTAACAAGTTTGAGAAGATAGGGATCATATCAAATATCTTTTCTGACCACAATGGTATAAAACTAGAAATCAATAACAAGAAAAACTTCAGAAACTTTACAAATGCATGGAAATGAAACAATATGCCTTAAATAACCAATGGGTCCATGAAGAAATTAAATGGGAAATTAAAAAATTTATTGAGGCAAATCAGAATGGAAATTCATCATCCAAAACCTATGGAACACAGCAAAAGCAGTTCTAAGAGAGTTTACAGCAATAAATGCCCACGTGAAAAAAGAAAAGATTTCTAATAAAGAATAATGCACCTGAAGGAACTGGAAAAAAAGAACAAACTAAAACCAGAATTTTTGAAAAAAAGAAAGTAATGAAGCTTAGAACAGAAATAAAATGAAGTCTGAAAAATTTCAAAAGATCAAGAAAACGAAGTGTATTTTTTTTTAAAAAAGATGAACAAAATCAATAAACCTTTAGTTAGACTGAGAAAAAAAGGAGAAGACGCAAATAAAACCAGAGATTCAAAAAAGAGGCACTGCAACTCATACGAGAGAAACACAAACACTCATAAGAGTTGGTATATTATGAACAACTATACACCAACAAATTTGATAACATAGAAGAGATGAATAAATTCTTAGACACATACAACCTGCCATGATTAAATAATGAAGAAATATAAAATCCGAACAAACAGGTGAAGAGATTGACAGAATAAAAAGATTGACAAAAAAAGATAGCTAGGAATAAACTTAAGGAGGTGAAAGATCTCTACACTGAAAACTCTAAAATGCTGACAAAGAAAGAAATTGAAAAGGCACAAATACATGGAAAGAAAACCAATGGTTACAGATTATAAGAATATTATTCAAATGGCCATACTACTCAAAGCAATCCACATCAAAATGCAATCCCTATCAAAATACCAATGATACTCTTCATAGAAATAGAAAAAAAGAACTTATAATTCATACGGAACTGCAAAAGATCCTGAATAGCCAAAGTAATGCCGACCAAAATAACACAACTGGAGGCATCATACTACCTGACTTCAAAATATGAGGTCTGGCAATTAAGTTCATGAACTTGCCACCATGTACTTAGAGTGGTGGCACTGTACAAACAGTTCAGTAAGGTTTTACAACTTTAATATATCAGCATCTCATGGTTGTGTTCATGTACTCCAAAGCTATAGTAACCAAGGCATCATGGTACTGGCATAAAAGCAGGCACACAGACCAATAGAATGGAATACAGAGCCCAGAAATAAATTCATGCACCGTTAGTGAAGTGATTTTTGACAAAGATGCCAAGAACATATATTAGGACATTAGGGAGAAGACAGTCTCTTCAATAAATAATGCTGAGAAAATTGGATATCCACGTGCAAAACAGAGAAAGAGAGACTAGACCTTTGCTTCTCACCTTATACAAAAATTAAGTAAAAAAAAGATGAAAGACTTAAATGTAAAACCCGAAACTCTGAAACTACTATGAGAAAACACAGGAGAAACACTTCATGGCATTGGACTGGGCAGGGATTTTTAAAATAAGACCTCAAAATCACTAGCAACAAAAGCAAAAATAAACTAATGCAATTACTTCAAACTACAGTGCTTTTGTATGGGAAAGGAAACAGTTAACAGAGTGAAGACACAACCTGCAGAATGGAAGAAAATATTTGTAAACTGTACATCCAAAAAGGGGTTAGTAT
The DNA here is from genome assembly GCF_000181295.1 of Otolemur garnettii. NCBI lineage: Eukaryota > Metazoa > Chordata > Mammalia > Primates > Galagidae > Otolemur > Otolemur garnettii. The sequence continues at coordinate 1,751,763 of NW_003852406.1, read as the reverse complement.
TTGGAGCATACGGAATTAAAAACATTCAACAGCTAAAAGGAACAAAAGCCCCCTAAAACCAACCAACCAACCAACCAAACAAACAAACAAAATCAAAAGGGGCAAAGGCCTTAATGGACATTTCTCAGAAGAGTATAACAAAGGGCCAGTAGGTATGTGTATATACAGAAATGCTCAACATCACTAATCATCAGGGAAATGTAAATTAAAACCACAATGAGATGCTACCACACTCCAGTTAGAATGGCTATTACCAGGAAGATAAAAGAGAGCAAGCCAGGCTGGGCAGGCTGTACATTGCTTCACACCTGTAATTCAGCCCTCTGGGAGGCCAAGGCAGGTTGATCACTTTAGCTCCAAAGTTGGAGACCAGCCTGAGCAAGAGTGAGACCCTGTCTCTGCTAAAAATAGAAAAATTAGCCAGGCATCATGGCAGTTGCCTATAATCCCAGCTACTCAGGAGTCTCCTGAGCCCAAGAGTCTGAGGTTGCTGTGAGCCACAGTGACACTACAGCATCCCTTATCCAAGGTGACAGAGTGAGACCCTGTCTCAAAAAAACAAAACAAAGCCAAGAAAACAAGTGTTGGTGAGGATGTGAAAAAAAGGAACACTTACGCACCATAGGTGGGCTTGTAAATTAGGGCAGCCATTGTGGAAACAGTATGGAACTTCCTTAAAAAGTGAAAAATAGATGGCAGCACCTGTGGCTCAGTGAGTAGGGCGCTGGCCCCATATACCACGGGTGGCTGGTTTGAACCCAGCCTCAGCCAAAAACTGCAACAAAAAAATAGTCGGGTGCTGTGGTAGGCACCTGTAGTCCCAGCTACTTGGGAGGCTGAGACAAGAGAATCGCCTACACCCAGGAGTTGGAGGTTGCTATGAGCTGTGACACCACAGCACTCTACTGAGGGCAACATAGTGAGACTCTGTCTCAAAAAAAAAAAAGTGAAAAATAGAGCTACTATATGATCCAGAAATCCCACTACTGGGTATATACTCAGTGAAAATGAAATCAGTATGTTGGAAGATATCTGCACTCCCAGGTTTACTGCAGCATTATTTACAATAGCCAAGATAGGGACTCAACCTGAGTGTCAAAAATGGATGGATGGAAAAGAAAATGTGGTGTATATGCCCAACTCAATGCCATTCAGTCAGAAGGGAGAATGAAATCTTGTCATTAGTGACAACATGAATCAACCTGGTGGATGTCGTAAGTGAAGTAAGCCCAGTGAAGAAAGACAAATGCTGCATGATATCACTCATGTGGAATCTGAAAAAAAAAAAAAAGATAATATAAAAGTAGAGAGTAGAACAGTGGTTACCAGAGATCAAGGAGGTGGATGAGGTGGGGAGGATGTAGAAAGGTTGGTAAATGGGTTCAAAGTTGTAGTAATATAGGAGGTTCTGGTGTTCAGTTATGGATAAGCAGTAAGTTATAGTACATTATGAAATAGTCAGAAGACACACTTTTGAATGTTCTTACCACACAGAAAGATGACAAATGCATGAGGTGACGGATATGCTAACTACCCTGATTTGATGACTACTTAACATACATTTATATAACACATATAATTTGATACTATATCCCATAACTGTGTATAATTATAATGTGCCAATTAAAAAGAAAAAAAATCAAAAAGGTCCCTTTAGTAAAGATATGTTGGAAGTTAATTCTTAAGTTTGTCCAAAAATTCTCTTTTTTAAAATTTATTTTTTACATCACTATTCAAGGGTAACTTTTCTTTTCTTTTCTTTTTTTTTTTGAGACAGAGCCTCAAGCTATCCCCCTGGGTAGAGTGCCATGGCATCATGCTCACAGCAACCTCCAACTCCTGGGCTCAGGCAAGTCTTCTGCCTCAGCCTCCCAAGTAGCTGGGACTACAGGCACCCACCACAATGCCTGGCCATTTTTTGGTTGCAGCCGTCATTGTTGTTTGGCGGGCCCGGGCTGGGGATTCGAACCCGCCACCTTAGGTGTATGTGGCTGGCGCCTTAGCCGCTTGAGCCACAGGCACTGAGCCAAAGGTAACTTTTCTAGGTATAGATTTTTGCACTGATGGTTGTTTTCTTCCAGTCCTTTGAGACATTCCATTGTCCTGTTTTTATTGTTATTGAGAAATATCAGCTTTTGGTCTAATTGATGTTCATTTGAAAGTAATTTGTTCTTTTTACTCTCTGGCTGCTCTTTGTGGGGGGCACTTTTGAGATCACTTCTTCTACATTCTCACCATAATCCATCTATGAGAAAGTTGTTTGTATGTATTCTGCCTGGGATTCATTGGGGTTCTTGTATCTGAAGAGTCATAAGTTTTGGAAAAGTTTTAACTATAATCTTTTCAAAATACTATATTGCCTTTCCCCATTACCTTCTGCAATTTTGATTCATTGTAGTTCAATTTTCTCAATCTACACTCTAGGACTTTTGACTTCTGTTTTATATTTTCTGTGTCTGTGTCTCTTGAGTTGCATTCTAGTTCCTTCAGTCCTGTTGTTCACTGCACAAATCTCTTTTCAGCTATGTCTAATCTGGTCTTTAACCTGTCATCAAATTTCTAACTTCAGTTTCTAAACATTTTATGTGGTTTTCAAAAATGATTTCTAGCTATCATTAATAAACTCTTATCCCTTGCCATGTTAATGACCCTTGTCATTTTTTCTTTAACTGTATTAGACAGTTTTTTTATGTTAATATTTTATTGTTCTTACAGACTCAGTCTTTGTAAACATAATTCTGGAGTCTGTTGTTTCTTTTGCCTGACTCATGGTGTTTCTTTTTTTATGAGTATGGTGATGTTTTTTAATGAGAGTCAAGTGCCTTGAAACTTTATCCTTAGGAATTCACGGAAGCCTGGGTTTAATCAAGGTGTGCCACTCTTCAAAGAATTGTGTTTGCTTCTGTGACCTGTCTAGAGGCCGTTCCAACCTGAAAATGCTCCAAATGCTTTGTGTATGTATGTTTGTGTGCCCCACAGAATTTTGGTTCCCGACCATGATTTCATTTAGAGATTTCAGAACAAAACTTGTATTTCCTTCTACCTGAGGCAAATTTCTCTAAAATCTGGAGTTTCACTTTACTTGGGAGTCTCTGACCTGACTTACCCTGTCTGAGCCCTGCTTTCTCTCCTGTGTCCCTTTTGCCTTGGGTTTCCAGGGATTGATAGATGTGCAGACTTTGTCCTCAGTGCTTGCTCGATCCATGCTTTCTTATGATTTTGAGCCTCAGGGGATTTTCCTAACCTTCCTGCCACATCAACTACTCATTTAATGACTTGTGACCTTAATGACTTTTACATATATGTATACGCACACGCACATATATATTTAATACATCTATAATATTTTAAGTATATTTTGTGCCAGGAGTAAATTCCTGGTGATCTAGTTCAGCACATTGAAGTTATAAGAAATACCTTGCTTGCTTTCATTCTTGATCTCTCTCCCTTTATTGTCTTTCTTGGCTTTTTCTTCCTTTCTCATTCCATTTTTTTCTTGCCATTCTATTTTTCTTTCACTATCCTTGATACCTTCTTTTATTTTTCTCTTTCATGTCTCCTTATTCTCTGTATGTTTCTTTTATTTCTGTTATCTTTCTTTACTTTTATTCCTTTCGTTTTCTTTTCTTTCTATCATTCATGCCATTTTTTTTAACAAAGGCCAAGAAGTTTTGTAGTCTAATACAGAACAATTTTTCAATAAACTATCTTTAGGAAATTAGCTTGGCTATGACTAATTAGAACGGGGCGAGTCTGCATGACTGATGTGAGAGCATACTTACTGACTATAGTGCTTTTCATATAATAAGTGCTCAATAAATATTTTTGTTTTTGAATGAAATGCTATTAAAGATTCTAATTCTAACTCACATTGTGAGATCAAAATGTTGCCAAGTAGACTGTACCTGTGACTCAGTCAAGCCTAACCCAAACTGACAGAGAAATTGATGGAATGTTAATTGATAGCAGCTGGATGACTGGCATGAGTGCAGCCACAGGAAAGGGCCAAGGAGCTCTCAGCGAGTATAAAACTTACATTTATCAAAGACCCCAGAGGCTTTTTAATGAGAGTGACCTTTGGTTAAAATTAAAGTGAAGGGGAAATAAAGATAGTAATTTGGGGACTTTGGGTTCTAGCATATTTTCCATTTAATAGCCACTGACTTAGAAAATGAAACTCATGGAATTCTCATAATAGTACCGACTTGGCTTTAATGATCCCGAAACCCCAGTAGGTGGGTTCACAACTTGTTGGTTAGCAACACTGGGAAATATACTAAGTGTAGAAAACAGGAATGAGTCCTCAAATTGAAAATAACATTATCAGTGTCTTGGCTGATAGAAAACAGATTGTGGTTATTCAATTTTCCTCTTAGAGTAGGTGGGGGTAGGTGGGTAGCTTATTCATTGGAATTGAGAGAGACTCTGGATGGATTCAAGGGGAATAAAAATAGAGTTTTTATGAATCACTAGCTGTCTGTACATTAGTAAAGACCTCCCATTATCTGAAAAATTCGAAGTTAATACAGGGATAAGGGACAAAGGTAAACCTGCTATAGGTCTAGGATGTGTTTTGCTGGGGTGCCTCTGGACAATCTCATTTCGGGGCTTGGGATTTCCCTAAGAGAAGTTAGTGATCACCCTGGCCACTAAACGAGGCCTCTAATCTCAAAATACAAAGCTGAGTGATGCAACTTGATTGTAATATACCAGTTTGACTTTGGGTATGTACAAAGTCTTAAAGTAGGGCAGTGTTTAATTATATACTGAAGAGTTGCTTTATCCATTTTTCCTCCTCATACACACCTTTAGTTTCTTTAGCATTTAAAAGCAAATTCCTGACACTATTGCATTTTATCTGTAAATATTTTAAAATACTAGCTACTCTTGAAAAAGGTCAAGGTTATAACCAGTTAGTCCAACAGAAGATGCTCTAAGACATGAACTTGGCCCATGACACTTCATCCTCATCTGCTGCTGCTATGGTGTCTATGTACGGGTCAGGAACATTTTAACTGCCTCACACATTTAATACCTGTCACAAACTTGGAGGGAGTCAATTTCCTTGGGGACCCGCAGGCTTATCAGGACAACTCCACCACCTTCAACATATGCCCCACCATGTAAGAAGTGCTGGGCGCCATGACCCTTTGGACCTGATTGGCTAGAATTTCTCCTTTTTTCTTTCCCACTGAGCTTCAGAAAGATGCAGGTGACTTTACTGCTTGCTTGTGTTTTACCCCTATGTGAAAAATCTGTTTCACTGGATAAAAGACCATTCATTCAGGAGACAAAGAACTGTTTTCATTCTTGGAATCTGAAAGGTATTCCTTTAGCAGACTCACATTTGTAGACATCTTTACATTTTTACCATTAAATCGTGGTTATTTCAGTTATTGGTTCGGTTTCTTTGTGCTGATTATGAAGAAATGGAAGAAAGCATAACCAGCTTGCTTTTCCTTAGAAGGTGCAAGGAAAGTAGGTAAATCAGTAGTGTATTTTACTATATCCATCTGCTGTAAATTATTACCTCTTATGATAATCTCTTAGGTTGGAATATTTTAGGCTGGAAAAGGAGTCTTTTCCAAACTTGTAACCCAAGGAGTGTTGACCACTTCCATTTTAGACTCAAAAACAAATTTTGAGAGTTATTTGGATATTTTTAAGGGAACAGGTAAAGAAACTGTGTATTTTAAATATATTATTTCATACCTGAAAATTTATGAGCACCAGATTTAGTCTCTGAGAATCTAGGTGTGAAAAGGAAGAGTTTTTCATTAGGGAAAACCCCTGAGCATGGATATCGGTGCAGGAAGGACAGCCTCGTGCCACTACTTTGGAGGGCAGGGCAACATTGAGGCCTCTATATTCTGATAGGCAGCTGCAGAATAGGGGACAGAGGTATTAGAGCGGAAATAAAGAAACAGGCCAACTCAGATTACTTTGTAGTGGCACCACAGAATCTGATGTTGTGATGTGTGGAAGGTGGTATCCATGCTCTACTGAGAACACAATGGATAAGAATTACCACAGGAAGAATGTTCATTTCAGGAAATGCTGATCTAGTCAGTGGCTTTTAAATCTGGCTCTGTGTCAGAATTACCTGGAAAGTTTTAAAAAAATTCATATTCCCAGACACATGCCAGCTCTACGGAATCAGACTCCCTAGGGATGAATTTCAAGAACATGTATTTTTGGAAAGCTCTCTTGGTGTTTCTGATGTTCACCCAGTTAATATGGAGCTGTATGGTGATATTTAGTAGTTGTATAGTACCATAAACAGTATTATGATAAATATTCTTTACCCACAGATACCTGTTCAACAATTTACTTAGAATAAATTCCTAGAAATAAAATTTATGAGTTAAATAATGCGGCTATTTAGTACTTCGTGCCTATTGGCCCTCAGTTTTATATGAGAGTGCCCGTTAACTTCCCATTCTTCCCAATACTGGGCATTATGAGTAGTCTTTGCAATTGTATAAATGAAGATGATTTTATTGTAGTTTCAGTTTGCATTTTTATTACTATGTATATTTATATGTGTTTGGATACCAGTTTTAGATTAGACTCTACAAAAATGACTTCTCCTTGGGAGCTGTATGTGTGTGTGAATTAATGGTCACTCATAGCACATTGCAACCTGAAGTGGGAAGGCCTCGGGAAGGATAAAAAGAAGCATAGTTTCAACTCATTTTGTTGACTAACTCTGGAGGAAATGGGATTTGGAGGTGCCTGTGTTGCACTGTTTTTCTGAATCATTCTGCATGTGGGGGAAAAGTACTTCTGGAAACTATTTATGCTTAGAGGTTTTTGTCCTGGGAGGAGGTGGGGCCAGTGCAGACAGTCCTGTACATAACAGGTGGAATTTTCTGTAAACACATAGACATCAAACAATCGATTATTCTGGAATGGGACAGGCCAGCTAGGAGAAAACACAGTGATGGTTTGGAGGGTGATTGATAAGCAACCACACAGAGGGTTAAGTCCTTTCCAAAAATTTTAAGAAATATCAAATATAGCACGTTTCTTACAGTTACCTAGGTGGGGTTTAAATTATTTATTTATACTTTTTAAATCTCAGGTATTGTCCCTGTGTCATATATATTGAAAATATTTTCCTTAATTTGTTGTGTATCTTTTTTTTTTTTTATTTTTATTGAATGGTAACTATGTACGTTAATGCACTTCTGGATGTTGTGTATCTTTTGAATATTTATGGTGGCTTTTGTTTTTTGGCATAAGAACACGTTCTTTTCTTTTATGGTTTCCATCTTTGGTTCCTTGCTTAGAAACTTTTTGCTCCAAGGTTACATAACTATTTGTGTGTGTGTCTGTGTATCATTTTAGTATGCTTAAGGTTTACTTTTTGTTTAATTTTTATTTCTTAGAACTGTTTTTGGTTAGTATGTTTCCAAGTGGACATTAGTCACAATGCTTGATATTGAATCCACTATCCTTTTTTCAGAGGTATAAAATCCCACTTGTTTCCTGGAGTCACTTCTTAAATATTAGTGTTTCTAAACATTTTATTCCACTTCCACTAATTTCCAGAGTTCTGGTACCAATATTATACAATATCATAATTCATATAAATCTAAAATAAGCTTTCACATCTAATAGGAAAACTAATAATTTTGCATTGTTGAATGTTTAAATTTGAGACAGACTACATCTGTTCTTTTCATTTTTTATGTTTTTCAGAAAATTTTTCTTATTGTTATTACTTCTTTTCTCCACATAGGTTCTGAGTATTCTTTAAGTTTATTCCTAATATTTTATCATTTTTTTGCTTTCTACCTTGTAATTTATGGTGGGCTAATGTTGGTATATAAGAAATAAATTGATTTTTCTAGACTTAAACATTCTTTATTAGAGTCAATTTCAAACACATACAACAATAGAGAAGCTGGTGTAACAAATTCCACATATCCATAGCCAATCTTGTTTCATCCTTTTCTTCTCCAGATTATTTTGAAACAAATCCCATACATCAAATTTTTTCAACTGTAAATATTTCAATATATTCTTCTAAAGAAAAATGTTTCTTTTAAAAACCATACCACAATACTATTAATATTATATACCAAACATTTAAGAATAATTTCTTTATATCATCAAATACATAGCCTTCAGATGTCCCCAATTATACTTAGGATTGTTGTGTGTTTTAGTTGAGTTTCTCCCTTTACCATTGTAATGACCATCTTTGTCTTTCTTTACCATTGTTGACTTAAAGTCAATTTTATCTGCTATGAGAATGGCTACACCTGCTCTCTTTTGGTTTAGTTTGCATGGAATATTTTCTTTCCATGCCTTTACCTTGAGTCTCTGTGAGTCCTTGTGGGTTAGATGTGTTTCTTGGAGGAGTAGACACTTAGGTTGTATTTTTCTCCTCTGTTCAGACAGCCTATGTCTTATAAGTGGAGCATTCAGAACCTTAATGTTGAGTGATAGAATTAATATGTGGAATGCCGTTGTGTTCCTTATAGGGGTAGTACCTTATTGCTTTGTTTTCTAGCTTGTACTATTGTTTTTGTATGAGCTGTGAGTTTTAGCTTTTGGGTGATTTACTCAGGTGGGTATTTACACAGCTAATCCATGTATAATGCAGTTTTGAGTACTTCCTGCAGGGTAGGTCTGGTCATGATAAATTCCCTTAGTGTTTGTCTGTCTGGAAAAGTCTTATTTATCCTTAATTTATTAAACTTGGTTTTGCCAAATAAAAAATTCTAAGCTGGCTCTTGTTCTGTTCAAGAAGAGTGAAGAGTTTGTCCCTAATCCTCTCTGGCTTGAAGATTCTCCACTGAGAAGTCTGCAGTTAGCCTGATGGGTTTTTCTCTGAAAGTTAGCTATTGCTTTCATTTTGCTGCTTGTAGAATTTTCTCTCAATTGATTTTAATTAATTAGTATAATAATGATTTTTGCCTGACTTTTCCTTGTCTTTTTTTTTTTTGAGACAGAGTCTGACTCTGTTGCCCCAGGCTAGAGTGGTCTCATAGCTCACAGCAACCTCAAACTCCTGGGCTGAAGTGCTCCTCTTGCCTCAGTCTCCTGAGTAGCTGGGACTGCAGGTGCCTGTCACAATGACCAGCTAATTTTTCTATTTTTAGTAGAGATGGGTCTCACTCCTGCTCAGGCTGGTCTCAAACTCCTGAGTTCAAAAGGCCACTCATCTGGACCTCCCAGAGCTAGGATTACAGGCACAAGCCACTGTGACTGGCCATTGCCTTTTTCTTTCCAAGACATATCTCTTGTTTTGTTAGCATCTCTGATTATATGGACCAGCACTTCTAGAATGGTATTAAGTCATAGTGGTAACAGATTTCATTCTTATCTTACTTTCGATTAAAAATGAAATGTCTTTATAGCAGTGTTTCTCAAAGTTCCTTAAGATAGTATTAACAAAAAGTGGTAAATATATTTTGGCATTATATATTAATGTGTTAAAGTCTCAGATATATCCGTAGTAGAGACTTGTTTAAATGTGATTAATTTGTTCTTACCATTTCCTAAATGTATTTAATAATAAACCTTAAACACTACATGTGAAATTTACTAAATGTAGAATATAAATGTCTTAACACAATAATTAAGAAAATGCCATGAAGGCTATGTTAATCAGTGTGATGAAAATATTTCGAATTGTATGTAAGACCGCACATTGTACCCCATGATTGTATTAATAGCTATGCATACACAGCTACGATTTAATTAACAAACAAACAAACCATAAACTTTCCTCTCTTCTTCTTCTTCTTCTTTTTTTTTTTTTTTAACACAATAGCATAATCTTACCCAACACTGTCCTGCATGTTTAAATATACTACAGGATATTGATTTGGAACCCTTTTTTAAAAATTAAATTATAGCTGTGTACATTAATGCAGTCATGGGGTAGATTTGGAACACTTTTTAAGAACACATGTTAATAGAACACATGTTCCTTTGATTCCTATTTTACTGATAATTGACTCCTAAAGTTTACCAAATAAAGTTTTAGTGATCAAGACCATTGGTCTTTTTCCTTGGACCAATGTGATGAATTTTATTGATAGATTTTTTTGATATTAAACTATCCTTGCATTCCTAAAAGAAACAATTCCATGATCATAGTTTAATTCCTTTAATATTCTTCTGTATTCTCTTTGCTAATATTTTATTGAAGATAAGATTTTTAGGTCTACAGATCTGAATGAGGACAGCCAGTAACCCACCGACATTTCTATTATATTACCAACAGTAACCAAGATATGGGTGTCTAAATCTAACTACTATGTTATATTAAAATTATATTCTTGATATGTATTACTATAACTCCAATTGATATTTTTGCTATTACATCCTCTTTAGCAACAGAAGATAATATAAATTTTCATCAGAAAATCAAAAAGAATTTCAGTTATTTTCATTATCAATGGGGTGGTGTCCGTGGCTCAAGGAGTAGGGCGCTGGCTCCATATGCCAGAAGTAGTGGGTTCAAACCCAGCCCCACCAAAAACTGCAAATAAAATAAACCCAAGATATTTTCATTATCAATGATATAATTACATTTAAAAATCTCTGACATATAAATAAATATACATGTTTTATCTAGTTTTGCTTGGCTTTAAAATTAGAGATTAGGAAAAGAAAGGGGAATTAGTAATGGTATGTTAATCATCTGGGAGAAAATATATGTCAAACTGATGATTTGAAGAAGGAAAACTATTTGAGGAGAAATAAATGTATTATATAACTATAAAGCCTCACTAGATTCTGAACTAGATAAACAGGAAATAAAATTATTCAAATTTCTTTTTGGAGGAAACACTTCTTTGCATATTTACAGAGAAAACACCAGGGACTAGTTACCAAGCAGGGAGGTGGAATTTAAGGTAAATATGACTGCATTTTCTCACCATGTGGTAGAATGCTGAGATCCTTTGGTAACTGCTAATGTCATTTTTTATCGTCTTGTTTTATTTTGCTAGATGTCTATGAATATGAAAAAAAAAGCTAGCACATTTCAACAAAATCCTATATTAGAGGTAGAAAATCTAAAATACACAGGGCTGAATCTAGTCTTTTCTTTGCTTAATAATGATTACATATATGACAGCAATGTTGGGAACATATTTTAGTTGCATATTCAACTTCAATAGTATTTTCAGTGCATGTAAATATAAGCCTCATAACAATGACATAAGTGAATAACCAGTAACTTGCAAACCTCTATTGCTGATTCTGTCTGTCAGCATTTGAACACAAATAACAGAAATCACCCTGGAGAGGATCCTTTGCCCATGTTCCTCCGAGGTGTGCATAGATCACTTACAATGTTTTTGTGTGCCTTTCTCCCAGTTTCTGCAGGACTTGGCTTTTTTTTTTTTTTTTTTTTTTTGCAGTTTTTGGCTGGGGCTGGGTTTGAACCCACCACCTCCCGGTACATTGGGCTGGCACCCTACTCCTTGAGCCACAGGTGCTGCTCCAGGTCTTTGCTTTTAACTGCAGATATCTCTCTAGAGGACTGCCCTTGGGTTCCTGGAGCCTTGTCTTGTAAATACAGGGCATCCCCTATGACAGTGACAGATGGTGTGAGGATTTGGAAGCCCAGCTGTCTTACCTCAATTTAGGTTAAACTCTGAGGTGGATTTTCCCCTTCAGAGCACATCTGTGAGACCTGGCTGAAGTGGGGCTTATGCCTAAAATTGTACCCTCACTTGGCTTTTTCCCTTACCCATTCCTACTTCCTCTATTCCCTTAGGAGTCTCTCCTAGAAGCACCTCCTTAATAAATCACTTGCAAGTAAATCTTCATCTCAGAGTCTGCTTCTGGGAAAACTGACCTAAGAAGTATTAAGTGTTTTCTTAGAAGAAAGGGTTTTAATACAGGGTGCTTTCAAGATCATTGGAAGGTAGCAGGAACCAGGGCCATGATTAAGTTCAAGGATATGCTTCTATAATCGCAGGATCAAGAAGCTGCATGAGCACAACTTACTTCACAGTTGCCAAAGCTGGAGACTAGATAGCAGAGTACTGTGTGCCTGGCCACTGTCTGGTAGAGCCATGTAAGACCTTGATTCCAGCTGTAACCTCTCAGAATACACATTGAGTCAGTGGTTTCTGACTCCATCCTAACTTCCTTGTTTTGCAACTACAGCTAACTTGCACAGATTATTTCAGCTAGTAGGACCTAGTTGCAAGAGAGTATATAGGCAGTGTCACTTTTACCTCCCAACTTTTCCTGAGAAGGAAATAGAAATGGAAGCTGTCAATGATCATAATCACACCGGGGGTAAGAGGAAATGAATTAACATACATCTACTTCAGGGAATGAATTAACATACATCTACTTCAGGGACTGTGGGCATTATGGTTTTTATTGCTTGGAAAGTGTGTCTATTGTCCCCCAATTCCTACTTTATCCCAGAGATTTCTAACTGATACACATTTTTAGTGTTCACTTTAGATCAGTGGTTTTTTTTTTTTTTTTTTTTGAGACAAAGTCTCCCTTTGTCACCCCCAGTAGAGTCCTGTAGTGTTCTAGCTCACAGCAACCTCAAACTCTTGGGCTCAAGTGATCCTCTTGCCTCAGCCTGCCAAGTAGCTGGGACTACAGGCACCTGCCATGATACCCAGCTATAGATCAGTGGTTTATCCAACCACATGTATCATCTAATCAAATGGTCATAAAATCAATACAGTAGGTATCCCCAGCAAGGTGGACAAAAAGAATAGACTAGAAATCGTGTTTCTTGAGGGTCATGGCCAAAAGGCATAAAAAAATTCTCTTAAATCTAATTCCCTCAATTCCCTGGTATTTATGTCTGGGTGTGGTACCTCTCTTGGGAACTCTGTAATTCCCTCATTCTAGTTCTTATTACAAACACATACATAGACACATAATACACAAGATCTGTCACATTTTTTATCCTTTTAACACAGCTGTTGAGTAAGGGAGAAAAGGATTTATATAAACTTTTGTTTTGCTTAACCAGTCTTGAGATTAATTAGTAGATGTAATACTCAGAGAAGACTTTGAACAAATACATAAGCTAGAAATAAGATTAGTAATGGGGGCACTGAAGCCAAGTAAAAGATACCCCTGCATAGATCAGTCAGATAACAGGGAGCAAAATTATCATGGAACCCACACATGAGACTCTGACCAGCCATCAGGAAGCCTACTCTCCTAGCCTCACCACAAAGGCTTATCCCTTGCTCCTTAGCTCTGGGGAATGAAAGTATGAAGGAACACATCCCAAATGCCTATGTATAGTTGATTGAATAGAGATCTCATTTGAGTATGGTTCACTTTCTCTCAATAAGTCTTTATGTGATCCTCAGTAAGTCTAGAATTAATGAACCCCTTGATGGTATTATAAGCAGATTCCTTTGCTGATGTACCTACTTAACCAAAGAGTGAAGAATCTTGTGAGTAAAGGTGGTAAATAGCTCCTTACCTCTGAAGCATTCCATTGGAGTAGGTGTGTGTGTGCAACCACTGTGTTGTTTAATGAAATGCACTGATAGCTAATTGAGGAGTAATATGACCATGTATTAAGATAAATTAATAGTCTGGGCATGGTGGCTCATGCCTGGCTATGTAATCTGAGCACTCTGGGAGATTGAAACAAGTGGATTTCTTGAGTTCAGGAGTTAGAGACCAGCCTGAGCAAGAGTGAGACCCTTTCTCTACTAAAATTAGTCAAGCATTGTGGTACATGTCTGTAGTCCCAGCTCCTCAGGAGGCTGAGGCAAGACGATCACTTGAGCCCAAGATTTTGAAGTTCCTGTGAGCTATGATGCCATGGCACTCTATCCAGGGTGACAGAGTGAGACTCTGTCTCAAAAAAAAATTAATTAATAAAGCCAGCAGAATTCTTACAACAACTCTGGGAGATTTCAGCTGCATTTTTCAGATCAGGAAACTCAGGCTAAGGCAGAGTAAGTAACTAACTTTCTCAAGGTGGTAGAGGTAGCACATAGCAACGAGGACTCAAACTCAAACCCGTCTCACTCTTGAGCTATGCTCTCAACCACCTGGCAAATCAAGTGGTGACTAATTGTCTAATCCTTTTTCTAGCCCTTAATTATTGCTTTCTGCTTCTTTGTGGCCTAAGATTTACTCTAATTTTTCCTGTGGTTGATGGCCTATGACATAAGATTCCACATTTATATACTAAAATTACAAAAAGCTTGTGTGGATGGCCAAGAAAAACTTCCCCTTTAACTTGCAATCACTTGGAAATATTTGCCTTTACTCTCTAAGTTTGCATTTACAGATGGAATGCATAAGCATTCCTAGTTATTCTACTGGCTCATGTATTTTAAAAATGCATTGAGTACTTACAATGTGTCAGGCACAGTTCTAGACAATGGGATTACTGATAAAGTTTCTGATGTCACGGAGTTTTTATTCTGGCTGGAGTGAATAAACAAACTTCACTTTATGTTTCACAGATAACATGAAAATTGGTCAGAAGTGCAGTAAAAGCAATACTAAGAGACAGTGACAACTGGTTTATATGTGCGAGTGTTTAATGTGTTTTTGGGGGGTAGTCAGGGAAGGTTTTTATGATAAGGTGACATTAAAGCAAGGATCTAAAAAAAGTGAGAGAAAAAGGTCCTATGGATATGTGGGGTAGCACTTTCCAGATACAGGGATCAGCAAGTGCTAAGGTCCTGGGGTAGATGTGCACTTGGCTTGTTTGAGAAATAGCAAGTAAAATTTCAATATTAGTGAAATGAGTCAGGGGAGAAATAGTAGAGAAGACAGTGTCTTGTAGGCTCTGGTAAAGACATTATTCAGAGTGAGACATCGTATTTATTAGAGAAGCAATATACTCTAAATTACTTTTCAGAAGGATCATAGCAGCTTTGGGGAGAAGACTGCAATGCAGGGCAGTTAAGATAGAAGCTGGGGCAAAGTACCACAAGAATAAAAAAACAAGCATCATGTATTCTCAATATTAATTTGAAACTTGTAGATTAACAACAGCATGGTCACATGAGAGTAAATCTGAGGGGGGAGGCCAGGGAGGGACAAGTGGGTTCCTTCCCAGTGGGAACATTATGTGGTATATGCCATACCTCCTGGGTGAAGGACACAACTACAACTTAGACTTGACTGTATGAATGCAAACAATGTAACCTAATTGTGTGTACACTCATATTAACTGGAAATAATAGTTTTAAAAAGACAGAAGCTGGGAGCTGAGAGGAGGCCATGCAGTACCCAGACTGTACTTGGGTTAGTATAAAAGTGGAAAAGCTGGAGAAAGGAGGTGGGAACCTACATATAGTTTGAAGCTAAGCTTATAGGAATTTCTAATGTGTTCATGCGATGTGAGATGAAAAGAGAAGTCAAGAAGTCAAGATGCTTGCCTGAGAATCTGGGAGAAGGGAGCTGTGCTGTACTGAGAGGATGAAGGCTGTGTAGGAGATGAGTAGTTCTTTTTTCCAGGGCAGAGGGAAGGTGGTAGTGATGTCAAGAGTTTGGCATTGGCTATGTTAAATTTGAGATGCTTATTGCTGTTCATGGGAGTTTTAGATACATAGTTTAGGGCTGGAGATATTTCAGGGGAATTGTCCATATAGAAACAAGACCAAATGAGAGGTCATTCTGGAGTGAAAGTATTGATAGGTAGAGGAAAGAAGAGATTCTACAGTGAGCTCTTGACACCATTGTGTTGCAGCTTAAAAAGATGAGGAGGGGGCCCGGCGCCTGTAGCTCAAGTGGCTAAGGCACCAGCCACATACACCTAAGGTGGCGGGTTCGAATCCAGCCCGGGCCTGCCAAAACAACAATGACAGCTGCAACAAAAAATAGCCGGGCGTTGTGGGGGGTACCTGTGGTCCCGGCTGCTTGGGAGGCTGAGGCAGGAGACTTGCTTGAGCCCAGGAGTTGGAGGTTGCTGTGAGCTGTGATGCCACAGCACTCTACCCAGGGCGACAGCTTGAGGCTCTGTCTCAAAAAAAAAAAAAAAAAAAAAAAAAAGATGAGGAGGAGCCAGCCAAAATGACTGAGAAGGAGACAGTGAGGGAGGAGGAAATCCAAAAAGGATGGCACTCTGGAAACCAAAAGAAGAAAGTGTTTGAGGAGGAGTTGGGGCACCAACAGGGCCAGATGCTGGTGAGAGATAGACTTGAATGGGCTGGATGGTTCAGGACTGACCACTGGATTTGACAATATTGAAATCATGGACAACTTTGATAGAAGCTATCTATGGGAATAGTGGCATTGAAAGAATGGGAGGAGAGAAATTCCAGATGGCAAGTAGATGTAGCTCTTTCAGGGAGTTTTGCTGAGAAATGGCCTGGGGAAAAGATATTGCTAAACACATGCTTGATAATGATAATGAATGACTGTCACTGGTGTATATACTTACTATACTTTTATTGTTATTTTAAAGTGTATTTTTTCCACTTATAAAAAACTAACTGTAAGTCAGCCTCAGGCAGTTCCTTCCAGAAGTCTTCCAGTAGAAGCCCTTGTTGCCATACGCGATGACAGCTCCATGCCCATTATTGTCCTTGAGACGTCCAGTAGGGTAAGACATGGCAGTAGAAGGCAGTGATATTGACAATCCTGACCTGTGTGGGCATAGGGTAATGTGCGTTTGTGTCTTCATTTTTAACAAAAAAGTTTTTAAAAATATATTATTTTTTAAAATAGAAAAAAGCTCATTGAAAAAGGTATAAAGAAAGAAAATATTTTCATACAATTATATGATGTGCATTTTAAGTTGTGTTATTCAGAGAGTGAAAAGTTAAAAAATGTGAAATTTTATAAAGTGAAAAAGTTATAACAAGTTAAAGTTAATTTATTATTGAAGAAACAAAAGTATCTTTTATAGATTAGTGTAGCCTGGATGTACAGTGTAAGGTTTATCATAGTGTGCAGTAATGTCCTAGGCCTTTATTTTCACTCTCCAGTCACTCACTGACTCACGCAGAGCAACTTCCAGTCGTGTAATCTCCCTTCATGGTAAATGCCCTGTCCAGGTACACTGTTTTTATATTTTCTATACTACATCTTTACCATACCTTTTCTATGTTTTAATATGCTTAGATACACAAATACTTATCATTGTGCTACAGTTGCCTTCAATGTTCAGTATAGTAGCAGACTGTGCCGGTACATGGCCAAGGAGCAACAGGCTGTACCATACAGCTGAGGTGTGTAGGAGGCCACACCTCTAGGTTTGTGTAAGTGCATTCTATGATGTTTGCACAATGACAAAATAGCCTAACAAGGTACCTCTTGGAATGTATCCTTGTCATGAAGGGATGCATGACTGTAATGAAAATCAGTTGCCTAGAACTACAACATGCATGAGTGACAGTCTGCTGTTTCACTATTCATGGTTTCCTACGGATTCCAAAAATGTCTGTCAGGCAAAAACCAGAATTGGTTTGTATTTTTTTTTTCTGGCCAGGGCTGGGTTTGAACCCACCACCTCCAGCATATGGGGCCGGCACCTTACTCCTTTGAGCCACAGGCACTGCCCTGGTTTGTATTTTTGATATACAACAGATGATAATCAGTTCATTTGCCATCAAAGGTCCATCAAACGTTCATCATTATAAATTATCATTGTAAACTACTAAAGCTTCAAGTCCCCAAGAGGATATTTAAATATTCCCATATGTTCTTATATTCAGATACTTTCATATTGTTAGGCTATCATTTCCTAAGTTGGTATTTCATGGATGTTTATCATTTGCCACAAAAGTATAACACTTTTCAGAAGCGTATTAAAATAAGTTAAAAAGACATTTAATATATTAATAAAAAAATAAGTTTCTAAAGAAGGGTACATTGTTAAATATTTGGACAGTGTTTAATAGAACAATTCCTAGAAGTCTCTACCTGATGAATCTAGTAAGAAATAGGCATTTTTGTTTTTAATTTTTAAAATGTAATTTCATTTTCTTACTGTTTCACAACTTATAATTCAAAAGGCTTTATGTGTCACATTTTCTTAAATTGTTACGCTAGAGTTTTACTGGTTCAAAAGTTTGAGAAAGAGAACACATGTTCCTTCCCATCATGACGCATGCAATATTAAACTCTTCTTTGTAGGTGGAACTCAGCGATTTGTTTCCTCTGTCTGCTGGGTATTTCCTAAGCTTCCACAGCCTCTGCCTGGAATCTCTGGGTTTATTTGTTAGCTAGTAAAGCATTTTGCTTTTTGATCTTTCAGAGTTAAATTCCAGCGACTTGTGAGAAGCTCTCTCGGCCTGCTTGGCCATGGTATGTTTCTTTTGGAGCCTGCCTAAGTGGTTTCACAGCCCTCCTGTCCCTTTACCTTGGACACCACAGGGATCCTCTCAAATGCACCAAACTTCGATTTGCACTTATTTCTGGCAGGCCAGACAATGAGTTGGGAAGAAAGAGGGAGCTCTCCAGAGGCATCAAGATTATCCTGCTAACCTCTCAGCAAAACCTGCCTGTGGAAGGAGTCAGAGGGCTTGGTGGACTCACTTCTTGAAAGAGACACTCTCCCTTGTCCATATCATCATCCTCTTCAGCTGCCTCTTCCACCCCCCAGTCTTCTGAATCCTCAGACAGTGAGATGTTCCAGGTAGCTTGTTTCTTCCACAAATGAGTTGTCTTTTGATTTGAGGAATTAGTAAGGGCTTTCTGCCTTTCTTGGTCTTTTTTGCATTTTTTGAGGTTTTCCTTATGACTGTCTTCAAACTTATCTTTCGTGGTCCTATCTTCTTCATGTGTCTTGTATCTCCTACCCTTGATTTCTTATTTCTATCATTAATTTTCAGTAGACATTTTCAAAGTTAACCATGATGACACATTAAAACTTAGGAAGTCTGAACACACACAGAAAACTACCCTGGTAACCTCGTCTGTGTTGTGTTTGTTTTTGTGCATGTGGCAATCACTAATCATGCAGAATCTGAGCTTGAAGAGAAGATTATGAGCCTTAAGGAAAAAAAAATTCTGGCTTATTGGAAGAGATTCTTAAGACAGATCAAATAGGCTGGGCGCGATGGCTCACACTTGTAATCCTAGCACTCTGGGAGGCAGGGAAGGGTGGCTTGCCTGAGCTTAAGAGTTCAAGACCAGCCTGGGCAAAACAAAACCCGGTCTCTACAAACAGAAAAACTAGCCAGGTGTTGTGGTGGGTGCCTGTAGTCCCAGCTACTTGCGAGGCTGACATAAAGGGATCACCTGAGTTTGAGGTTGCTGTGAGCTACAACACCATGGCACTCTACCCAGGGTGACAGAGTGAGACTCTGTCTCAAAAAATAAGTCAATAAATAAAATAAGATCAAATACTTATAGTAGGGAGCCAAGAGGGAAAAAAAATTCTTGGTAAAGAAACTAGAAGTTGGACGTATATCGAAAAATTGGGGGAAAGAGGAAAAGAAATGGCATTCCTCACAGTGTACAAAAGATCTAGAGAGGCTGTAGAGAGAACATCCAGAAAAAAAGCAGTAGCTGCCATTTCTTGTTCTAAAATATTAAGAAGCCATCCCAAGTGTTGGTCACTTGTGGAAACCTATCATCCCAGCCTTAGGAGGAAGGGACACAGCATGGCAATTGGTGGAGACTCTGCTGAGAATGGAGGCAGCCACAAAGCACCCACACGTGGTAAGCAGGGAAGAATGAGTTTCTTCTGGGTTTTGTTCCCCAAATAGGATGACTAGTGCCAGATTCAGTTGCTGTTCCAGGTTCACATGAAATGAATGACATGGGGTGTTCTAGCGGGTGCAGTCTTGATAAGGAAGCTAAAGGGGGCAGGGAAATTAATGAGCTTTGGAGTAAGAAAGAAGTGGGTCCCAATCCCAAGATTGTCACTCATAAGTAGTGTGATTTGTGATAAATTACTTAGCTTTCCTAAGTCTTAGTGTTTTCATTTCTAAAATGGGGATGATGTTTGCTTCTCTAGGACATAATAAGGTATCTAGAATAAAAATGTGCTTATATAAGCCCTTGAAATCAATATATCTTTTAAAAGCTTCAGATAATTTAGTTTTAAATAAAATTAAAACAAGAGGCCCACCGTTATTCTTTAAGTAACAGAGGCCAAGAAGCCACAGGCTTTAAAAAATTAAAGCACTAGTTTGGTCATAGCTTTTGTTTAGATAGGAAAAAGACAGCAAATATTTATATACCAATTACCTTAAAATTTAACATAAATCTATGTCTTGCCATCATATAATTTTTGTGTAAATCTATTAGTTTATTTTAATATTTCTAAGGACTATTGATGGTGATTATGAATGCTTGTTATAGGAAACTACATTTTTTAAAATGTATGTGTGGAAAACTGTTCATTTCAAATAATAACCATGTCATTGGATACTAATTTCACTTACCAATCTAGTTAAAATTCACCCACTCACTATGTTTTGATCGGTTTATTGTACAAATTAAATGTATTATTAAGATGAGAAGACTGTAAGGCTCTCTTTAAATTACAAACATGTCTAAAAGGCTTTCTTCTTTGAAAAATTTACCTTACATATAAACAGAAAAGTGGCTAAAACAGATGAACTTTATAATCAAGCACAGAAACTCAATTTTCCTCAACACGTTCAAATATCTAATTAGTCAAATCTGCAACTTATTCCTTATTCTTTGAAAGCTCATATTTCAAATAGTCCATGGTCCAGCCAAACCTTGAAAATTCTAAATCAAATATTGAAATTTGTTAGAGGAAGACAAACCTCTACCCTACCCTTCCTCATTACCTACTTCCAAGGTGTTGTAACTGCCTGGTAGATACACCTGCTAGTCCAAGAGAGCTGCTCTATCTTAGCTGGGAGCAGAAGGACAAGGGAGGACCCTTAGGCAGATGCTGGGCAGTCGTGACCATCCTGCCTTCACACGAGAGTTTTCATTGTCTCTGGGTTTGCTGCTAACTCTGTTTTGGTCGTAATTTCTGCCTTGTTGTGCGTGTGTGTGTACACACAGGTGAGGGGCTGGTAACCGAGACAGGGGAGAAGCTGGGAACAAGACATGCTGTGTCTCTGCTTTAAAAAAAAATAATGTTGGGAGACATATGTTTCCTGACCTTAAGACTAAGAGGGTAATAAGTGACTGGAAAGGTCTGACAAAGACCTTGGCCTCTCCAATCCACCGTCAAATCCCAGTATTGTCTTATGGGAGAGAGCAGAAAAATACACATGTACACGTATGTACACGTCTATATGTATATTTACACACACGTATATTTATACACACACACACACCCCCCCAGAGGGTGCCAAAAAATGTATGCACATTTTAAGAAAGGAAAAAAATCTATATTAAAATTGTAATACCCGATATATTGATAACAAAAGATGAATACAAGTCACATTGAACACCTTTTATAATTGCAGAAGTCAAATGCAACTTGAATATCACAAATTTAATACAGTGTTTCCCTTTCTTAAAATGTGCATGTGTTTTTGGGGGGCACCCTCTGTGTTTATAGAGAGAGAGGGAGAGAGTCTGTGTGTGTGTGTGTGTGTGTGTGTGTGTGTGTGTCTGTGGACAGGGGCAGCTAGACCATTTTTCCACAACAGAATAATTCTCTTAGCTCATAGTTTCAATGCTCTCTTTTCCTCCCATCCTCTCTCATCCCTTATCCCCAGGATGAGATTGACTAGGAAACTACATGCAAAATAAGCCACACTACAGAGTCAACAAGGCAACAGGCAATGTGGTAACAGGAGAGCAGTTGGAGAAACAGAGGAGAAGATGGTCATGTTGGTGGCTCTAACCTGGGGTGTTTTCTCCTAGTTTCTGGGCATTTGTGTCACTGCTTATCTTTCTGTAGCCCTTTCTCTTATAATAAAGGGAAGGCTAAATGGGGTGGTGAGCACCAGCCTAAGTGGCTGGAGGGATGACCCCTTACTGCTGACTTGTCAAATCCTTGGCTGGGTCCATATAACTTCACCTTGTTAGGCCCCTTCTGACCCTTCCTGGTTTCCTCATAGTTCCCAAATAATATATGAGTGATAACTGGCCCCCTGGAGAGTTTGAGGAGAATTTTATAACAACTGTGCTCACACTGGTCACTTCCATGAAGTCAGTTTGGGGCTTTGAACTACTGAATCATTTGTTTTCATGCTGGGCCACCTTAGAGGGTATTGGCTATACTGATATGTAAGGTTTCCCTTTCCTGGTGGTGTCTGCTTCTACCTTCTTGTGATACCCCAGAGTATATCCCCCAAATATATCCCCTCATAGAGTTTTGACCACCAAGATTTTGATATCTTGGGTGGCAAGACTAAATAAGTAGATTTTATTAATTTCTAGATAATAAAACTTAAAAATAACTCTTAAGATGCATTTTAAAATGTGTCATGTATTATTTTAGGCATGTGAGCCTAATAATGATGGCAATAATAATGTGTTTAAATCCATTAAATCATGTGGTTGGCTGAAAGTGTTCCATAAAATTGAGCGAGAGTAATATTGTAGGTCACATTGAATTCTGAAAGATGACCACACAGGGACCAGGCAGCCTCAAGGACATGAATATGCTCTGAGGCAGAAATCATTTTAATGGAATTTCCTGAGGTTTGCAGTGACTATATGTAGTTTATAAAACAAAGATAGAACAAAGGTCGAGATATTCAATAACTGATGCAGAGTTCAAGTAGGATGACATGCTGGGATTGTCCTCCTGTGAGACAGTCAGTGTTCTACAATTTCTACGAGTAAAAGACTCTGGTAGGCACTGAGGAATTCATAGCTGATTTGTTCTGAGGCATGTTTATGCCCCACCATGCCCTTTGGTTCTCCCATAAGCCCTACTGGGGTAGGCAGAGCAAACCATTTATCTCCCCATCTCACAGATGAAGAAATTGATACCTCTCAGATTTTAGTGCACATACGAAGCAACTGAGCTTCTGTTAAAATGCAGATTCTGTTACAGTAGGTCTAGAGGGGAGCTTGAAGTTTTGCCTTTCTTACAAGTTTCCAGACGAGACTGATGCTGCTATGTGTTGTAAGATCTTAGAGAAAAAAAATGATTCCAATTGGCCTGGCCAAGAAAAATTGGAAAGTTTCAAGGCATAGTGGAGAAATAAATGAGCATGATACGTTTGCTAAGTTCATATCCTGATACTATTGGCTAATAATTTTTTAAAGTGTGGATTGCTATAATAGAATTTACCATAATGAATTTTATCTAAGTGATGTACTTAACTCCTTCCTCGGGTAGTTTGTGGATTCCTTGAGAAGTAAGAATAATGGTGGTGGGGATAGTGATGATGGTAATAGCTATGACAAAGATGAGCCTGAGAATTATGGTTACAATTTATTGAGCACTTACCTTGTGTCAGGCATTGGACTAAGTCCTTTACATACTGCCGTCAATCTTTTTAACAGCCACATGATGTAAGTACTGTCATTATCCCTCATTTATGAAAAGAGGTATTTAAGGGCTGGAGAACATTAAGTAACTTAGAACTGGTCTTAAAACCTGGTTCTGTCTCACTCAACACAGGGCCATATCTTATTGGTTTTCATTTTTGACTGCTGGCCCAGAACTGGAGAGAGATGGATTTTGTTTTTGTGAAATGAGTACCTTGGCCCAAGAAGAGGCTGAGTTTCCAAATAACTGACTCAACAATAGAATGGGTTGCTCTGATGGCACAAGCATCCTGCTTGAATTGGGTGGGCAATTCAGGAATTGAATTCTTGAGCTGGGTAGGCAATCAGACTACTCAGTGGTTTTCAAACTATATTTTACAGCGTTGCTTCAGAGGTGAACTCAAATGGGATGGCAAATAGACCTGGAGGGCAGGCTCTGGGCTCTCCTCTGCTTTTATCTTAAGAACAGCACTGTTTTATCTTATTTACATATTAGAGTTGTGTGTGAATAAAGTTTTCTGAAGCTATAAACATGTTCAAAGCCTTCAGACTAGGTAGTCTCTAAGATCTTGCCTAAAATTATTGCATGATTTGGCCAAGGTCTATGCCAGTGAGCAGCAGAGCTTGGAGGAGAATTGGCTCAACTGACTTTTAGTTCTAACCCATGTTGTACTGAAGCCTAGACCTACAACTGTCTTCCTTAGACAATCACTGACAAAGTCACTGCTCTGATGCTCAGTGGATTAGGGGAAAGAACGGAGAGATGGATGATCTTGGTATAAATTTTAGCTCCTCACTATTTAGCTGTGGAAACATGAGCAATCATTTATCTATTAAATATTTATTCTGGGCCAGGCATGGTGCTGTATGCCTGTAGTCCCAGCTTCTCAGGAGGCTGAGGCAAGAGGACCACTTGAGCCCAGGAATTTGAGGTTGCTGTGAGCTATGGTGACACTGCGACACTCTAACCTGGGTGACAGACTAAGACTCTCTCTAAAAAAAGAGAAAACAAAACAAATGTTTATTCTGCCTCCTTATGAACCAGGCGCTGTTCTATACACTGGGAATGTGATGGTGACTAAGGCAAGAGAAGGTCTCTAGCTCTCATCAAAATCCCATTTAAAGGTATGATACAGCAAATACAAGTAGATAAATAAGGAAGGCAATTTCCACTAACAAGGAGCACCGCACAATAAAGTAAAACCAGAAAATGTGAGAGTGACTAGAGGTCTGTGAGCCACTTTAGGTGGGGCAATCACCTCCTCTTGACATTGTGGCTGAGACCTGAAGGACGAGAGTCCTGGTAGTGGCCTGGGGGACAGGATGAGGAAGGCATTTGAGGATGATACAGCAGCACTTGCAGTCATGCCAGGGGAATGAGTTTAAAATTTTGAGGAATAGAATGTTCCAGTGGAGCTGGAAAATGACAGCTTGAAGGAAAGCTGCTCTTAAGATAAAAGCAGAGGAGAGCCCAGAGCCTGCCCTGCAGGTCTATTTGTCACCCCATTTGAGTTCTAAGACAGACTGGGGAGGTAGGCAGGGGTCAGGGCTTTGTGGTCGAGACACTCATACTGAGTAGCATCCTGACGAGGGTAAGATGAGACAGGCAAGAGAGAATTCTGGAGGGTGAATGTCTTGGGCTGGAGCAGAGGCTCGTAAATAGCTATTCACTTCCCCACCTTCCAACAAGATGGAAAATCTTTAAAACAAAAACAAAAACAAAAAATGAAACAAAACAAAGGGATCCAGTATCTCTTCCCAGTTGGATGCATTCTTTTGGGGTTAGCTGACTCATAATCAATGGGAAGGAGCAGAAATGCTCAGAACTTCTGAGGCCCTACTGTCAGAATTCCTGCCAGGGGGCACGTGGAGGTGAGCAGGAAGGAGAAAGCCCCACGTGTGGTTCCAAGGTGTTCTAGGCCTCCCTCCTCCTTGCTTTTCATAGCTTGCCCAAGTGGTGGGGAAACTGCCAAGAAGTAAAGACTTGTCTCCAAGTGTTTTTGCTGTTTTCTTCTTCTGTCTTTTCTTGGCTGAGGGTCCACCTTAGTGAAAGCGCTCCAGCAGGAGATGGGGGCTCCTGTTTGCCATCTACCTCTAAAAAGTCAGGTGACCCTGGGAAGTCCTAGAATTTTAGACCATGAAAGATCTAAGGGAAATTAATCATTTCATGGATAATGAAATGAGACTCCAAGAAATCAACCTTAATTCAAGGTCGTTTGGTGTGTGGAGAAGTCAGTTATAGAACCAAAAGGCCCAGGATTTCCAGTGCTGTGTTTTTTTATTTCTATTGTAAAATACTCTGGCTCCCTTCCTGGGTCTCAAGTGCCTCACCTGTTAAATGAAGGAGCTGAATTGCTCAGGGGTCTAATCAGTGCACAGATGTGCATTTTCCCGTCATCACAGGAATGTAAAGTCCTCCACGTGAGCCTTTGGTTGGGGCATCAAGTCTCCCACTTGATACAGACCCTGACACTCCCTGTGTCATCTGCCTGGCCCCGATTCATGTGATTTAGGACTCTGAACTAGAGGCACTCTGAGACACCTTCTAACCTTCAAAGGGTCTGTTCCTGAATCTTCTTCTTTCAGATTTTTAGAGAGAAAACAGGATTCCTGATGGGAAAAGAGAATCCTTTGGACTGACTTCGTCCCCTTCTGGCAGAAACACCACCCATCAAACCAGAGGGGAGTAAGAAATCACAAGTTTAGTCATCTCCACCCAGAGAGGCCAAAGTCTGACTAAAGACAACCTCAGCTTATTAAATTTAACTTGTAGAAAACCACCCGGCAAGATCAAGAAGATGAACCCCTTCAGGGTTAGGAATAAAGGGCCCCCTGTAGCTAAAACTCCACCCTTTCGGGGAGACCCCTGCATCACGCACACTGAAAGTATGTGAGACTGGAACACCGTGTCTCTGAGATGGCAGCGTCCCAGTGGATTCCAGCTGAAGCTCAGGGCTGGGCGGGGCAACGTTGGCTGCAGACATTGGGTTGGCCTCGAATGAAACAATGACTATGCATGCTTCAGGGAATTTCACTACATATGAGCTCACCCTGGCTGTGCTGGGCTTTCTGCACATAGTGTGTTATCTATAATGGAGGAGTTAGAAAAGGCAATAACTCTAACTATCCCAGGGAGCCTCTTTACACGGCTCCTTCTCCAGTTCTGCTCTGACTCTGCCTGTGGCCTCAGCTCAGGGGACATTTTACCTCATGTCCTTCAGAGTAGAAATCTGAATTGCTGCATGGTTTGCTCTGGTGAAAGAACCATATGGCCAGAGTGACAAAACATCAGTTCCACTGTGCCTGCCTTCCTCATCTATGTACTCATTCCACAAATATTTACTGAGTGCCTAGTATGTAGCCAACAATATTCTAGTGCTTGGGATACGTGAATGAGTAAATCAAGAAAAAATTCTTGCCCTCATAAAGCCTACCTTCTATCTGTGCACTGGATGGGTTAGTCTGTGTGGATAAATCTGACCTGTAAGTTTATCTTTGTACCTGCCTGTCATTCTTTTTGATGGCATTTAAGGGATACGAGGGGCCTAACATACTTTGGCTTCACTCACTTTTATCCTCACATCCACAATGAATGTGAAGAGTAGAAATAAAATTTTCTCAGTTCTGTGGCTGCTTTTCTTGCTGCAATCCCACAACTAGCGGGGAAAGCCTCAGGCTTAATTATCACAGCCTCAGCTCCCACCCTAGACTCCTGAATGCCAAAAAGAGCTTTGTAAATCCCTGGTTTATATCTAGAGTTTAAAGATACTTCTTGGATTTCCATGTGAAAACTGAAAATGTCTAAAAATGAACTTATCTTTCCAGAACCAGCTATCTATCCTGGTTGTGATGTCTTTGTCATCACGCTAGTATTTTTTTTTTTTCCCTTTCATTTTTTATGTTCCATTTGAAACTTTGTCTTCAGTCACTTCTTATATCACTGCTACTCAGTCAGCTAATCTACTGATTTCTTTCATCTTGTTCCTTGCGTCTGTTCCTGTCTCTGGTCTCACTGCCTCCCCCCAGTTCCTCTCCAGCTCAGCTCATTCTTGGATCAGGGAGAGCATCAGCCTCCCAGGGAATCTCCCTGACTTCAGCCTCCGCCTGCTCCGATCTCTTCTGCACGTGGATCCCAGGTGAATGTCCTGTGGACATTGCTTTCATCTCACTGCTCGCTGCTCATATCTAATGTAAATCCCTTGACTCCCCTTTGCCAAGCCAACAGCTTTTCCCATTTTTTTTCCAACATGTACTCTCTGCTATTAATCTTGTAGGTTTCTTAATGTCCCCCGAATGCACAAAGCTCATTTCATTTCTGTTCACACTTTTTCTCCTCAGCCTGGGTAGGCTTCTCTTTTTCCTGTAGCCTGAACACATCATGTGTCTCTCATTGGAAGCAGAACTCAAGTGTCACCTCCACTGAGACTGTGCCCAGGACCCTTTTCCCGTGAGCTTCCACAGGCCCTTAGTTGGATCATACAGTTCAGCAATCATTTGAATCAGTGTTTAAGGGTTTGATGGGTTAATCACATCTCCCCAAATAAATCATAAACTCCTGGGGCCAGGAACTATATACTGTAACATGTAGACATGTCCATACTCCACGACATTACACTGTGCTGTACTGTTTTGCTTTTGGTTTTTGGTCGATTGTATTTAGGTAAACCCTTCCTCACCCCACATCTCACCATCCAATACGGTGTTATCAGGGTATCAAAGATGGCTGACTGGAGTCCCCACTATGTTGGAGGCTGTCTTGGAGGGAAGGAAGGATTTTAGATAAAGGAGAGGGAAGAAAGGGGACAGCTCAGGTGTAGTTCAGAGGAAGAAGTAATGGAGTCTGTCAAGGGCTACACTAAAGTAAATTACAAAGCAGAAAAGGAAGAGGAAAAAGGAAAACAAGGTACCCTTGAGGATTAAACTCAGAGCGTTCAGAGCCCAGTGAAGGGGTAAGTGAAGGGGAATCCCTTTCTCCTTCCCAAAGTCCTTCAGTGACCAGTGGGCTGCCTAGTAGTTCGGAAGGTTTTCCAACCCCATGAGCTTAAGAATTGCAGCAAACACGGAATTGTGGAGAGAACTTGTGTGATCCCAGAGCTTGGCTGTTCCACGGGAGGGTTTCCTTCCAGGGACAGTGACCAGGGAAGCCGGAAAGCGGCTTTCTTCCGTTCATGTGCTCATCCTCCCTGCCTCTCCCCCTACCACAGTGAGGAGAGCAGTTTGGCCCAGAATTTAGCAAGGGGCTACCTCTCCCAGCTGGCATGTCTTTTAAGTCTGAGGTTTCTACAGATTGTGGGGCCAACTCCTTTCTCCTTGAGGAGCTGCAGTGGACCCAGGGATGCCTGGTCTGTGAGCTCCCTTTCCACAGTTACTTTTTTCAGAGATGCCTGCCAGCGGGTCATCAGCCATGTAGGCTAACTTCAGATTTCTCAGCAGAAACCTTACAAGCCAGAGGAGATTGGGCCCCATCCTTAATTAAATTAAACAAAGCAACTGCTAGCCAGGAAGTTTGTATACTAGAAAACTAAGTTTCACAGTCAATGGAGAAATTCTTTTTCAGGCAAGCAAACACAGAAAATTTGCCATAGCCAGACATGCCTTATGTGAAATACTCAGAATAGCATGATACATAAATCAGCACAACAGATACCTACCAGTGTAAAATCATCTAAACCCACCCACCTAAACTCCTGACTCTTATAAAAACAGTAGAACGAGATAAAACAAAGCAGTAAGGGACTGCCCAAAGGTAGGCATGTAACTATAACAGTTCTAGCGGAAAATGTAGGAAAAACACTTCTAGATATCAGCCTAAGCAAAGAATTTCAACTAAAAGACCCCAGTGGCAATCATGTGAACAATAAAAATAAATAAATGAGATTAATTAAATTTAAAAATTTTAAATTCAAAAATTCAAAAATAAAATGAATGGGATTTGGTTAAATTTAAAAATTTAAAACTTCCTTCTGCACAGCTAAGGAAACAATCAACAGAGAAAATAGACAACCTATAGAATAGGAGAAAATATTTGCAAGCTATACACCTGGTAAAGGGCTAATATTCAGAATTTACAAAGAACCCAAGCAAATCAGCAAGGAAAAAAATATTTCGAACAGTCCAATTAAAAAGTGAGCAAAATATATGAACAGAAGCTTTTCAAAAGAAGATAGACAAATGGCTAATAAACCTAGCAACCTAGCAAAAAATGCTCAACATGACTTATCATCAGGGAAATGCAAATTAAAACCACAACAAGAGATTACCTTATCCCAGTTAGAATAGCTTTTATTAAAATGTCCCCAAACGGTAGACCCTGGTGTGGGTGGAAAGAGAAAGGAACACTATACACTGTTGGTGGGACTGCAAATTAGTATAACACCTATGGAAAAACAGTGTGGAAATTCATCAAAGAACTAAAAGTAGACCTACCATTTGATCCAGCAATCCCACTACTGGGTATCTACTCAAAGGAAAAGAGGAATTTTCATCAAAAAGATACCCACACTCAAATGTTATTATAGCATAATTCACATTTTCAAAGATATGGAATCAACCCAAGTGCTCCTCATTCATGAGTGGATTAATAAAATGTGGTGTCTGTATGTCATGGAGCACTACTCAGCTATAAAGGATGACTTACTGCCTTTTGCAACAATCTTGATAGAACCGTGGATCATTCTTCTAAGCGAAGTATCTCAAGAATGGAAACAAAACCACTACATGTACTTACTGTTAAACTGAACTAAATGATGAGCACACATGTGCAAAGAGGGAAGTAAAACTCAGGGGAAATCAAACAAGGGGGAATGGGGAGGAGTGAAAATCTACCTGATGGGTCCAATGAACAGTAGTTGAGTGATGGACACAGCAGCAGAAGGGCCTCAACATCCTGAAAGTGAGCCACATAACCGAATACGTTTGTGCTCCCTTAATATTTTGAAATATAGAAATGGTGTTATTTGTTATTGCACCTCATTGTTCCCTCACACCTCCACTGTGTCAAATATAAATACAAATTCTTTTTTTATTAAGGGAAAGATAGAGTGAATTATTAGCCATGTTCATCCCATCACTGAGAATTCATATTTCTATACACAGATACATTATACATTTTCAGGCACAAGATTTATTCTGGTGTTCTTGGCCACATCTTTTATATTCATCTGAAAATGTTCATTAAATAAGGGCCTGACTCTTTATCCCCTAGTGAGCTGATCTCAGATGAGAAAAATAATTTAAATAGACTATTATAGTGGTTCACTCATGTTGAGTAAAGGAGTTTTCCTGTCAAAGAGCTAATGTTTTACAGACATTTACATGGAAAAAAAATTACTTTGTGCTTCAACATGAAAAATTAACTTGCCTACTAAGAAATGGGAAAATATGGTTGTTTAGCTTTGGCAATATATGTATCTTCTAACTCAATAGGCTAAAAATCTGTCCCTTTTAGAATATAAATTGACTGTCATTAATCTGCTTACCAAATGATTGTGTGCCACATATTTCTCTTTTAACGCATGCACACCATGTATTGTGTACCATTACCTCATGTGTCACATGTGAGATACATAAGATATATCACGAGTGTCCCACCAGATATCAAAACCAGCCAAGTCTAATTGAGTTATTTGACTCACTGTTTCTAGCTCTTGTCTCAGACCATACACACATCAGAAATCAGAAGTCAGTCTGCATGTTTGAAGACCCTTTGTAATAAATCTTAAAATCTTAGCTTGCTACTCTTTGGTTATCTGCACTTTTAGTTTGGATTTATGCACTTCATGGTTTTTAATATCACTTTAGAGCAACTTCATAAATTATACATAAAGGCTCTCCTTTTCGTATTGAACAGATTCACAAACTGTGAATTATTGTACATGGTTCAGTCACCATTTTAATTCACGGTTGGTTTTTCCAGAGTCAAAGACTCTATCTTGGCTCTGCGCCTGTAGCTCAGTGGTTAGGGTACCAGCCGCATGCACCGAGGCTGGCGGGTTTGAGCCCAACCCAGGCTAGCTAAACAGCAAAGACAACTGCAACAACAACAACGACAAAATAGCTGGGCATTGTGGCAGGCACCTGCAGTCCCAGCTACTTGGGAGGCTGGGTCAAGAGAATCACTAAGCCCAGGAGTTTGAGGTTGCTGTGAGCTATGATGCCATGGCACTCTACCAACGGTGACGTAAAGACTATTTTGCTTTACTGCAGAGCAAAATTTACACTCCTTTTAATTCTGGAGCATCACTATGTAATAGAAAAATCTGCAGAAGAGAATCAAGTTGATTTCCTTTACAAATCTAATGGACACACTGAGATTTCCAGCCATTTGGGATTTGCACTACCTTGGAGGAAAGTCAGACCCAGAACTTGGTGGGACTCAGCAGTGAAGTGTATGGATGTGGCATGCCCTCCTTTTTCTTTTGAGTGCAGGGAGGTGTTATCCACAGAGCTGAAAGGAAAGAGAGTGTCAATGACTTTGTACCTCCCCCTTATTTACCAAGCCTTATAAACTGACATCCTCCCACCCCACATCCACTTCCCTCTTCTGACACATGCTTTATGTACCCTCTACTTTCCCCATGTGTCTGGAGTCTGGAACAAAGACAGGGGTGGAGCTGGCTGGGAAAGTTGGGGCTACTCTCTGTCAAGAGCAGTTAAGTGCCTCTTGCTGCCTTGGAAGAAATAGAGAGCAGCGAGTCTGTCAAGAAAATGTGTCACATCCAAACAAAAAGAAGTAAGGAAAAGAATTAGACCTTACTCCTTAGAGGGCCTCACCCATTCTTCTTTGAAAAACAGGATCTTGTGCTTCTTGAAACAAACCCCTCAGCCCAGAGGTTAAAACTTGAGTGTTTAAGCCATCTGAAGCTCAGTTTATTTAGATACTACTCATTGCCCTCCAGGCATCAGTGGCTGTGCACCACTGGTAGGCTATTCACCTACCATCTTGCTGGAGGTAGCTGGCTGTTTCCATGTCCTTCCTGGCCCCACTTGCTAGAAAGATATCCAATCTAGGTGAGGAGGAAGCCTTTGGCCTTCCCAGAAAGAAGCAAAGAAAAGGAAAACCCTAGGAACAGTTTGCTGGCGTGGGTTGTAATTGCTGTACTTTTATGACAAATTCTTGTAATGTTCACTCATCTTTCCCAATTTTTTTTCCCAGAAAAGGTCATACTTATGCCTCCCAGGGTTTGCAAGTAATGCTGACACATTTTTCTAGCAGCTGTCATCGAACAATACTTACTTTTCATCATGATGTTAGAATTCTTAGAGGTGGGACCTATGAAGTATTTTCCTGTGGTTTTGAGACCACATTGAGGCACCAGCAATAAAATAAATGGATGAGAAATTGTTATTAAATCCATTGAACTTGAGTTCTCCCAACCTGAACATTTTATCTTTCTAGAAAGTTACTCTGAGCTCCCTGAACACTGAAATCCTTTCTTTTTTGTTGTCTCTAACTTTATCTTCTCTCCTTTTAACTAATATGAATTATTTTGTCCAGTAAATAACATAGAATAACTATGCTTTACAAATAACAGGATCTCAGGAAATGGTTCCAGAATGAATGAAGTTCACTTGTGGCTTAATTAACTGGCATGCTTAGGAGAGTCAAATTCCAATAAATCATTGCTTTCTTGGTCCAGAAAATGTTTTCTTTCTAATGCATATTCCTTGCAGTAAGCTATATATAATATAAATAAAAAAATAAAAACCACCCCAAATCCCCTCATCATGATGATATTATTTTGATGTGTATTTTCTTTTGGTATTTATTTTTGGCATATATTTCATATAGATGGCTTGTTTCCTGTTTCTTTTTCACTTACCACTACATTACCCAGCCCACAGAGATAGACTTGGGTGCTCCGATTCCCCTCACTGAGTGGGGCCAGCAGAGCTGAGCTAGAAGCTGATCTTCCAGGCTGGATGTGGCGGCTCATGCTGTAATCCTAGTACTCCAGGAGGCCGACGTGGGTGGATCACCCAAATTTAGGAGTTCAAGACCAGCCTCAGTAAGAGTGAGACCCTGTCTCTACTGAAAATTGAAAAATTAGCCTGGCATTGTAGCAGGCACCTATAGTCCCAGCTACTCAGGAGATTAAGGCAAGAGGAGCCCAAGAGTTTGAGGTTTCTGTGAGCTAGGATGACACAGACTCTACCCAGAGCAACAGAGTGAGACTCTGAAAAAAAAAAAAAAGGAAACTGGTCTTCTATTGTCTATCTGGTGGAAGGAAGATGTGCTCTGACTCTCATGCTAGGTCCGGTGGTAAGCTGAGTCTCCATGCCCACCTGGAAGCAACAAGAATTAACCAGGCAGTGTGAGGCAACTCCAATCACTATTAGGTTGAAGGAAAGATAGACAAATCCACATCTGGAGACATGAATACTCCACTCTCAGCAGCTGACAGAATTTTATGGCAGAAAATTGTTTTGGTTATTCTAGGTCCTGTCTATTTTCCCTGACAATTCTGGATGTGACTTTCAGCCTCTGCATAAATACTTCTGGGATTTTAATTGTATAAATAGGTGGTGAATTATAGGTCAATTTAGGAAGAAATGATTTCTTTTTGTTGTTGTTATTTGGGATTCATCGAGGGTACAAAGATTATTTATAACCTATAAATAATCAGTAGGTTATACTGATTGTGGTTGTTAGGTAAAGTCCCTCATGTAATTGTGTCTTGCCCCCAAGAGGTGTGCCATACACCATAAACCCCATCCTCTTTTCTTTTCCCCTCCCCTCTATCCCTCATTCCCCTATTCCTTCCTTTGTATTAGATCATCTACTACCTTCATATTAGAATTGAGTACATTGGATTCTTGCTTCTCGGTTCTTGTGATGCTTTGCTAAGAAGAATGTGTTCCAACTCCATCCAGGTTAATACAAAAGATTTAAAGTCTCCATCTTTAATGGCTGAGTAGTAGTCCATGGTATACATATACAATAGCTTGTTTTTTTTTTTCTTTTTTTTTTCTTGTTGAGGATTCATTGAGGGTACAAGAAACCAGGTTACACTGATTGCATTTGTTAGGTAAGGTTCCTCTTACAATTGTGTCTTGCCCCCAAAAGTTTTGTCACACACCAAGACCCCATCCCCTCCGCCCTGCCCTCTCTCTGCTCTTCCTTTCCCCTTCTTTCTCTCCTTCTTTCTCTCTCTGCTCTCCCCTTCCCACACCCCCCACCGTGTCATTGGTTGTCATTAACTGTCCTCATATCAAAATTGAGTACATAGGGTTCATGCTTCTCCATTCTTGTGATGCTTTACTAAGAATAATGTGTTTCACTTCCATCCGGATTAATACAAAGGCTGTAAAGTCTCCATTTTTTTAATAGCTGAATAGTATTCCATGGTGTACATATATCACAGCTTGTTAATCCATTCTTGGATTGGTGGGCATGTAGACTGTTTTCACATTTTGGCAATTGTAAATTGAGCTGCAATAAACTAGTGCAAGTGTCCTTATGATAAAAGGATTTTTTTCCTTCTAGGTAGATACCCAGTAATGGGATTTCAGGATCAAATGGGAGGTCTAGCTTAAGTTCTTTGAGGATTTTCCATACTTCCTTCCAAAAAGGTTGTATTAGTTTGCAGTCCTACCAGCAGGGTACAAGCGTTCCCTTTTCTCCACATCCGTGCCAGCATCTGTAGTTTTGAGATTTTGTGATGTGGGCCATTGTCACTGGGATTAGATGGTATCTCAGGGTGGTTTCGATTTGCATTTCTACAATAATTAGGGATGATGAGCATTTTTTCATATGTTTGTTAGCCATTCGTCTGTCTTCTTTAGAGAAAGTTCTATTCATGTCTCTTGCCCATTGATATATGGGATTGTTGGCTTTTTTCATGTGGATTAATTTGAATTCTCTATAGATCCTAGTTATTAAGCTTTTGTCTTATTTAAATATGCAAATATCCTTTCCCATTGTATAGGTTCCCATTTCTTTATTTTTGTTGTTGTTGCAATTGCCATGGCAGTCTTCTTCATGAAGTCTTTCCCCAGGCTGATACCTTTCAGTGTTTTTCTTATGCTTTCATTGAGGATTTTTAATGTTTATGCCTTAAATTTAACTCCTTTATCCATCTTGAATCAATTTTTATGAGTGGAGAAAGGTGTGGGTCCAATTTCAGTCCTTTACATGTGGATATCCAGTTCTCCCAGCACCATTTATTGTATAGGGAGTCTTTCCCCCAGTGTATGTTCTTGTTTAGTTTATTGAAGATTAGGTGGTTGTAAGATGTTTGTTTCATTTCCTGGTTTTCTGTTTGATTCTAAATGTCTATGTCTCTATTTTTGTGCCAGTACCATGCTATCTTGACCACTATAGCTTTGTAGTACAGCCTAAAATCTGGTATGCTGATGCCCTCTGCTTTCTTTTTATTACTAAGAACTTCCTTAGCTATATGGGTTTTTTTCTGGTCCCATACAAAACGCAGAACCATTTTTTTCCAAGTCTTGAAAGTACAATGTTGGTATTTTAATAAGGATGGCATTGAATAGGTAGATTGCTTTGGGAAGTATAGACATTTTAACAATGTTGATTCTTCCCAGCCTTGAGCATGGTATGTTCTTCTATTTGTTAATATCCTCTGCTATTTCCTTTCTTAGGGTTTCATAATTTTCTTTATAGAGGTCCTTCACTTCTTTGGTTTGGTGTATTCCTAGGTATTTCATTTTCTTTGAAGCTATGGTGAAGGGAGTTGTGTCCTTAATTAGCCTCTCATCTTGACTTTTATTGCCATATACAAAAGCTACTGACTTATATCCTGAGACATTACTGTATTTTTTGATGACTTCCAGGAGTCTTGTGGTTGAGTCTTTGGGGTTCTCTAAGTGTAAGATCATATCATCAGCAAAGAGGGGGAGTTTGACCTCCTCTGTTCCCATTTGGATGGCCTTTATTTCCTTGTCTTGCCTAATTGTATTGGCTAGAACTTCCAGCACTATGTTGAATAGTAATGGTGACAGAGGACAACCTTGTCTGGTTCCAGTTCTAAGAAGAAAAGCTTTCAGTTTTACTCCATTCATTAAAATATTAGCTGTGGGTTTGTCATAGATAGCTTCAGTCAGTTTAAGAAATGTGCCACCTATTCCTGTACTCTTCAGTGTGCTAATTAGAAAAGGATGCTGGATTTTATTGAATGCTTTTTCTGCATCTATTGACAGGATCATATGGTCTTTGTTTTTGCTTCTGTTGATATGGTGAATTACGTTTATGAACTTGCGTATGTAAACCAGCCTTGCATCCCTGGGATGAAACCTACTTTATCATGATGTATAACTTTTTTGATGATAAGCTGTAATGTATTGGCTAGGATGTTTTTTTTTTTTCAGTTTTTGGCCAGGGCCGGGTTTGAACCCGCCACCTCCGGCATATGGGGCTGGCACCCTACTCCTTGAGCCACAGGTGCCACCCTTGGCTAGGATTTTCTTGAGAATTTTTGCATCTATATTCATTAATGAAATTGGTCTGAAATTCTCCTTTTTAGATGGGTCTTTTCCTGGTTTTGGTATCAGGGTGATGTTTGCATCATAGAATGTGTTGGGTAAGATTCCTTTCTCCTCAATTTTTTGGAATAATTTCTGCAGTAAGGAATAAGCTCTTCTTTGAAGGTTTGATAGAATTCTGGTGTGAAGCCATCTGAACCAGGGCATTTTTTTTGTTGGAAGATTTTTTATTGTTTCTTTGATCTCAGTGCTTGAAATTGGTCTGTTCAGGAGCTCTATGTCTTCCTGGCTAAGTCTAGGAAGAGGGTGTGATTCCAAATATTGATCCATTTCCTTCACATTGTCAAATTTCTGGGCATAGAGTTTCTGGTAGTATTCAGAGA
Source organism: Otolemur garnettii (assembly GCF_000181295.1). NCBI lineage: Eukaryota > Metazoa > Chordata > Mammalia > Primates > Galagidae > Otolemur > Otolemur garnettii. The sequence continues at coordinate 1,714,618 of NW_003852406.1, read as the reverse complement.
TGATCTTTTGTATCTCTGTGTCATCAGTTGTTATTTCCCTATTTCCCCTTTCTTTCTTTTTCTTTTTTTTCTTTCTTTCTTTTTTTTTTTTGCAGTTCTTGGCCAGGGTTGGGTTTGAACCCACCACCTATGGCATATGGAGCCAGCACCCTACTCCTTTAAGCCACAGTCTTCGCCCCCAACCCCCCTTATCATTTCTGATTGAGGTTATTAGAGATTTTACTTTTCAATTTCTAGTTAGTCTGGCCAAAGGTTTATCTATTTTATTTATTTTTTCAAAAAACCAACTCCTTGTTTTATTAATTTTCTGGACGATTCTTTTGTTTTCAATTTCATTGATCTCTGATTTAATTTTGGATATTTCTTGTCTTCTGCTGGGTTTAGGTTTAGGTTGTTCTTCTTTTTCCAATTCCATAAGATGGCTTGTGAGCTTGTTGATGTGCTCTCTTTCTGTTTTTCCAATGTAGGCCTCTAAAGCAATAAATTTTCCTCTCAGAACTGCTTTTGCAGTATCCCACAGTTTGGGTAGCTTGTGTCTTCACTGTTGTTATGCTCAAGGAAGTTAATGATTTCCTCTTTTATTTTTTCCTGCACTCACCTGTCATTCAACATAAGGTTGTTTAATTTCCATGCCTTTGTGTGGGGTTGAATGTTTTTGTTGGAGTTGAGTTCCACCTTTACTGCCTTGTGGTCTAAGATACAAGGTAAAATTTCAATTCTTTTGATTCTGTTGAGGCTTTTTTTGTGTCCTAGGATATGATCAATTTTGGAGAATGTTCCATGGGGGCAATGAGAAGAATGTATATTCTTTATCTTTGGGAAAAGTGTTCTATATGTGTCTATCAAGCACAATTGTTCTAGGATCTCATTTAAGTCCCTTATATTTTTGTTTAATTTCTGTTTAGAGGATCTGTATAGCTCTGTAAAGGGAGTGTTAAAGTCCCCTATTATTATGGTGTTATAGGATATCATATTGCTCAGTAAAGTCTTTATTGAGTAAAGTCTGTTTCAAGAATCTGGGAGCATTTAAGTTGGGTGCATAAGTATTTAGAATTGAAACATCTTCTTTTGTATTTTTCCCTTGACTAATATGAAGTGATCATCTTTGTCTTTTTTGACTTTAGTTGCTTTAAATCCACATGTATCTGAAAATAAGATTGCAACCCCTCTTCTGAATTCCACTTTCCTGAAAAATTGTCTTCCAACCCTTAACTCTGAGTTTTAATTTGTCTTTTGAAGCTAGGTGTGTTTTCTGCACACAGCAAATGAATGGCTAGTGTTTTTTAACCCAATCAGCCAATCTATGCCTCTTCAGTGGGGAATTTAAGCCATTAACATTTATTGAGATAATTGATAAATGTGGTAGTGTTCTATTCATTTTGTAAGAGTTCATTGCTTAGTTTTGTCTTTTGCATCATTATGGAAGTTAGGTTTTGTCTTTTAATTTATGAGTTCTTACTTTGCTTTTGATCCACTATGATGGTCAGTGTGTAGAACAGGTTGAAGTATTCCCTGTATAGCTGGTCTCATTGTGGCGAATTTCCTCAATGTTTGCATATCAGTAAATGATTTGATTTCTCTGCCAATTTTAAGGCTTAGCTTAGCAGGATATAGAATTCTGGACTGAAAATTGTTCTGTTTAAGTAGATTAAAGGTAGATGACCATTGTCTTCTTGCTTGAAAATTTCATTAAAGAAGTCTGCAGTCATCCTGATGGATTTGCCCCTGTAGGTCAACTGGCGCTTACTCCTGGCAGCTTGCAGAATCTTTTCTTTTGTCTTGCCTTTGGACAGGTTCATCACAATGTGTCTTGGAGAAGCTTTGTTAGAATTGAGGCAACATGGAGTCCAGTATCTCTCTGAAAGGAGTGTGTCAGAATCTTTGGTGATATTTGGGAATTTTTCATTTTTAATATTCTCTAGTATGGCTTCCATTCTCCTGGGTCATTCTTCTTCCCTTTCTGGGATACCTATAACTTGTTTGAATGCTTCATAGAGTCCCATAATTCTGTCAGTGAACATTCTGCTTTCTCTCTCTTCTTTTCTGCCTCTTTAACTATCTGAGTTATCTCAAGAGCTTTGTCCTCTACCTCTGAGATTCTTTCTTCTGCATGGTCTAATCTGTTATTGATACTTTCTATTGCATCTTTAAGTTCCCTAATTGACTGCTTCAGTTCCTTCAGCTCTGCTATATCCTTTCTATATTCTTCAAATTGTTCATCTCTTATTTGATTGTGTTTTGGATTTCCTTTGGTTATTTTCCACTTTATCAGCAGTTTCCTTCATTGTTTCCATCATTTCCTTCATTGTTTTCATCATCTTTATTCTAAATTCCCTTTCTGTCATTTCTAACATTTCTTTATAGGTGGAATCCTCTGCAGTAGGTACCTCATGGTCCCTTGCAGGGGTTGCTCTGGGCTGGTTTTTCATGTTGCCAGGATTTTTCTGCTGATTATTTCTCATGAGTGTTTTCTTTTATCTGTTCCCTTGCCCTAATTTTCCTTTTACTCCCTATTGCTCTTTAAGTTACTGTACCTCTGGCCTAGGGTTTTGATGAGTCAGCTGCCAGCAGAATTAGAATGAATGAACATACCCAACCACTTGCCAGTTCTCCACTGCTTTTGTCCTCCTCATGGGGTCCAGAAGTCTCTTACTGACTCCCTGTGTCCCCAAAAGGATGTTTGTGGGCTTATTCACCAACCAGAGATGCCTGAAGTCTTCTCTCCCCAGTCTCACCATGCCCAGTTGTAAGGAAGCTGTTATTTGGCCACCATCTTGCTCCTCAGTATATACCACAGCTTATATGGTATATAAAGCTTATGTTAATCCATTCCCAGCTTGGTGGGCATTAGGAAGAAATGACTTCTTAATGACACTGAGTCTTTTGTAGTGTATGGATCTTTCACATCTTTTATTAAATTTATTTTTCAGTATTTTATATTTCTGATGCCACTTAAAATGACCTTTATTTATAGTTTTTATTGAGTCTTCATTATTGGAAGGTATTTTTGCCACAGATTGAATTTGAGGCTGGCACTTTTTGTTTGTTTTAACACTCTAAAAATATTGTCCACTGTTTTCTTGCCTCATTTTTACTGATGAGAAGTCAATATTCATTTGCATAACTGTTCCCTTGTATATAATATGTCATTTCTTTGGCTGCTTTCAGGGTTTTCTCTTTATCCCAGTTTTTAGCACTATAAGCAAAATTTTCTTCATATTTTTTCTTGTTGGTTTTGCTGAGCACTCTCAATCTTTATATATAGCTTTCTCCAAAATAGCAAAAATTTTGGTTACATGGCTCAAAAATTATTATGGTTTCTGTTCTTTTTCTCCTCTTCTTCTATAACTTCTGGTAGAACTGTGGTTTGGTTTGGTTTAGTTTGTAGGTAACTAACTTTGCTGGACTTAAACTATGAACTCTGTTGCAGTCTGTCTACATATGCAAGATCACAGGTTAGGTGGATATTGGAAAGAATATACACACAAAATATAAGTTGCTCTCCCTCTTAGAGTTTCTCTTTTATGGAATTCATCCCTTGCTTTCTAGCAGCTAGGTTGTCCTGAACTCTGTATTCTGTTTCTTTAGCCCGGAAAGACTGTGGGTCTTTCTCAAAGTTTCAGTCATCCTGCACGTTACTGGCTGCAGTCTGTCTTCAGAGCAAAAGCCATTAGAAATAGAACACTCATGCTGTGCCATTTTCTTCATTTAGGTGTCAACTCCTTTCCAGAATCTGCCTGCCTTCATTCATACCAGGGTCCTTCTGATAATTTTGTTATTGATTGTTTTTTAATATTTTTTCAGAGTTTATTGTTAATATCTATAGAAGTGTCCATCTAGTAAAAACCTATTCACTCATACTAAAAGAGAAATACCAAATGATATTGTTTCACAAATGCTTTTTGAAAAACCATTCTATTTTTCTTTGGCTAGTATATAGAATTACAATGAATTTTTGTAAAACAATCTTTTGTTCTGTGTCCTTGCTGAATTTACTTTATAGTTCTTGTCACTGTTTTATAGATTCTATACATATGATCAATTGATCTGTGGCAGCTTTACTCCCCCCTCCACTATGTATGTCTTTCATTTCTCTTTGTTACCTAATAACAATGGTTATAACTCCCAGTACAATGCTGAATACAAATGACAACATCAGATATCCTTCCCTGGTCCTCTTTTAAAGGCAAACATATTTGGCTTTTTACCATTAAAGGTGATGTTAGTATAGGTTTTTCATAGATGCCCTTTATCAGGACATTCTCTTTTATTCCTAGTTTGCTACAAGTTTTTATTATAACTTGGTGTTTAATTTTGTCAAGAATTTTCCTGCATCTCTTGATATGATCATATGGGTTTCTCTTTTAGTCTGACAGTATGATGAATTACATTGATATTTGAACATTAGAAAAACCTTCCATTCCTGGATAAACTCTACTTGTTCATGATGAATTTTCCTCTGTCTATGTTGTTGTGTTTGATTTGCTAAAATTTTTTTGAAAATTATTGCCTCCATATTTCTAAGGGTAGGTAGTTGACATAGGTAGTTGGGCAGACTTGTCCTTGTTCCTGGGATTCATATTACTGTTTTCAGTAAAATAGGCAATAACAAATTTCTTTTCTTATAACACCTAACAAAGGTGTTATAAGAATAATGCCAGCTAATACAATGAACTGGGAAGTGCTTCCTCTGCTTCTCTTTTCTGGATGAGTTTTTGTAGGCTTGTTACTTTTCCTCCATAAGTGTTTGATAAAATATTCCAATGATGCTATTGCATCTGGTATTTTCCTTGTGGAAACACTTTAAATTATGAATTGAATACCTATAAAGGTCTTTTCAACCCGTTTCTATTATTTTGTATCAGTTTGGTAATTCATGCCTTTCATAAAGTTTTTAAATTTCATTTAAGTTGCCAAATTCATTGGCACAGGGTTATTTATAATATTCCCTTAACTTTTTAATGTCTGTAGGATTTTAAACAAGGTCTTCTCTTTTATCTCTAATATTGGCAATTTGTGTCTTCTCTCCTTTTATAATGAAGAGTGTTGAACTTGTATATTATCCATAACAGCCTTTTAGGGATGTTAAAAATATTGGTCCACACCCTAGGAAAGAGTTTCACCTTGAGGTAGGCAGTTTCCTGAGGCCAAGGGCAATGCTCAGTTAGGGACACATCTGTGAGCTGTTAGCAGTTAACATTCCCAGCAAATGGGGGATATGTTCATCAGCCCAGAAGACGAGATCTTGGCAGAGAACGGCATTATACACTTTGTAAAGGAAAACACATTTTGAATGTGAGATAAAATTTGAGCAAAATCAGGGTGTTAAATAAAAAGAGATTTGCTGAGATAATATGGAATTTGTCTTGCTGAGGGCAAAGGGGCAGAGAAATAAATGTGGGGAAAGGGCCCAAACCAGTGCTGAGCAACTTGAGTCCCCTGGGACCTAAGGGGTCTAGGAAAAGAGTGATATGAATCCCAGGAACGAGGACAAGTCTGCCCAACAACCTGCGTCAACTACTTATGTTGATTATCTCATGCTGATGGGGACCTAGATTCATGTAAATGGCTATTTATTTTTTCTCAATAAATACAGAATATACTGCTAGGTTCCTGATCAAGAGAGTGATTCTAGTGTATTCTCAAATCATAAGGCCAAGCTGAAAATTTAACTCTGGAAATGAAATTTGTCATTGCCTATTTTAAATGGGTTTTAAACAAAGATTTCTTTCTTGAAAAAAAGAAAAAAGACCCATCTTGCAAAGCTTTCCTTAATTGATAGTCATTTGAGTATCTACATGTACTAATAATATTTATGATTCACACATTATCCAGATGTGAATGTGTCATACAAATGTAGTTTCTTTATTACCTCCCAAAATTCTGACTATTATCCCAAATGGAGATATGTAGGTCTTTTTTTTCCTGGTGTTTGCCAGGAGCAGAGTCTGTTTCTGATATTGAGAGGGTGTCCCTCCTTTCCTCTTTAATTACACAAAATTCCTAGTCCTGCCATGAGAATCTATTTCCAAGAATATATCCGAAACTCAAAGAACAAATGCTGGCTATCAGGAGGGTTATTCCTTCCAGGTCAATTTGCAGGCTTATTAGGAATCAAAATGCAATTTTAATTAGCTGGTAAATATAATTTCTTACAGATGCTCACAAATCTAAATCCTGAGTCTTTCCAAAACCGCTGCATCTCCTTTACCTACCAGCAGTGTTGCTCTAAAACCTCTGCCAAAAGTCTGCTTCCTCTTGGTGGGGCTGCCTTCAGAATTGCCACATGCAATGAACACCAAACTCTCCATCTTCTCCTCTCCACATTCTGATCTCTCTCCTCTGTTCCTCATTTCTGTTCATCCGCTGCCCAGCCAGTTTCAAATCTCCGTGTCATCTTTTCTTGCCCCTCTGATTGCTTTTCATATTCAATCATTCACCCAGACATGATGGTTCTGCCATGAAATGCCACTGTAATTTTTCTATTCATTTTAATGTGTGCTACCATGTCCTTGGAGCACACTTTCATCACCAAGACCTGCTTCCTGACCAGCTTCAGTACTTCCTGTGTGGTGACAAAAATTAATTTTTTACATCATGTTACTCCCATGTTCTAAATTCTTTAATAATGTGTGTTTTTCTACAGTCCTCAATCTTATTCCGACCCACTTTCTAACCTTCTCTTTCCCTTTTTTCCCCTTTGTATGCCCCACCCAGTTTCGTCCACCCATCTAAGCAGGTCAGATACTTCCTGAGTTTTGGTCTTCCCTTTGGTCTTCCCTCTTTAGGAGAAGAGGGCTCTACTGCTCGCCCATAAGAGATTTTTCAAAGTTTCCAAGCCTCAGTTTATCTCACCCTTTCTCCATGAAAACATTCCTGATCACTCTGATGCAGAGATCTCTTTCTGAACATCTAGAACTCAGATTCTCATCTACTTCATATTTATTGTCTTGTATCTTCAGCTTCCTTTTTTGGCGTACAGGGTTAAAAATACGTACATTAGATTTAACTATGTTCCCCTTCAACTGAAGGTGAATCCTAGGCTGAGCCTTTTGTTTTGTGGAGCAAGTGGACGAAGCTGAGAGAAGAGCAAATCATAGGAGATAAGGTAAGGCAGAGGGGAGGAGAAGCAGGGCAAGAGCAGGTGAAGTTGTTGATTTGAGAGATTTGGAGAGATGAGCATCAGGGGTTGGGGCAGTGATGGGGTTTCTACTGCAGAGAGAGAAAGTCTTGCTGTGTGATGTGGCACGATTTTCCCTTTGTAGCTCATTGAGAGGCCTTCCATGAAGACTTACTTTTTATTTAAGATTGTGTCAGATTGTCTTCTTGCTAAGTCAGATTCTATTTCTTTTCCACATGACTCTGTGGAGAGACAGATTTTCCAATGAAGCCAAGAAGGACTAAGTTTTTGCATGCGTGTCTTTAATTTTTGTTGTGACAATATTGTATACTTCATGGTATCCTAGGCAGAACTATAAACATAAGGAGCCAGTTTGCTAACTTGGATGTTTGTAAAGAGCTTTGTGCCCCTCTTCACCCAATTCCAGTAGACCCATCATGGTCTTCTGGGGGTCTCCCAATGATATGCATGTATCCCAGTGAGTATGAAAGAAGATTCATTCGAGCTTGGGCAGAAAAAAAATGAAAAAGAAATCCATATATATATATACACACACAAAGTCATTCTTTAAAATTTTCATTATTCAATATGTTTTCTACTGAATATATAAAGTAAAATTGTCATGTAATAGAAACTGCTTGGCAGTTATAGCACTAGGATTGTAAATATCCTTTGAAAAGATCTAATTCATGAATTTCCAGGTCTGGGTATACATCAGGCAGCTGGACACTTCAAAAATACAGATTCCTAGACTCCCATATCATACCTACTGAGTCAGTGTTGGGTTACTATTAGGGACAAGAATCTGAAATTTAACAAACTCCTTAGTTTATCCTGATGCCACCCACCCATTTTTCTGCTCTCCACTGAAATCCAGGTCCTTCATTTTCTTGAAGAGGGAATGGAGACTCTAGAAGTAAAGTAACTTGCTGAGGCCACAGCAGATAATAGCAAAGCCTGGACCAGGAGCACAGTCTTCTGTCTTCTAATTTCATGCTAGTTCCATCCTTATTTATGTGGTTGATTTTCAAACTATGAGCAGAGTTTTTAGCATTTCCCAGACTCTCCCTTCTCCCATTCTATCACTCACTCTGGACCCTTCCCAGGGGCTTATCATCTGTGGAAAGACATCCAGTATGATGTCATTAATACTGTTGCTAGAGGAATCATGAAGAAATTGAGAAAGTTCAAGCTGTATCACAGATGGCTTGAGTTTCAGATGGAACTCACAGGGAACAAATTTTAAGACTACTAAATCATGTCAATTGTGGTTGAAAAACACTAAAGCACTTAAGCTTTTGTAGATAAGAAAAGCACAAATGAAAGACCTCACTAAACCCTTTGTCAGCCTAGGTAAGCGTATACATGGAGGTCCTCATAATTAAAATAGAGAAATTAGGGGAAGGAACGGGTTGAGGGAGTTTACTGATATATCAGTTATCTATTTCTGTGTAACAGATTATCTCAACATTTAGTGGCTTCACACACTACCTACTTATTATCTCATCGTGTCTGTGGGTCACAAGTCGGGCACTGCTTAGCTGGATGCCTCTGGCTGCACATTTCCCACAGCTGCAATCAAGGTGTTGGCTGGGACTGCAGTCTCATCTGAAGACTTCCAAGCTTACTCATGTGATTGTTAGCAGAACTCAGTTCATCAAGGGCCGTTGGACTGTGGGCCTCTGGTCTTCACTGGCCGTTGGCCTGAGGCCTCCCTCCATTCTGTGCACAGGGCCTCTCCATATGGTGGCTCACAACATGACAGCTGGCTTCCCTCAGCGTGGGCAAGCGAGAGTGCAAGAAAGGGCAAGGGAGATGGAATCCAGAGCCTTTTGTAACTTAGTATCAGAAGTGACATTTCGTCTCCTCTACTACTTTCTATCGACTAGAAGAGACTCACTAGGTCCAGGCCATACTCAATGGGATGCAATTGCCCTGGACTTGAGTACTTAGATGTGGGGGGAGAGGGTCTCTCAGAGCCTGCTACCGCAGTAGAGCTTGAGTGCCTGTGGAAGGACTAGGTGAGGTCTCCAGCAGGAACTTGGATGTCTGAATTTGAAGCTCTAGGGAGACATCTGGGCCAGAGATACAGACTTGGGAATTATTTGTATGTTATGAGCAGGGGGTGAAATCATGGGAATAGATCAAGTCAGCCAGGAAAAACATTTTTTGTTAGGTATCCACCAATTACTAGTGTCCACTAATTACTAACTTTTTAGACAAAATTCAGATCGAAAGTAAAAACAAAAACAGATGTTGGAAAAGACAAATGCTGCTAACCAAAGCTACTTGTCACTCCTAACTTAACCGAGGCTTTTAGATTGGTCATGAGAAACTGGGTTAGAACAAGTGGCATTTCCTGGTGTAATTAGCATACTAAGATTCTAAAGAAAAAATTCCTCAACATAAGTGATTAAATGAAGCTTGGAAAAAATCTCCTGATTGAGGAAAATAAAGTCTAGTTTGCCCTTTATCACTTTTAAACCAGAGATCAATATTTCCAACAAGTTTTGGATAATGGATATTATAAATATTCATAGAACATGAGTCATCACAATCATTTGAAGACCTGCTTCCACAGGCCCAGGATTCTTCTCTTCATATAATCGTGGTCAGACTGTGTCACAGAAACCATGTCACAGTGAAGGACAGGGGAACACCTCACAGGTCATCTCCTATGTCCCCTGCTTTTGCTTTCTCTGTGTCTTTGCTTCATACTCATCGCTTCTGCCTGGAATGTTCTCCCCAACCTGTTTCATGCAGCCCCATCTTATCCTCCCTCCAAGGCCGCACTCAAATCCCATATCTTGCGTTAAGTGTTCTGACTGGATTGCCCATCTTCACCCCTTGCCCCGTCCCTTTTCACTCCCCCCTTTCCTCTCCAGATTGCTTGGTACCCCCCATTTGAAGAGTAAGCCCCAAGCCATGTTCTGTGCTTATTTCTTTTTTACATGCCAGGGGGTGGTCACCTATGGCCACACAGGTCAAGTATCTCCCCACAGCTTATTTCTATATGGCCTGCAAGCTCTGAATAGTGATTGTGTTTTTAAATTGTTGGAAAAGACTAAAAGAAAAACGTATCATTACTCATGAAGGTTATATGAAATTCAAAAGTTGGTGTCCATAGACAAAGTTTCAGTTTTGTCAGCAAATTTACTTTCTTTTTTCCTCTCAGCCCACAAAGCCGAAAATACTGTGTGTCACTTTATAGGAAGTTTACTGACCCCTGCTACATGCACTCCCTTTCTCCCTCCTGAGAGAGGGTGTAAGCCTTGGAGGCATGGACATAGTAATGACACTTTTGATGGCTTCTGCAGGGTCCAGGGTCCACCATAGTCTGGCACACAGAGTTGGTGTTTGGTAAATACTTGTTGAATGCATCTGAGAGAGAGAATATGTTTTTAATTGTGAGGGAGATGATGTTGTATCCTTTCTTGGTGTCCAGGCCTCTTTATTCCCCTCTTCTTTGGGGCTGGTAGCTGTTATGTCTGGTAGAAAAAAATGACAGGGAATACCAGGGTGGGTCACAGAACTCATGGAAAACACAAGTGAAATGAAGTCTGGGAACCACAGCTTTTGTTTTGGGTGGAGAGCAACTGTTTGCTTTGGGGGATTGAGGTAATGAAAGTTATTTCAATAACATAATTCAACAGTTGAGCATGCTTTCTGCCAGAAGTACAGCTAGGCAAACCTCACCCAGGGTCGCCATCTACACAATGCAAGGTTTAAACACTGAAGTGTTGAACAAATTCCTCTCCCTGTTCAGCTGAAGACAAAACTATATATATATGCTGTGTTTATGACTATGTAAAATGCACCATATGGACAAAGACTAGAGAGAAAATGAGAAAAAATATAAACAGTATGTTGGGGGGTAAGATAATGGGAAAATATTCTTAAAAAATCCTTTTCTTGAAGTAGCTAAAATATTTCTACAGTGTGTACAATTTATGAAAAATGATGACAGGGGAAAATTATTTCCTTCTAGAATATATGCATTTTTATCTTTAAAAAATATTTTTCACCTTTCTCCCTCACAAAAACACAGGTTTACATTGAAGTGGGAATTGTGTAGAATCCTGAGAATAACATGAAGACACAAGCAGATATAAATGTTCCCAGAAGAAAGAGATCTACTTATGTCATTTTAAACTGCTCTTCTGTAAACTTTACTAACCTCAGTTAGTGGTAGTTGTCACCTCTTCCAACACTTTAGATCTTATGATTCTTGCAGGCAAAAATGGCATCCCCTACAGAATCGAAGCTTTGGCTTCTGGCACAATATTCAACATCTAGTGCCTGGCTTTCAATCAAAATTGGCTAAATGAACAAATGAACTAAACAATAAAAAATGGACAGAATATACGTGGAGGTGCTGTGCTAGCAGTTGGACAACTGAATTCCACTTTCAGTTCTTCAAAGCTAAGACCCATTCATTCACAGCACCTCCTGAGAGGGACTAATGGGGCAATTGAAGCACATCCAGGCCATTGGACACACCAAGGCCCCATGTCCATTGTCTCCACCAATGGCTGGGGATTTTTAGGCCTTTCTCTAACACAGAGAATAATAAGAAAGAATAGGGTGAGGTTTTAAAGTTGCCATCATATCACTCTCCAGAAAGTAAGTTCATTCATTCATTTGTTCAATCAACAAGTACTTATTGAGAGCCTATTTCATAACAGAAATTGTCTTATAAGAATGTGATTGGGGGCTCAGCGCCTGTGGCTCAAGTGGCTAAGGCACCAGCCACATACACCTAAGGTGGCGGGTTCGAATCTAGCCCGGGCCCACCAAACAACAATGATGGCTGAAACCAAATAATAGCTGGGTGTTGTGGTGGGCACCCTCCAGCTACTTGGGAGGTGGAGGCAGGAGACTCGCTTGAGCCCAGGAGTTGGAGGTTGCTGTGAGCTGTGATGCCAGGGCACGCTACCCAGGGGGATAGCTTGAGGCTCTGTCTCAAAAAAAAAAAAAAAAAAGAATGTGATTGGGAACTGGGAACTAAAGTGGAGAGACAGAGAAGTTGACCATGGCAGCTCTGTGGTCTCTTCACTTTCCGGGAAGATCTTGGTTGATTATGGCAAGGCGTAAATGGAGCTCTCAAGTAGGATGCGATGTGGATTCAAAGAGCAATGAAGTGTAAGGGATAAATTCTTAGCCTTCCAGGAGACACAAGAGAAGTGTCATGAATACTGGGAGTGTCTCTAGTTTACATCAACTCTAGATTGAGACTGAGATTTTGTGGCCACAGATGAGATAGCTGTGTTGAAATGGAAAGTACCCTCGACTTGTCAAAGGCATGGTTTTGAATCCCAGCCCTGCCTCTTCTGCTGGTTTTATAAATTTGAGCAAATTTCTTACCTCATCTGTATGTGAACTTATTCATCTATAAAACCGAGACACAACTATTTTCTCCCATAAAGTTTGGATTATTTATCTAATCCTGCATAATAGACAATCTTAATAAGTAAGCAGCTTAAAACAATAATGATATGTTTATTCTGTGGGTTGGCTGGACTGCTTGTCTTAGCTGGGACAGCTGGGGCTCTCTCCCTCTTTCGTTTTGGACTTCTTGAAGGCACCGTCATCTCAGAGCAACATAGAATAGGGCAAAAGAACAAACTACACAGCATCTTAAGGCCTAGCGTTGGAAGTCACACAGTGTCACTTCCACCATATTTTACTCGTCAAAGACAGAAAAATCCTCGCTCAGATTCAAAGGGCTGAGAAATAGACTCCGCTTTTTAATGGAGGAAGATAACAAATATGGTGGCATTCTTTTTCAATCCATAATAAGGTTGTGGTAAAGATTAAATGTGGTTATGCATATGAAGGTGTTCTTTCTCTCTCTCTGTAAGTAGGTATGGTTTCTGGCAGCTGTCACGTATGCATTATGTTTTTATAACTACAAAATTCTGCAACACTCCCTAAGCACCAAAAGTTAATTTTTGGTGATATAGTTGGTTGTGTCATGAGTCATCTACTTGCCATCATCAAGTGGGAAAACTGGGGTTCCATGAAAGTCTAGTTCAGTTTTTGTGAAGTCATGGCTTAGTTTGCAATGGAAGACCTGAAAGCTGATTTTAGAGTGCACTTCTTTATGTGCTTGGAAATGCTTTTACTCAGTGAGGTCTATGTATCCTCAAAAGTTCCTCAGACAGTAAGGTGAACAGTGAGTTTTTTTTAAGGCAAACATAAAACTAAGTTTATTGAGGAAGATAAAAGATAAGTTTACAGAGTAAGAAGGTTTACAATGCAGAATATGTTCACCATAGACAACAAATGGGCCTCCATTGCCAGGGCAAGTAGGCAAAGAGGCTTCATTTCTTTTTCTTTTTTTTTTTTGAGACAGAGTCTCACTATGTCACCCTTGGTAGAGTGTCGTGGCATCACAGCTCACAGCAACCTCAAACTCTTGGGCTAAAGTGAATCTCTTGCCTCAGCCTCCCAAGTACCTGGGACTACAGGTACCTGCCACAACACCCAGCTATTTTTTTGTTGTTGCAGTTGTCATTGTTGTTTAGCAGGCCTGGGCAGGGTTCGAACTTGCCAGCCTTGCCAGCCCATAGTGGTTAGGGTACATGGCCGGCACCCTAACCACTATGGGTGCTGAGCCTCTTTTTTCTTTTTCTTCTTTTTGTACACTTCAAACATCAATGCCCTCGATTTTTGGTGCATGAGCCAAATAGTGTTTTGGCCATCCTTTATGAAGTAACCCTTTCCTATGACATGCATTCTTACTGGGTCCATCCATCAAGATACTCATTCCCTACGCGGTGCCTGTGGCTCAGTGAGTAGGGCGCCGGCCCCAATACCAAGGGCGGTGGGTGCTGCAAAAAATAGCTGGGTGTTGTGGCAGTCACCTGTAGTCCCAGCTACTTGGGAGACTAAGACAAGAGAATCGCCTAAGCCCAAGAGCTGAAGGTTGCTGTGAGCTGTGATACCACAGCACTCTACTGAGGGCGACAAAGTGAGACTGTCTCTAAAAAAAAAAAAAAAAAAAAGAAGATACTCATTCCCTGGTCAGGATTATGGTCAGGTTCCAGGACCCTATCCTTTCATTTTGAACCTTGAGAAGCATGGCAAAAGGACTAAAATGGATGGAATTGATTTACCCAAATGGCATCACTCTATCCCAGAAGTGTACCACTCCCCATTTTATCCCAAAGTGAAGTTCAATGAGTCATCTCATAACCTGTTAATATTAAATTTTTTTTTTTTGCTTAAATTATCCAGAGTTAGTTTTTTTCTTGCTAACATAGAATTTTATATAGGAGATATAAAGTGATGAGAGTGCTCTTGAAGCCAAAAGCTCTCAACTGATCAAACAACAACCAATAAATGATTTAGCTTTTGTTACAGTTTTCAGGACACTGTGCAAATTTCCCCAAATAACAAATACAACCTTGTCTTTAAGGATCTATAGAACAGCTAGGGAGAGTAAGTATAGTGGCCACAGAAGAAAAATATCTACATATATAGTTCATTATAGCAATAGATTAAATATCTCAATTGTCAGTGCCTAATGTAATGCTTGGCATACAGTGAGCATACTATAATTATGTATTAAAAGTAATTATTAAGTGAATGATTCAATTAATTACTGCAATGATTGAATAAGAGAGATTGGCATGAGCCAAAATCCTTCATAGAAAAAGGAGAAATTTGAACATATTTTCTTAGGATGGATAGAATTCATTCAAATGATAAGTCAAGAGAATTCTAGCCCATGAATTTATTTTGCAAACAGCACAAAACAACCTGTGATAAAACAAAACAAAACACAACAAAAAACAATGTTTAAAGAGATAGGTGTTTTTAGTCGTTTTGGCATCAAGAAAAACTTCTTGTGCTTTTCTTATTCTTTAATTTGAGTTCTCCATAGATTCTAGTTATCTAGTTCCTTTGTCAGATTGCTAACATGCAAAAATCTCCCATTCTGAAGGCTGTTTGCTTTGTTTATGGTACCCTTAGCTATGCAAAAGCTTTGTAGTGTGATCAAATCCCAGTTATTTATGTTTGGTGTTGCTGCAATTGCTTGGGGGATCTTCTTCATAAAGGTTTTCCCAGGCTAATATCATCAAGCGTTTTCCCCACAGTCTCTAGAATTTTTATTGTTTTGTGTCTTAAATTTAAATCATTTGTCCAATGAGAACCAATTTTTGTCAACAGTAAGAGGTGTGGGTCCAGTTTCAGTTTGCTACATGTGTATAACCAGTTCTCCCAGCACCATTTATTAAATAAGGATTCTTTCCCCCAGTACATGTTTTTGTTAGGCTTATCAAAGATCAAATGACAATATGTGGCTGGGTTCATCTTTAGGTTCTCTATCCTATTCCGTAGATCTATGTCTCTATTTTTGTACAGTACCATGCTGTTCTGGTCACTATAGCCTTGTAGTATAACCTGAAATCTGGCCTCCAAATTTGTTTTTGTTTCTAGTAACTATGTTTGCTATTTGGGTTTTTTTTTCTGGTTCCATGATGAATCGAAGTACTATTTTTTTCAGGTTCTTTAAATTATGACACTGGTACTTTGATGGGGATTTCATTGAATTTATAGATTGCTTTGGATTCTATGGATGTTTTAACAATGTTGATTTTTCCCTACCTCAAGCAAACAACCCCCTCTACAAGTGGGCAAGAAACTTGAATAGAAACTTCTCTGAGGATGAAAGACAAATGGCCAACAAACGCATGAAAAAATGCTCATCATCTTTAATCATCAGAGAAATGCAAATCAAAACCACACTAAGGTATCACCTAACCCCAGCAAGATTAGCCCACATCACAAAGTCCCAAAACACCAGATGCTGGCATGGATGTGGAGAGAAGGGAACACGTCTCCACTTCTGGTGGGATTGCAAACTAATACAGACTTTTTGGAGAGAAGTATGGAGAATCCTCAAAGATCTAAAAGTAGACCTTCCACTTGATCTTGCAATCCCATTACTAGGTAACTAGCCCAAAGAACAAAAATCATTTTACCACAAAGACATTTGTGCCAGAATGTGTATTGTGGCTCAATTCATAATTGCCAAATTGTGGAAGCAACCTAAGTGCCCATCAGCCCATGAATGGATCAACAAACTGTGGTATATTATATGCCATGGAATACTATCCAGCCATTAAAAAAGATGGAGACTTTACATCTTTTTCATTTACCTGGTTGGAGTTGAAATATATTCTTCTTAGTGAAGTATCACAAGAATGAAAAAAATAAATATCCCATGTACTCCATACTAATATGAAATCAATACAGAAACAATTACATGCTCATAAGAACAATAAAACACAAATACAGTCTAGTATGGGGGTAAAGGGAGGTGGGGGGAGGACGATTGGCAGAAGGAGGGAAGGCATGAGGTGGGAGCTCAGGTAATGTGCACATTGTAAGGGTATGTAACACGCCCTCTGAGAGAGGGACTCTTTTACAAATGAAACTTTACCCTGGAAGTGAAAACAATGTGACCTAAAAATGTGCGCCCTCATATTTATTAGAAATAAAAAACAAACAACCAAAAAAAGAAAATCTTACTATGGCCAGGTGTGATGGCTCATGCCTGTAATCCTAGCACTCTAGGAGGCTAAGGTGGGTAGATTGCTTGATCTCAGGAGTATGAGACCAGCCTGAGCAAGAGTAAGACCCTGTCTCTACTAAAAAAATAGAAAAACTAGCTGGGGATCATGGTGGGCACCTGTAGTCCCAGTTACTTGGGGGGCTGAGGCAAGGGAATCGGTTGAGCCCAAGAGTTTGAGGTTGCTTTGAGCTACGATGCCAAGGCACTCTACCTAGGGCTCAGCGTGAGACTTTATCTCAAAACAAGCAAACAAAAAGAGAAAGAAAGAAAGAAAGAAAAAAGAAAATCTTATTGCAAAGGCACACATTTTCATTATTTGTTATTGAATTTTGTCTAATATAGATTTATTGCCTTGATAACGGGAATACTTCTTACATATTTAAAAATGCTTTTCCCTTTCAGTAATCAGGTTCCTCCTACCTCCCTTCCCCTGTTGGTCTTCTACCATCTTGATTAGGACCTGAGATTTTTTGACCAAAGAGGGGAATACATGGCCTAGAGCACCTACCCAATATGAAGAAGAAATAGTCTTGTCTTTACTGGAGGGAGGGGTCAAGGAAAAAAGAGGAGGGGGAAAGCAAAGGCCAGATAAAGGCATCTATCTCTTGGAGATGAAACCCTGCAAGGTAGTTTAGGGTTGAGTTGAGAGCAATGGAAATGTCCATAAATGCTGGAAGAGGGGACTTGCAGGGCACCAAGGTTTGCTCTTTGCTTCAAAAGCCTTAGAAAAGCCCTGGGTTGGGTTGTGGCTGTCCAATATGTCCCCGTGTGGAAGATAATAAGAGCAGGGCAGAGCATGTCTTGCATGAGCTGGAGCTCAGGGAAAGCAGGCAGAGTTTCCAGATTCCTCAGAGGGTACAGAACAGCCCAGAAAACTTGTGGGCAACGTTTAGGTGAAATATCACTTCCTCAGGGACACCTTCCCTGATCGGTCCCCCTGCCTCTCCCCCCTACACCTTTTTTGGTACTTAACAATTGGGTCATTATTTGTTTCTGCTTTTCTCTGTAAACTGCCTGCTGTGTTTTTGCTTTACACACAGAGTATTTATTTGGTGTTCAGCAAATATATCTTGAAGAAATGACTTCCTTTACTTAACGAAGAGTGTGACCAAGGCTTTAATTCATTAATCTGTGAAGAGAATTTTTGCAGGTGAGACCTAAAATCAGACCACATACTTGTGGGACTATGACTTTGAGTCAGCAGGTAATTTGCAGTTTGACTCTTTCATCTTCACATTCATGTATCATAGGAGTTCACAGGTTTGTTATTACCATCACAACCCTGTATGGTGGACCTTAATGGTCCTATCTTACAATTGGAAAGAAATTGAATAACTTGGCCAAGTCCCTCTACCCTAGTCTCTAGGCCCCTCTACAAACTATTGCAAATAAGGAAAATCCCCTGTGACAGGATGCATTCCTAGGGGACATGTTTGTGTTGCGCTTTTACTCCTGACTTGACAGCTGGTGGCTGCAGCCTAGACATTTTTTAGGAGGGGGAGGCGGGGGTCTCAGTTCTAGCAGCCAGGGCCCAGTGTGCAATTTTCTGCCCTCCTAAACTGTTATAGGATGGAGGCAACCTCGGGAATTATCCGTATAAGGATGTCAGAAATACTATATCCTTCAAAGCTACTAAATTCACTGAGCCTTGCATATCCTGGAGAGGCAGCAGCGCGCGCTCTCTCTCTCTGTTGGAGGTAAGCAGGGAACCCTAGTCTTAACTGTGGGCTGGGCAAGAGGACCATCCCGTTACCGCCCCCATTCTAAATCTTACGTTCCAGCATTCACAGGCCCCTGGCTTGGAATCCATCTCAAAGTCTTGGAGCATCCTGGATTCTGCCTGAGTGGTTGGAATCAAGTCTCAGAAGAGCCACTCCTTGAAAGGGCTCTCGACACGCGGGGGCAAGTGGCAGCGGCGAAGCCCCCTCCCTGGTCGGCAGGTCACCCTTCCTCCAGCCCCGGCTGTGGCCTCCCGCCCTCCAGCCTCCGGTGGGTGCCCGGCAGGAGAGACGCTGGGAGGCGCGGGCAGTGAGCACGGGTCTCCTCTCCAGCCAGGACCTCCGGGGCCTCCCAGGCCTCCGGGACCGCGGTCTCAGGCGCGCATTCTTGGTGCAGGTGGCACAGCTTTCTGCGCTGGCCGGGCTTCCCAGGTCACGGGAGAGGCTAATCTCAGGTCTAGACCTCCCAGCCGCAGAGCGGGCTGAAACCGCTACTCCACCTTTTCCCATTTCTCTCCTCCCCACCCTAAGACGAAAAATCCCAGGCCCGGCAGGACCTGGTCACCTCTACCTCCTCCCACCGCGCTAATCCTGCGAGCGAGGGAGGCCCCCGCGCCGAGGCGGCGGCTGGCAAAGGGGAGTGGAAAGGGAGGATGGATGGGGCCGGGGGGTGGGGTGGTGATGAGGGGGATGTAGGGGGGTGTCATTTTCTTTTTCTTTCTTTTTTTTAAAAAAATATTTCTCTCGCGAGAAACCGCTGAGCGGACGATATTTGAAGAGGTGGGGAAAGGAGGGGGCCGCGGCAGCCGCGGCAGAGACTGTGGGTGCCACAGGCGGACAGGCGGCCACAGCTGGGACAGCTGCAGACGGAGCGAACTGCGGCTGCTGCGGCCGGGACCGACGAGCAGCTGCCGCCGCCTCTTGGGGAGTCGGATCCTCCGCTTCTCCAGTGGGTGCAGCGGGGTCCCGACAGGGGTCGGGCGGCCACCGGGACTGGAGCTCCAGCCACAGAGGCTTTGCGTTTGCGCCGCGCCGCGGGCAGGGACAGGGACTGGGGTGAGGGGCTGTCCTGGAACGTCCACAGCTGGCGCCGGCCCTCCTCGCCTGACAGCTTCCTGGCCGGGGGCTCCGGTGCCGGGCTCCGCGTCAGATGCTCGGGGGCGGTGGCAGCGCCCAGAGCCGGCGGGGACGGCGCGGCGGGCTTCCAGCCCCGCGGCTTGGCGGAGAGGACGGGCACAGGAGAGGAGCTGGGGCGTTGAGAGTGCGCGTGGCGCGCAGTTCGTGCCACTAAAATAATAAACCCAGCAATCTCGCCCCGGGGCCGAGGACCGCTCGGGACATGGGTACTTTGCACCGCGCTCTAAAGGAGGCGTCCGGGAGGCCGAGGGGTCGGCCGGAGCTGCTGCCGCCGGGGGCCTGGGCGTTTCGGCCAGTTGGGGACCCAACGGTCTGCACTTAGCCCAATTAACTGCGCCACGCGCAGGCGGCGCACGGGTTGGGCTGGGGAATGGGGACCGCGAGGCTCAGCATCCCCGTGCCCTGACCGTCTCCCCCGCCTCGGGGGTTTGTCTCTGTGTTGCAGCTGGCAGGGGCCGCCTGAAGTGGGAGCAGCGCCTGGAGAAGGCGGGAGGAGCCCGGCCCGGGGGACGGGCGGCGGGAGAGCGGGACCCGGCGGCGCGGTGCGCTTACGGGCGCAGCGGCGGCCGCAGACCGAGCCCCGGGCGCGGCGAGAGGCGGCGGCTCGTCATCATGCGGCGAGGGGGCCTGCTGGAGATCATCCTGGGATTTACCGTGCTCTTAGCGTCCTACACGAGCCATGGGGCGGAAGCCAATTTGGAGGCTGGGAACGTGAAGGAAACCAGAGCCAGCCGGGCCAAGAGAAGAGGCGGCGGAGGACACGACGCGCTTAAAGGGTAAAGGACCGGTCAGCTCCTTTGGCGTGGGTCTCCCCTCCTCCTGCTCCCAAGTTTCCAGATCCAGACCGTCTGACAGGGGTGATCCTCGACGAGGAAGCCTCCTTCCTTGGCAAGACCTCCCGGGGCACCTTAGAGGCGCTAGGGTTACGCGGTGCTCACCGAGTCTGGGGCTAAACCACCCTGCTCCGCCTCAGGATTTCTGCCCTAGAGGACAGGGCATGCTTCAAAGGAATCTTGGGCCATTGTTGAGGCAGATTTGGGGAGGCGAGAAGGATTCCTTGAGGAAGAAGGGGAGGGGTTGCGACTGAGAGTAGAGGAAAAGCTGATTCCTTTCCCTTCACACCAATTCCGGTGGTTTCTAGGGGAAAGCACTTCCCTTGTGGGCATCTTTGGAGATGCCCTATAGGCGAGGAAGGGAAGGGATTCCAGTGACGGAGGAGAAGAGACACAGTTCATAGTTGTCTCGCCTGTAAATTATGCTTATTCACAGTAGGGACGGAGTTCTCTGGGCAGTGCTCCCCTTCAGAGCAGGAGAGTGTTTCTGAAGGCTTAGTTTGGGGTCGTGTGGAGCTAGCTCTCCATTTCACTGAGGCGGGGATGCTGCTTGGCTGGCCTTAAGTGGGTGTTTTTAACCGGTGGCTTATGGGTTACGTACATGTGATTGACCATTTCACTGGCTTCCCATGCTCCCGTTACAGAAGACATTTCAGCAGGAAAGATTTAAATTAAGCAAAGTCCTTAGTTTCCTCACTCAAAATTTCCTTTAAGATTTTTCAGCTTGAAAAAGTCATCTGTCATGCCTTCACAGACACAGCAGGATGGACCATAAAAGAGCCCGTTAAATGAAACCAGGCAGTAAACATACAGTAGTTTTCTATTCATTTTTAAAAATTCTCACTAATGCTTTTTTTCCTGAGTGATTCTGATTCTCTGGCTCTGAGTGACCCAGTGACAGTGTCCACTCGGATATGTGGGTAAACATTTCACTTATTCTTGTTTGCTCTGGGCTGTTTTAATTGTGTGTGTGCAGTGAATTTTGTGTTCTGTGGCCCAGGTAGGAGAAGAAAAAGTGCAGTAAACTGAACAGAGCGGTTTTTGAGTCCTAGTCTGGACTAGGAAAAAGATGATTGTCAGAGCAAAGCACTTAGACTATGGTAAAATATACATGATTTTTCTGACCCCAGCAAATAGTTATGATTAATTTAGTTCTGTCTGGGCCTTTGGGGAAAATAAACCGAGCATCCCGATACTGTTGCTTGTTATGGTAAACCTGACCCTCACCAGGTAGTACACCATTTATGGTGCCCTGTGTGCAAGACACATGGTGAGTTCAATAAGTGCACTGCAACTCTGGTTTTCCTGTGTTCTTAAAAGGACTTAATTCAGTCTAGCATTTTCCCTTCAGAAACATATTTCTGCTATGCAGTGTCAGCCTTAGTGTCTATTTTGATAGCGTTGCTTCTCTATAGAGAGAAGGAGTGGAGGCTTAATTCTGTGGCTGAAAATCCACAGGGCAACATTTGGCGTGGGCAGACATATGTCATATTTCTATGTGCTGTCACCAGCCAGTGCGTTTCCTTGGGAGGCTCAGACCCAATGTGAAATAGAAACCAAGCTTTACTTGGTTGCTGAACAGGATGCCATGCTTTCACTCATTTGCTCTAGTGCTCATTTCTGTCGGGTTTTACGTTTCTTTCTGTGATTAAGGAGACACACCTGCCTGTGCTCTTCACAGTATTTGATCACTCACATTGACCTTATCCTACTGCACACTATTTATAAAGCCTTCCTAAAAACATGGTATTAATAGAATAGTAATTACAAGTGTTCCTAATTCTCATGTTTTGTATGTGTATAATATACATGGCAGGTGAAAATAAGAACCTAAATGGATAAATAATTAAAAGTATTTCGCTCCTACCTCTCAAAGACCATTTTCTTATGAATAGAATAGAAATATTACAGACACATATATTGTACAAATATATATGTAATACACTTATAAACATATGCATACACACGTATGTGTTTGTCCATTTTAATACATGGAACATACTTGTACATAATATCCTGAACTTTGTTCAGTGTTTATATATCTTGAGTGCATTTATCTGTTAACATACATGGATTCACCTCATGCATTTTCTTGTATAGATGTGGCTGAAACAGTTCCTAATGGTAACTCTTTGGAGTATATCAAATCTTTTGCTATGACCGACATTCTTATACATACATGTATGTGCATGTACAAGTTTCTATGCAGCATAAATTAGTGAAAGTATATTTGCTGGATCAAAAGCTTTCCTGTATATTTTAAACAAACACCAGTTCTGATGTTAAACTTGAATTGCATTTAAAATTTAGTCTCTCTGCTTATTGCCATTCCAGTCTCGCATGAATAAGTCCTTCAATCATGGCCTGCTATATAAATCATTAGGAAAAGCAGTTCCGTATTACAGTTTTCCGATTATTGCTTAACATATTTCTATTTTTCTTCATTAAAATATTACTGGCTGCAAAACTAAGCTCTTTGACTGCAGTAAAACCGGTTTGCCATTTTTGATGGGAATGCACAGCTTATGAAGTGAAAGTGATTTGTTACCCCAGAGTCTGCCTGATGCCCAGTTGGTGGCAGCAACTTTCAGCACCTCACTAATATTTCCTCTAGTTAAAAGGTGCTTTAAACTCATCAGTGTCTGCTATGCCCTGGTCCAGTATACTCTGCAAATTCTGCAAATATTGCCTTCTTGTTTTTCTCTGGTGTGTAGGTGACTACCAAATCTGCCGCAGTATTCTCCTTCAGAAGTATATCCCTTGCTGTCTGCTGCCTCTTTTCGCAGACTAGGAACCTGCCTCATTTCCCACTCAGTGGCTGTGTAGTCCTAACTTGTCTTCCTCTCCTCCCATCCTGTTGCAGGTGTTTTCCTTTTTCTTTTTTTTCCCCTTCCCCACTGGGCAGCAAACATTCCACAGTGGAAATTTAAGCATCCTCAAATTTCTTCCCAGCTTTTGCTGTGTTTTCTTAGAGTAAATCGCCAATTTCTGTTTTTACAGGAAGCCTCTTTTTTAATGGAATGAGTGTGGTCCCTGTTAGCGCTGTAAAAATTTTTATTTTTCTCTATTCTCAAATGAAAATTGTGCAAGTTCTAAAAATATTTCAAAAAGTGACTATGTAGTAGTATTTCTTTGCTTGAGCATTGCTTGACACATATGAAATGGCTTTATGAGAAATAATGCAATCCTAACTTTATTTATTTGAATTTAAGTTCACCAGAATTTCTCTTAGCAAAATTCTAAACTTCTGTGATTCGGCAAAATGTGTGGGGGACCAGTCCGATGTACTCTAAAGAAACAGCAACTTGATTTGAATGGCAGTAGTTAGTGTAACATGTATTTATGGTTGCCTTATTGTTTTAGCTCCCAAGTAAGAAAATATTACTGTTTCCTGTCAAAGGGAATAATTCTTTACAGTGAAACCTCATTTTCTGAAGTCTCTGATAAGATGGATTGAACCTTCTGTCCTTGTTGCCTGGTTTATTGGTGTATGAGACCAGTTAGACTTCACACAATCTGTCCTCTTATGCATGATTCCTTTTGGTTTTTGTTTATTTGTTTATGTTTTTCAGAGATCTTGTTGCCAGAAAAATACACATGGAACAGTTTGTACACAGAGTAGGTTATGTGATGGCAAACTCCAAGGGATTAATTACACAGAAGTCTGTTATTAAAATAAAGAACTTTAAAAGGGAACACAGAAAACGTTTTGTAGACTTTATAAAGAGGACTTTAAGACTTCATCTGAAGTCAGATGAGCTAAATTAGGGGAAAGAGTCCCGAAGTGGTATGGTTTGTCTTTGCGTTTATTGAAAGGATTAAGCTAAAATATTGGGGCACAATTTTTGAAATAAAAATATATAATATTCTTAAATAGATGATTTCAGCAATCCTGCATTTTAGACAAGAAGGTGGAGACAAAAATATTTATGTGACTGATTTTGTAACATTTAGGACATAAAAGTTGTTTACAAAAATGTAAGTTGTTCATAACATAAATTAATGTGTCAAGCTACAGTGAAATGAAGTGGTGGAAATGGAATTATAGATATCCCTTCAAGCTTATTTGGAATTTTGAAGAGTATCAAAATATTTCTTTATTGTCTATGTGAGAGATATTTAAAAATTATAGTATTATATTATTGATTCTAGTGAAGCAAAATATGAAAATATTATTGGGGCATTCATATTAGTTTGTTTAAACTAATAAGCCAGTCAGTCAGCTTAATCAATTTTCCTTACAATAAGCCAGTCAATCAGCTTAATCAATTTGGGAATTTTAGCTAAAGTTTTCAATGTGAAAATAAGATTTAAAAAAATGTTTTTTTGAAAGAGAATAAACTCTTTTAACAATTTCTTTGTTTCTAGAAACTAACCAAGCAAATGGACCTACTTAAGCAACTTAGAATTTTTTTTCCATGAAATTCTTTGCAAAAGCTGATATCAGTAACATATCAGGCCTAAGTTATATGGCAGGTGTATAAGAGTTTAGAGTTTCATAAGTGTTAAATTTGATTTTCCTATTAGATTGTAAAATCATCAAAGGCAAGAATCCTATCATAAGCATTTTACCACCAACTTATCATTAAATGGGGTTTCAAAGAGTTCATTTATTTCAGAAAGCCTTGATTAAATTCCATCCTGAATTTAGCTCTGTGGAATGCCAGAGACATAACAGCCTGGTGGGGCTCACCATTCCCAGAAGAACTGCAAGTCCACAAAACAGTATTGGTCATGAAGGGGATAGGGTATGAAGTCTAGTATTAAGAAAAAATGAATACATAACGGCAGTTGTAGCCATGGTAGGTAATGATTAGATAACATTTATGGTCAGGCACTGCTTTAAGTATTTTACATGTGACCATTCATTCAATCCTCACAGCCTGTGCATAAGTAGGGTCCTTTTGTTAGCTTTCTTTCACAGATCGGAGAGCTGAGATACTTTCCAGAGGTTACGTTCTAAAGGCAAGTCTCAATACTAAATTTTCTTTCTTCATAAATTTTAGTTATGGTTTTGTTTTTTCATTCCACTGGACAAAAATGCCAGACTAAGATATTGGTAAAATTCCACTTAAAATTCCTCATATTCTTTCATGCTGGTTCACAAATTCTAAGTATGGTTAATCACATAGTGTTATGTGGTCAAATAAGAAACTTTCTGCGAAGATGTTAATAAAACAGGGGGAAAAAATCATAGAGATGAGAGCTGGCAGAACCTTGAACTACATGTGTGCTATATTTTAATAGTGTTCCTTGAACTTGTATTGACAGTGGTCAGTAACCGTGACAGGCATCTTTCTTCATCATTGTCTGGGCTTCTGAGCTGGAGGTGTTGCTCCTTATCTCACTCAGTCTCTTGCTGTCATGTTCCATGTGAGAAATTTCTCTTAGAACATATTTGTAAGAGGTGTTTCTCTTTCCAGGGGAAACTGGTACATTTTAAATCCTTACCAGTAAGATGAGTTATCTAATTCCGTCTGTTTTATTATTATTCTTACTATTTTTACCATAGTTGCCTGTAATCTCAGAGCCATTTTCTTTACATTAAGGTGCAACAATGACTGCAAAAAATGCTTATGATTGCACTTTACAAATATTAATTTATTTAATGTGTAACTCCTGAATGAGGGAGATTAAGCGTATTTATTCATTTAACAGATGAGGAAACAGAGGGATTCAGAGTCTCAGGAATCACTCCAAGGACATAAACTAGTAAGAGGTAGAGCTGGGAAATCTGGCTTCATCTGGAGCAGCTCGTAGTCAATATATTTCCCTGCTTTTCAATTCTAATAAATCTTATAGCTGGTAAGTTTCTTTCTTCCCTACTGTTGATACCTTCATTTCCCCAGAATCTCTCCCTACCATTGCTGTAGGGAAAGACTCAATGTTTATTGAAGGCAGATGTTATTACAAGCCAGGGGAAGCATCTTGTGGGAATGGGATTAATCAGAAAAGACTTCACGGTGAAAGTCTGTCAGCAGTGGGCAAACTGTGGGCCAAAGTGACTGTTTCTGAAAACAGACTTTTGTTGAAATAAAGCTGTTCCCTTTTGTTTACCTGCTCTCTGTGGCTGATTTCACACTATGGCAGCAGAGTGCAGCAGTTTCAGCAGAGTTGGTGTGACCCACCGAGTGGAAATGAAGTATTTGCTATTTGGCCCTTTATAGAAAGAGTTTACCAGCCTCTGATGTATGTGGTAAAACGTGACTGTCTCCTGGGACCGAAAACTCCTTGAAGGTGGGCAGAGATTCTGTTTATTTATGTCTAGGGATATGTAGGAACTGTGTGCATGGTCAGGTGTTCAATAGGTAATTTTTGGTGGTCGAGGTCTGACCAGTTTTGATGGACTGATTTGATACGGGTAATTTTATAAAGTATATAAGAGAAATAAAGGAAAAATCTGAGTGAAAAAGACAAAGTGAAAAGGATAGGAAGGGTTTGGGTTCACAGGACATTGAGTTCAGTTGGGCCAACACTGTTCATAGTATCATAGTCTATGAAACTGGGACCCCCGGGGCTGTGCAGTTAGCACCTTGAGCACTTTTGTGAGCCTGTATGCAGATGGCAACCTTGTTAGGGACAGGAGAAGGACAAATGGAAAAAGAGACATCACTGATTGTTCTGAAAGGTGGGGACAGAGAACTAGGAAAGAACTAGGAACATGATCACTGTGCCTCGGTGGCAAAAGTCTGAAAGAGTAATCCGGGGAAGTAGGGAGACTAAAGGTAGGGAGACTTGGGAAGTCGGTTTAGGAGTCACGGTGAGAGTGGATGATGGTCTGAGCAAAGGCGGTAGAGGAGGCAAAGAGACAAGAGGCTCAGCTGGCTCCAGAAGAAACATAGGTGGTACCTGGCTGATTGATTATGAGAGACAGAGGGGATGCTTCCACCTCCATATGTAATAAAACTTGACATGCACAGAAATATAGCACCTTTAATAAGGAGCTGAAGGGAAACAAGAGCATTCTTCAGCCCTCTGCAACAGTGAAACAACCTGTCTCCACTTGTGTGTGTTTTAGTTATTTGATTGCTAACTTAACAAATCCCCCTAAAACTTAGTGGCTTAACACAGTACATCTATTATTTTCCGTGATTCTATGGGTCAGGAATTTAGAAGATACACAATTGGGAACCTTATTTCTATTCCTTACCACATCTCTGGGGACTTGACCAAGCAGTATGACTGTTTTTTGGAGACAGAGTCTCACTCTTTCACCCTGGTTGAGTGCCATGGTGTCATCACAGTGCATAGCAACCTTGCACTCAGGTTCAAGCTGTCCTCCTGCCTCAGGTTCCTGAGTAGCTGGGACTGTAGGTACCTGTCACAACGCCTGGATAGTTTTTCTATTTTTAGCAGAGACTGGGTCTTGTTCTTGCTCAGTCTGGTCTGGAACTCCTGATCTCAGGCAGACCACCCACCTCAGCCTTCTGGAGTGCTAGGACTACAGGCGTGAGCCAATGTGCCTGACCCCTAGTCTGACTTCTTCTCATGTGTGTCTGGTTCTGAAGGTGCACCGGTGCCTGGAGCACAGTGGGTGTGGTTTATCTGCAAAGAGCCCCTCCAGTTCTGTTAGGGGACCTTCCAGGTTTTGAAGTCCTCTGTCTTGCTAAGTCTGTGTAAGAGCTATCTCCTGCCTGGACCTGCCCCTGGGGAAAGCCACTGAGTATGTTTTCTCAAATGGGAAACTGAGCCTCAGATGCAGTGACTAGGCCTTGCTCTGGGTGAGTGTCTGTTGGGACTGGATCTTGAAAAACAGCCTTGTGATGTTGGTCACCGGCTTGAACCCCCATACTGACTGCAGGCTGACATGAATGGTTGGCTGCCTGGTGTGTTCTAGTGTTGGCTGGGTTCCTCTATTCTCCATATAGTTGCAGATGGTCTTCTGCACATGGCCTCTCTCCATGTCTCTGTAGCAGCAGCATCAGACTTTTTATGTGACAGCTCAGACTCTCTCAAGAGCATAAAAGTGGAGGTTATCAGACTTTCTTTGTGACCCAGAATTCCATGCAAGTCTCAGACCTTGCTCAGATTCAAGGGCCTGGACTAATAAAACCTTTTGCAGGGAGGGGACAAAGAGTTGCAGCCATCTTTGGATACCAGCTACCAATGAGGCAATAGATCTGTGAGAAGGCTAATCAGAAATTTTGATTTTAATTCTAACTTGTTTGAGTGCATTTGGCTTAGTTCTCCACTGAGAGTGTTTCGTTGTATTTTGCTGCTGTGCATACAGAGTGAAAAAATGCTTCATAAATCATAAAGAGTCTTCATGTTCTGTTAGATTAAGGTTAAGGGCATTGTTCCTGGTTTGTCCACCATTCTGTGTTTGGAGGACTCACAGCCATCAGGAATAAGATTAAAGCTTCTAATGAACTGGTATTATTCTGTTTTGTTCAAATGTAAGAATTATAAAACACCCAACTGTTCTCTTTTTTCCTTTAGCTTTTAAGCAAATCAGTGACAAATTTAACACAAAGTCACTGTAATTTATTTTGCTTTCACATATGTGGAATTTTATTTTCAATTTCTGTTTATAGTCTCATTTTTATGTACCTGTTGGTATAATCTACCTCAACAATTTTTTTGGAATCATAAATAATTTTTTTGGAACAAGAATAAAAATCAGTGTGCAGTTGCCAAAAGAAGTGGTATTACAATGAGCTGGACTCTATTATTTTTGCAATTAATGGAGTAGCCACATTGTTAAAATAAAATTGGTTTAGGGATATAGTCAAGTTGGAATTGCAGACTTTATATAGTATATTAAATCCTAGTTTTAATTTTCTGTGACTACAACTATTTCAATTTAGGTGACTTTTTTTTTTTTTTTTTGGTTGAATTTATCACTAAGTCTGTGTATTCAGCCCCCTCAGACCGGAAGAGAGAGAGGAAAATTCCCTATCTCCACCATTCCCAGCCAGAGATGTATTCCAGACAGCAAGCAGGCTTGGAGTGGGAGAATTGCTCCATTAAACAAGTTGAGTGTTTTGAAGGGTTGTGAATTCCTAGACCATCAGTCATACTTACATTCAAATATAAGTATCCAAACATATCTAATTCCAAATATAGTACAACCATTTATGATGTTGGTATTGGGAGGCAGGAGGATTTTTGTCTGCCCTATGGATACATTGTCTGCTCTTCCATTACAGGGTTTGAACTGAAGCTTGCTAATATCTTTATTAAAAAAGAAAATGTATTCCAGAGGCAGGGTTTTATTTTATTTTTTTTTTGTGTGGGGGGGGTTTGTTTGTTTTTTCTTCTTCTTTTTCCATTTCTTCTTTTTGTTTTCCATCATCATCTCCTTTTTCTTCTTGTAACTTAACTTCATAAGTTGTGCTACAAATAAAATAGGAGTATCAAATGAGAAAACCTTAAGAAAAATAAATAAATACAAACAAAAATGTAAAATTCTTACCTGGGAGCCTTGGAGTATTGAAAAAGAGAAATAGGGCTAAGCCTTTTGTTAAGGGAGAGAAGGAGAAGGGCTTTCCCAGGAGGAGAGCTGGGAGAAAGTTCTAGAATGTAGAGTCCTGGGAGAATGTAGATTCCTAGGAGAATGTAGAGTCCTGGGAGAAAGTTCTAGAATGTAGAGTCCTGTTGGAGTTGGGAGAAAGTTGTAGAATGTAGAGTCCTGTAGAGTTGGGAGAGAAGTTCTAAAATGTAGAGTCCTACAGAGTCCCTCTGCAGAGCAGAGGGTGGGTTTTGACAGTTATTTATGACAACTCCCTCACTCCAGGCAGCATTGGGATCAGGCAACCTCTGGCCTCAACCAGCTTCTTTAAATAACAGAGAGCTTTGGAGGAGAGTCAGGGCATAAAAGAAAGACAGATGGTTGGATGCTAGAAAAGATTCCTGTAAAAACATTTAGAGGAATGCAGTGGAAAGCAGGTTAATTCATCATTTATTAAGCATCTATGTATATGGTACTATGTAAAATGTGGTACATCCCCTTCCCTGTGGATTATTGCTTATTACCTATCATTTCTTCCGTCTATTCAGTGCTAATTTATAAGCTTGTATAATCAGATCCTAACAAGTTTGTGCCTTTGATGAATAACTTTTAAAGGCTCTTCTTATTTCTAAATGTTTTTATTTTTGCAAATGAAATCATGACTCATATCTTCTTCCATAGCCAGGCCATCCATCTTTATAAAAATTAATATTACAAATTAGAGTTACAGCAGGACAAATTTTAGAAATTTATAAATGCTGGAATTGAGGCCCAGAGAAAGTCCATTAAAAGAGCACTCAAGGTGTTTATTTTCCCCTCTACCTCATAGGTGTGGAAGCTGAGTCATGGCAGCAATGCTGATTTAGGTAGAACTGTGTGGTTGGGTAGGGGATTGTGTCTCTTCTTAGTATTTATACCCCGGAGAGGTTGACTGGTTTCTGCATTTCCTCTGCTGTGCCTGAAGTAGGCAAACATTCTGCATAATGTAGGCCTGGACATTTTTCTTCTCATTTATTTGGCCTTAGGCGGTGCAGTGAGTCTCTCAGTGGTCAACTCTGATGGGGGGAACAATGTGTAGTAGAATTTCAGATCCTCAGTGCTAATCTGCTGTCCATGACATATCAGATCGGGTTGGGAAGGGTGGTTTTTTTTTTTGAGGGAGGTAGTTGCCAATGAGGATAGTGGAGAGGGGGCTGGAAAAAGGAGAGTGGGAAAGTTTTCTTTGGGAGTCTGGTAACTCTTTCCTGCAGGCCCACACACTCTAAATGGCAATTAAGAAATCAGTTGTTCTGAGACTAGCCAAGGCAATTTTGGGTCTGTGATTAAGCTCAGACTCTTGTTTTATAACTTCCTGACTAAGTTATCCAAACTACTAATTTATACATTTAGACTTTGTGTAATAAACATGTGAATGAAGAAAAAAAATTCGTGAATTTTTGTCTTTTCTTCTATATCATCTCCCCTAATAATTTTTAAAAAACATTTGTCTAATCCTGGGGGCAAGACACAATTCTAAGAGGGACTTTACTTTACTTAACAAATGCAATCAGTGTAACCTGGTTTCTTGTACCCTCAATGAATCCCCAACAATAAAAAAAAATCTGAATCTGTCTAATCTAAGTGACAACTATTTTTTGATCATTACCTGTGTTTGAGTTGGATCGAATGCTTAATTCTCAGAATGAACACCCTGTCTCAGGCTTGTTGATAGCATTATCTACTTTCCAATGATTTGAGGGATAACTACTATTTAGAATATATTTCTCCCCTTGACTGATGGAGTTAATGTCTGAGGTGATGTGGACAAGTGCTTTGCAATGAAGGACTTGACATATAACCTTTAAGTCGACAAATAGTTTTTAATCTTTCATGGACTGCTGGTGCTTCACACCCTGGAGTTTAGGCCACTGACCTCAAGTTTGCAAATTTTATATCCCATTACCACCCTGTGAGCTCTGTACTCCCCAGGGCCACATAGCTGATGTTTTAGCTGGAATCTGAGAAAGTGTCTGAACATTTCCTGAAGAGTTGGCTAGGAGTGATTTGGCAGTTTAGTCATAAAAACCCAGAACTAGTGGCTGGGGTATATGTTATAATTACCTCACACTGTTTCCTATTTGAGGCTGGTTGTGGGTAGCCGGGTAGAGTGGTATTGCTTGTGGGATTTTATTTTAAAGGACCAAGGAGTCATTTTCAATGATTGCTAATAACCATTGGCCATGCTTTGAGAGAAGCTTAGAAGTGTGGAGATAGACATATCTGGTGTTGAATCCCAGCTTCACTACCCACTAAGAATGAAACCTCGGAAAAGTGGCTTGACTTCTCTCAGCCTCAGTTTCTTTCCTCATAACTGAGGTTATAATACTCATCTTTCTTTGTTGTCCAAAGATTTAACGAGCAAGTCCATTTCTATTTCGTAGTACAGTGCCTGACATGGTTAGCTACGATGATGAGAATGATTATAAGGCTGCTACAGATGAGGAAAACGAGGGATTGAGTCATACAAACAAGCTGGGTTTTTTTTTTTTTTAAGGGCTAAAAGCAAAAATTTAGATAATTATTGGTATTTGGATATCATGGTCTCCACTTTCTCATCTTAGAACTGATTATTTTCAGAAACAGGAAGAAAACCTAAGCATTATCAAAAATTTAAAAAAATGTATTTTTAACGGAATCTTACGATATCTTTGGAGATCTGGTTATATCTAAAGGCAATTTGTACATAAATTTTTATTTTGAGAATTTCCCCTTCCCTCCAAATTCTGCTGCTTTGACTGGGAAATGAACATACTGAGTATTTTTCCTTGTTAATACATTCATTTCAACTCCTTAAAAAAAGTTTACATTTTTTAATTGGCAGATCTGTTAGACAGGCCTTGCCTCCTTCCTGATCAACACTTTTTTTTTTTTTAATAGCCTTTGTAAATGGAATTTAGACTTTTAGGACATGAAAGGACCAGCCTGAAAAAAAACATTTTCGTTGGCAGCAGTGCAAAGAGATAGGCTGGGAAGTAGGACTGTTTTGTGGCAAGGTGGTTGGCCATTCATGAAATGTGCTTTAATTGCCTCTTTTGGAGTAAGGGTTTGGTTATGACTAGGTAGACCAGAAGACCACTGGCAATGACAAGCCAACACTGCCCTGCAATTCATAATCTCAGAGGTAATAAGTTCTCTTTCCCAGACATACACATGGATCTCATGGAGGGCTCTGGTTCTGTTCAAGTCACATGCCTATCACTGTGGCCAAAGAGATAGGACACTTTAGCTGGCTAAGATTGAGCTATGTGTCAGTCCTGCCTAAACTGTGTGGGATAGGCTGCTCTTAGGAAAGAGGAGTTTGGTTAGCAAAGGAGGGGAAGGGATAGTGGGTGGGTAAACACAACATCTCTGCACCCAAAGCGAGACAGCTCCATTTCCCATGGGCTCAGTGCTCCTTCGGGTCACTTTGTCATCACTGTTCTCTGTGTGCTTTGTGGGCAGGCCTCACTTACATGACTGGGGCCAGGCTGACACAGATTGGCCACCCCTGAGAGAGCCATAGCCTTCACTCCTAGCTGAGCATTCCCTCCTCTGGCTTCCTGCCATGCAGCAGTGTAATGCTCATTCAGTACAAAGAGATTCTTATTTGTTATTTCTCTGTGGTGCCCTAATTCTCTTGAGAAATTGAAAATATTTTTTATTTTTTAATTTTCTTTTAATGATTCCAGTTTTGATTATAATGAACACTGACTTTCAGAGAGGTCTTAAACTATTGAACATCTGGGAAAGTGGAACAAAACAGACATTATCTGAACTTAGGTATAGCTTTGGTAGAATTCCTGTACCCTGCGCCCTGCACGCCAATCTCTGGTTAACTGGCCGTAAAGGCTGTTGCTTTGTATGCATTCATTGCCTATAAAAATAAGTGCTTTAAATAGGAATGATTTAAGGCCCAGCATGGTGGCTCATGCCTGTAATCCTAGCACTCTGGGAGGCCAAGGCAGGTGGATTGCTCGATCTCATGCATTGGAGACTAGCCTGAGCAAGGGTGAGACCCTATCTCTACTAAAAATAGAAAAATTAGCAGGGCATTGTGACAAGTGCTTATAGTCTGAGCTAACTGGATGACTGAAGCAAGAGGATCACTTGAGCCCAGGACTTTGAGGTTGCTGTGAGCTATGACTCCATGACATACTACCCAGGGCAACAGAGTGAGACTTTGTCTCAAAGAGAGAGAGAGAGAGAAAAAAAAGGAATGATCTAAGTAATAATTATTTTTCCAAGCCATTAAAAATGTTCAAAATACCTACTATTTCTCATCCCCATGGGGCAAATCACACTACCACCATGATAAAGTTTATAAAAAATCAAAACTATTAAATCAAACAAATACCAGGTACTTTATGTGCTCCACTAACTTTCCAGGAAAGAAAGAAACCTCAAATAAAATAAATTTTTCATTTTAAGGTTTTGGAAACCTTTCAGGTATCTTATAGGAATATATAAACCATTTCTTTCTTTTTTTGTAAGCAGTGCCAGCTTCATCTAGCCATTGTTGAACATTTGACAGAAGACAACATCATCTAATTCACCCTTGGACAGACACATCTGCTCATTTGCATTTCCCTCCTTAAAAGTAGATTAACACATATTCTCTCACATTGAAAAGTCAGAAAACAGACTAGGATTCCTTGCTAAATAATTTCCTTCCTTCATTTTATATTTCCCATGACTTTCCATTTGTGTACCAGAAAACCCAACTCAACCCTTTTATGGACCTGTTACAAATAAATCCCTTTCCCCTCAAAGGTATCTTTTATTAACTGATGGGTTTATGTTTGTCATACAGAAAGATAAAGTATCCTTATGAAAAGGAGTCGTTTCCAAAAGTAGTGTAATGCCCAAAGGAATCTATCCTCTTAGCTGACATGCTTAATTGTTTGCACAGGTGTAGTCAAGTCATTTGTTCTTGGATTCCTCATCTAGTGAACGTTAACTTTATTTAGTGGCTGGATACTTGCGATTCATAAACACTCTGGTTAGCTCTTGCCACTTATTTAAGATGCCACGCACGTTGGGATTAGACAGTTACTATCTCCAAATAGAGGTCCTCTCTATCCCACTCAAGAATATTGAGTTGCATAACATAAAGGTGGTCTTTCAAGTCAATGGAAAAAGAAAACAAAAGTGTGGTATGATGGTATGTGGGAGGCTCTGGCCATCAGGATGGGCTAGGCCAGATGCTGCTGCAAAGTTTTTTTTTAACTTTTTAATACAGATGTAGAGAATTTCAAATATATACAAAACTAAAGAGAAGGACACAATGACACCACTGCCTCAGCATTCATCCATTAATGGTCAATCTTGTTTTATCTACTTCTTCTCTACCCCACTGCAGATTATTTTGAAGTAGATCTCTGAAAAATTGTTTTATTGGTGAACACTTTGATATGTATTTCTGAAATACAAGAACACCTTAAGAAACATAAACATAATAGCACCATTATATTTAACATGATTTTTAATGCTATAAAACTTCTAGGATTTACCTTTCCTTCATTAGGATATTAATTTTATTTATTTCCTATAGCTCATGCAAATCAAGATTTGAATAAAGTACATGTGTTGTAATTGTTTGATATGTCTCTTAAATATATAGATTGTTCACCTGTTATTTTTTCATTGTAGTTTATTTATTGAAGACATTGGTTCATGTCTTTTAGACCTGTGTTTCTTAAGATGCCAGTCCACAGACTGCCTTTTACCAGCCCATGATGAGATGAGAAGCTTATGCCTGCATGTAAATCCATTATGTTACTAAGTATACTATTCAGTTAGGCTGATAATTTATTCCTAGGGAGACTTTCTTGATGAAGGAAGCAGTGAGGTGATTAACATTCTAGCTAAAGTGCCATATCTCACTGTAGACTAGTAATATCCAATTTGTAGACCACTGCCCAGCCCTTGGACCACTTGTGGATCTGCTTGCTGTAGAGTTTCTTGTAGTTTAGTGATGCCTGCATTCCAGTGGTGTGACACTTACCATAGTCCTTGGTCCTTGTATTTGCTGTGAATTGTTAGCGAGAGAAACTTGATCAAGCTCACAATCAACCTTTTGTCAAAAAGGTATGTGTCCTTCCACTAGGAGACATGTTATAACTGCTAGTGTCTCTTTTTTTGATGTTAGCAGCCATTGATGATCATCACCTATGTCTATTAATTTATTAGGGTGGCAGAATGGGGATATTGAAATTCAGTCATTTCCTATTTATTTATTGATGCTATAAGTTTGACTCCTAGTTTTGAACCTACACTCAATGCTTCACAGCGAGTAATGTCTGCAATACTTCTGTGCCTGCTATTTCTGATCCTTAACTTGGAATGTTATAGAGCAATTATTTAATATCTAATAGTAAGGATTAGCTATGTTGAGTATAAAATTGTGGAAAATTTACATAGAAGGAGTCTGGTATCAGAGGGGGTAGACAGGGAAAGAAGTCATTCTATAAGGGTTCATTCCTCTCCCTTCATCCCATAATCTTTCATAAGAGTTCATATGGAAACAGTGGGTTATTTTGTGTTAAACTAATGAGTTTCAGGCAAGGACCTTGTGAAAAATTGGTAAGATTTTGGACTACAGGTGGAAAGAAGAAGGTAGTTGCAAAGATTTTAACATCCAGAAATGAATGTTTGTACCCTCATTTCAACATTGTTTTCTCAGGGATGCTCTTTATATTTAAGAAATTGGGATGAATACAGCTTTAGTGATTCAAATAAAAAAATCTAAAAACACTGGTACACCCAAGCCTCCCTGGGAAAGGACTGTAGCAACAAGAGCTGCCCTGGGTGTGAGTTTCACATCAGTCAAAGATGGACGTCATTCCCCAAGGCCACATATATTTCTACTACCTCATATAAAACTCCCAGGTAAACTGACAGGCTTTTGGAATGTGTTTTTAGCTTTCCCATTGGGGGCTGCTACAGAGATTTGGAAGTCTTCTAGATAGGTTAGGAGGTAGAATGGGTGGATGTCTTTTGCTGTGTTTGACAGAATCAGTGCCACTTCAGAAGTTGTCATCATGTTGAAGCTTTGTGCAGGCATTTACCACCCGTTCTACTTAATTACAGCTTAAAACACAGATATTGTCACATCTTCCCCAGAACTAGGAAGATGTTGTGAGGACAGCGTTGGCATTGCTCAGGTAGAGAGAGAAATCTTTTGGACTGGATTTCAGGGAAGAGTTGACTATGTTGGTGGTTGGAATGAGGACAGTTGCTACTTTTTCCGTGTAAGGGACAGCATCTGGTGGCCTCTGAATTAAGTCATAAAGATATGAAATTGGAGGTTTTTCTCTTCCTAAGCTGGGTCGAGTACTTGCCTGCATGACCTGGTGGTCTTAGAGCTACTTTGCACCCATGTTCAGGTACGTGTACAAATGCATTTCAGGGCCAGCTGTGAGTAGGTTTTGAATTATCCCCTTTTCAAATCTTTACGTTGCCCTCCCCCAGCCACTCACCCAAACGCTGAATGTGTTAAGAGATATTTTTACCAGAGGGTGCAAGATAGGATACTCACCATGCAGAAACTATTTAAAAATCAGAATCTGTATGAGTGTTCCTATGAAAACGTGTTCCCTTTGCAATGCTTTCCTTTTTCAATATACTTCCTAAGATCTGTCTTAATTTTTTCTTCTTTTTTGCAAACCTAGTAAAAGAAAACCAGAGTTCAACAAATGATGTACAAATTAGTTTATATAAAAAAGGGGATACATTCTCTTTGGGGTAATTGTGGAAATATCTTTCTAATTTCTAATTTAAAAACCTTTACCATTAACCTTGGGATGTTTTATTAATTCATTCTTTTGGCTTTTAATTACTGATTTATGACATATTTCCACTATGCAGGCTTTGGAAAATTACTTCACTTCTCTCATTTTCAGTTTCCTCATCTGAAAATCCTCATCTGAAAATGAGCACAGTGATACAGTTTCTTGATAGTGTTTTGCAAAAGAGTCACACGATCATTTTATAAATTATAAAGCTCTCTAAAAATCACTAATTATTATTTTTATTCGACACTGTGGCTTTATATGGACTAGATGAAGTACTGACTTAGTCAAATACCCTCAAATCTAAATTATATTATTTTTATTAAAGGCTTTGCAGATATATAAATGTTTAGAAATAAACACAACTTTGCTTCTATTGCAAAGTTAAACAAAGCTTGTCAAGTGTTTGATCCCTAATATTGTGAATAAAACAGTTGAACAGTCTCAGTGACTACATGCTTTTACTTAATTTCCTGATTGTATAGAAACTTGAAGTCTATGACTTATTTTTGATTTTTTTTTTATTCCTTAGCAATATTGTTGTCCTTATACTGATGGAAGGGTTAGGCAGGGAAATGATTTAAGAGATCTGTTGCTGTTGACTGCTGTGAAATAGAATTTGATCTGCAAGATTTCTGAGGCTCTTGTAGCTATAATTTTTTTTAAATGATGCATCTGAAATGTGGAAGAATTTCACTCTCATACCCCATATAATCCATTTGTGGGTATCTTTCATTACATGTTTGATTTTTTATTTTAATTTTCTAAAATTTAAAAAAGTAGATAAGCCAGACATGGTGGCTCATGCCTGTAATCCTTCCACTTTGGGAGACTGAGGCAGGTGGATTGCTTGAGTTTGGAGTTTGTAGAGCAGCCTGAGCAAGAGCAAGACCCTGTCTCTACTAAAAAAAAAAAATAGAAACAACAGCAACAACTAGCCAAGTGCAGTGGCAGGTGCCTGTAGTCTCAGCTACTTGGGAGGCTGAGGCAAGAGGATCATTTGAGCCCAGGAGTTTGAGGTTGCTATGAGCTGTGGTGCTGCAACATTCTACCCAGGGTGACAGAGTGAGACTCTGTCTCAAGAAAAAATAAATAAAAATAAAAGTAGGTGATGGTATTGATTTCTTACTAATGACTTTTTTCATTTATTATTTAATAGCTTTGTTATTTAATAATTAGTGGAAGCATATCTGAAACCCTAAGCCTTCTTCATTTGCCTCTTAAGATTCAGGTGTTTGTTACGTTAGTTGTTGGGGTTGTAAAGATAAATCTCAACTTTCTATTGTTATGGAACTCACATTCCAAAAGAGAGGGTAGTTGCAGGAGATCTGAAATGGACATGCTCCAACAATTTGGGTATGAGCCACCAAATAGGTTTCAAAATGGACTTGTTTCCTTGTTTCATCAGGAAGCCATGTTTGCTGGAAATAGGTCATTGAACTTTTGGTCTGGGAGCTAGTCCTGGGCACTGATTTTATATTATAGTTGCTAATGCGGTGTGATCTTCTGGTCTTCAAAAGAAATTGGCTACATTGAGGATTAGAACATTGAGTTACCCCCTGGTTTTTAAGTCCCTGGTTAATGGACTTATGGATATTCCCTACTGGCCCTAATGGTCTCTTGCTGGGAATGAGGGAGGGCATGGGCCTGGGCCAGCAGCTCCGACTCTGGCTGCCTCTGTAGGACCGTGTGGAGTTGTCTGAGTTTAAGGGGTTGGGTTCTCACAGGTCACTGGGCAGCTTATGACAGCTGAGGCACAGCGAGTTGGAGTGGCCAAGTTTCCCTCTGGTTGCCTGCTGTGGAATGTGTTTTCCCATAGAAACGACATTTTAAGTTGTGGTTAGGTTCCCAGACCAGCCCACAATAGCCTATTTTAGCTGATAATGCAGTGGAGAGACTGGTATTTGACTAGCCTGGGGACCAAACCACCATCTATTAACATTGTTTCTATTGGAAAGGACATTCCGAGCTCCAAATACCAATTGTGGAGCCCTACCTGTTTGTCAACTGGAGCTGGCAGTACTTGGAACTGAAGAATCCAATCACTCTCACTCTAAGTTGAAGAACTGACTCCATCATTTCCCTTGGGTTATTGCTTCCCCACTGATTACTTTTCCTGTCTTTTCCTGGGGCTGCTGGTATGTTCAGAAGATTTTTATCTCCCAGGATAGAGCTCTTGGTTGGAGAGTTTCTAGGAAGTGGTGAGAATTGCGGTCACAGCTCCTTGCTCCTTCTGTGAATTCCATGAACACTGTCCCCAGCCTGCCTTTCCCTGTCCCTGCAGGACCTGGATTACTCCACTAGTTGACTTGTTTTACACTTTCAGTCATTTCTATAATTTGTCCACCCTTTGGAAAAGTACACTGTAGCTTCAGCTTGAATAAATGGAGTGAATATCCCAAAGAAAATGTTTTGGTGGTTCTTGAACTCACTGATTTAAGTCCAGGGGTTGTAGGGTTCTGGGAAGCAGTTCTTTAAAAGGAATCTGTGTTTTCATGATGTCATTGGTCATTCTCCCAGATGCTTAAGAGGTACAAGTTTGAAATATGCTGGTTTTAAACATAAAGCAACCCTTCCCTCATCCTTAGAGGATCAAACTCACATTCATCTTCATGAAGAGATAACACCTCTTGCCATGTATTTAAAGGGAGAACCTTTTACAAACCAACCAGGCATGTGATGCCTGAAAGCCAGTTACAGATACCCTCCCAGTGCAAACTAGGACAGCAGGTTAGTCTGATCATCACCTTTAGAACTTTGGGAAGCCCACCTTGGTGGTTTATTTGCCTGAACAATGTTCTTAGTGGTGTTTAATCCAGAGTACCAGAAGCATGATGAGCCCAGTGCTTAGAGGAATCAGGATTTGCCACACACAGCGATGTCCTTGAATCATTTGTGCTTCTGGTCTTCACAGTTCAGTTGTCTAGTTCCCTGTCATAGTGCGCCCATGGCTTTTTGAGGTTCACATTATTTTTTTCAAAGAAAAACATATACATACTACCCATAAAAGATTCCAATAGGATTTAAATTGGCTGCCAGACTAAGATGACCTTCCAGATATGGAGAACTGCCTTTTCAACTTTCTATGTCTCTGATTTCTTAGGCTCTGTGTGTGTGTATGTGTGTGTGTGTGTGCGTGCACACATGTGTGTGTTGGGGGGGCATGTATGCATGCCCTTGATAGGGTGATAAATCATTTGGCCCTTAAGTGCTTGAGCTATTGCTTTTGACCAACACAGAATCCCCACAGAAAAGTTAGGGCACGTAGCAAGTGAAACAGTTGATGGAACACCTTCCCTGTGCTGCCTGTGCTGTGAGTTACCCCACTCAGCTATGGGAAAAGCCTTCATCTAAGCAGCTTATCCAAAGAGACCAAAGTGTCACCCTGTGGATTTTATCATGATTGTCCTCTAGAAATTGGCCACATAAGGCTGTCTCCATCTATGGCCGTGGTCAGTTGCAACAACCTCCCCTGATGAAACACGTGTCAACCTGTGAACTGAAAACCTTTGTTGAGTTGCTTTTGGGATTTTTCTCTCTTGTGCTAAGGGAATAAGTAGAATCAATGTTTATATATGCTTGTTATTTGTCTGCATTGTTTTTGTATTTTCTCAAAGAAAATATATTAATTCCTGAGTTGTAAATATTGGTAACTTCAATGATCAAAATAAATTAATGACTAGCATCTCAGTGATATAACCAAGGCATGACACCATCATACATTACTGTTTAATTGGTTATCGCCCTTCAAAGGGCATGAAATAGTTTTTTTCAAATAGATAAATATGCAGGAAATAATTCTTATTATTAGACAGATTTTCATATTGGTAGCATTTGCAGGTGGCCTACTTTGGTTTTTTTTTTTTCTTTTCTCTTTCTTAGTTTCTTCCCTCCCTCTCTGCCTTCCTTCCTTTTTTGACAGTCTCTGTTGCCCAGGCTAGAGTGCCCTGGCATCAGCCTACCTCATAGCAACCTCAAAGTCTTGGGTTCAAGCAATCCTCTTGCCTCAGCCTCCTAAGTAGCTGGGACTACAGGCACCCACCACCACACTTGGCTAATTTTTCTATTTTTAGTGGAGACAGTGTATCACTCTTGCTCAGGCTGGTCTCAAACTCCTAAGCTCAAGGAATCCTATTTCCCTGGCCTCCCAGAGTGCTAGGATTGCAGGTGTGAGCCGCTGCACCTGGCCCAGATAGCCTACTTTTGACACCAAGGAGATTATGTTAATCTTTGTTAATTGTACTTTGCACTTACCAAGGGGTTTAGTCAGTATTATTTGTATTTTTCTAAACAGACACTAGGATATTCTAACTGGTATTATTTCTGTGCTTGAAGAACTATTACTCTGGGATCTGAGGGGGTGAGTTTGGTTACAGGAATGTCCTCTAAACATATAATTGTTTTAAATAAATAACTACAATATAGCATATATAGAGTTTTGAGAGCTATGTATGTCTGGAATGTAGCTGGAAAGATGGATGGGATTAATCAAGAACACAGTGGGAGGGGATGGAATTATGCAGAATTACACATTGTAAGGGAAAGATGGAAGCACTTTCCTTTTCGGTGTATATAGTATATATTTCTTTTCTTTTCTTTTTCTTTTCTTTTTTTTTTTTTTTTTTTGAGACAGAATCTTACTCCGTGGTTC
Source organism: Otolemur garnettii (assembly GCF_000181295.1). NCBI lineage: Eukaryota > Metazoa > Chordata > Mammalia > Primates > Galagidae > Otolemur > Otolemur garnettii. The sequence goes on along the minus strand of NW_003852406.1, from coordinate 1,672,317 downwards.
CAGCTAGAGTGCAATGGCATCATCATAGCTCACTGCAACCTCAAACTCCTGAGGTCAAGTGATCTTCCTGCCTCAGCCTCCTGAGTACCCGGGCCTATAGTCTAGTGCCACCATGCCCAGATCATTTTTTCTACTTTTAGTAGAGACAGGGTCTCACTGTTTCTAAGGCTTGTTTTGAACTCCTGATGGCAAGTGATCCTCCCACCTTGACCTGCCAAAGTGCTAGGGTTACAGGTGTGAGCCACTGTTCCTGACATATACAGTATTATATACAATGTAGTATAAAGATGGAAGAAGAGTCTTGTTTTAGCTTGTGTGGCAGAGGTAGTAGTGTGTGCATGAGTGAGGGCTGAGATGGTAAAGAAGAGAAGCTGAGTGGAAGGGTAGAAGCTGCAGGTGTAGGTGAAGATGAGAGTAGGCAGGTAGAGTCAGCCTACCTGGGATCTGAAGCTGATAGTGAGATGTTTATCATTATGGAGGGTAAAAATCTATCTCTGGATCATAGGAGAGGAGAGTTAAGTGTGGTGAACACGACAAGATGCTTAGCTACATTGTCTTAATGGAGTGGCAAGGAAGTGGGAAGTCAGGAAAAAGGATATTAGTCCAATAGTGGAATCACCAGGATTTAGAATGGGATGCGCTATTGGAGAATTTAAGAGGAATTTGAGCAGTGAGATGGTGTAAACTTAGCGACTCCCTTAGCAACTGGGGAACATCAAGCCTTAACTCAGATAGTCCTCTTCTGAGCCTACCCTACATGCTGAGAATAAGGGCCCTCATTCTTAACCTCCTTTGGTTCCCTGGGTATACCTTGAGGGCATGTTTTACCTGATACATTGGCACTTTTTGTGTATCTGCTCATCTTCCTAGACTGTATGATCCTCAAGAGCAGAGACTGTATCTTAGTGACTTCTTACATTTAATTTTTAAATTTATACTTGCATAGTGACAAGATTATTTTTACTTTTAAATAAAACTTTTTATTTGAGAATAGTTTTAGAGTTAAAGAAAAATTGAGAGAGTTCCCATACACTCTGTAAGCATCTTATACAAGCATAACATATTTATTATAATCAATGAGCCAGTATCTATACGTATCAATAGTAATGAATTAAAGTCCATTCTTCATTTAGATTTTCTGCATTTTGACGTAATGTTGTTTTTATGTTCAGGATCCTGCGTAGGATACCACATTACATGCACTAGTCACGTCTTCTTAGACTGTGTCTGTTCTAAGACTTTCCTTGTTTTTAATGACCTGAACAGTCTTGAGGAGGGCTGGTGAGGTATTTTGTGGAATTCACCTTAGTAGAATTGTTTGGTGTTTTTATCATGATTAAACCGAAGCCATGGGTTTAGGGGAATAAGACCACAGAGGTGAATTTCCTCTTTCATCTGATCATATTTAACATCAAGGGTTTATAGTATCAACATGACTTGTCACTGTTGCTGTAAACCCTGATCACTTTGGCTGCAATAGTTTTTGCTGAGATTTTTCCTTTAAAGTTACTCTCTTCTCCTTTCATACTGGGCTCTTTGGAAGGAAGTCAGTGCGTGCAGCTCATGTGGAAGGAGTGGGGATTTACCATTCATATCCTTGAAGGCTAAATTATTTGGAATACTCCAGCACAGAAGATTTGTCTCTTCTCTCCCATTTATTTATTTATTCAATCATTTATTTATCAGTATGGATTTAAGGGTATTTATTTTATACTTTGAGTTATAATCTATTTTCTTGCTCAAAAAGTTCTAGCTTTGGCTGTGAGCTGTTCTTTCGTTTGGCTCGTGTGTGCCTTGTCGCACCCCCATCATTGTGGATGTTTGTTTGTTTGTTTAGGACTCCCTAACTTTTGTCACCATAAGATGCTGTAGATTCATCTTGCATAATTCCCACCCAGTCCTAAAATCAGCCCCTTCTCCTAGAAGCCCTAATTCCTTTTATTGGAGAATGGTATTAGCAACCACAATGTGGGTGTGAGGTATGTTCTTAGTCAGCTTACTCTTTATCTAACATGGGCCCGGCACATAATAGGTTCTGATTAAATGTTGCTGGAAACTCTGTGCTAGTAGGTAAGGTGCTTGGTCATTCTGTACCCTGTAGTGCAGGTGGCAGTGAATTTCCTGGCCACTCAGGAAGATGAGCCTTAATCTTGGATACCTTTAGTGTGAGGTGGTTATAAAACATCTAATTCTAGATGCCCTGAAAACAGGAACTAAAGAGAAAATAAAAGAGAGAGAGAGAGAGAGCAAGAAAGGAAGAGAGGGAGGGAGAGATAAGGAGGGGTGGGGAACCTGTAGTCTTGGGTCCACATGTGGCTCTTCAGATCCCCAAGTGTGGCCCCTGGACTAAATCCAAACTCCACAGAACAAATCTCTTTATTAAAAGGATTTGTTCTATGAAATCTGGATTCAGTCAAAAGCTACGCTCAAGGATCATCCAGAAGGCCACGTGTGGACCCAAGGCTGCAGGTTCCCTACCCATTTGTTCCTTTTAAGATTATTTTTATTAAAAAAAAAAATTGCATGAAGTAGGTTAGAGAGGTTGGCTGGATTGCATCTTCAAAGGAGGAAACCGGGATTGTCTGTGTCCCAGCCGTGTTGACCCAGACAGTCCAGAAATGAGTTTCTGGTCTGGAGAGCCGGCTGAAGCTTGAGGAGGCCGTTGAAGCCATTCTCATTACTAGGGTTTGGAGTTTCGTTCGTTACTCGAGTTGAGTTGTTGTGACTGGCAGATGGTCTGGAAAAGACACATGTGGTATTCAAATCACTGCTGAGAGATTTGACCTCTGCCTTCCGCGAAGAGGGCCAGGATAAAGGCACTACAGTCAGAGGAACATTTGCAAAGTTTGTTAGAGTTCTATAGGTCCCTTCATCAGATAGTACTCTTGATTTTTTTCTTTTTTTCTTGATAAAAATTTGTCAAAGGGCAAATAAAATCATGATGAGTAGTTCACAATGTATGTAGTTCATTTGCGTATAATACTTGATGATCTGTCACATTTTTGACGGTGGAAATTATTTTAACTCTGGAACAGTAGGGCATTGAGATAATACCTTGGGACATGTTACATGGGCCATATGTCATCCTTTGTTATGTGAAGGCCTGTATCTTTGATAACCCTCCCCATTTAAGCTCAAGGGGCTCAATCATGATTTTTTCCCTTTAAAGGTTAAAACACAGGCAACTCATGGAGCAGGGTGAACCTCATTAGCCGTCACCTAGTTCTTAGTGCTTTCTTTGCCTAATGATTTAATCACTTTACAGGCTGAGAAACTAATGTATATGAAATAAGAGCCCCTTAATCTTGTTTTTATTACCCTAGACTTTTCTAAAAAGGAGTTTGCACTCGGGATGGGAAGCAGAAAGGCTATCTTGCTGTAAGAGAGGCCAAACTTGCAGAAGTGGGTTCTGGCGAAGGAATGTGGACACACTGCAGACGTCTTGCACGGAGGCCAACTCTTGCAATGATGTGGTCAGACGTGGGAGAGCCCAGCTGTCTGCTCCATTGAGAGAGGCTTTAGCTAGCCCACACAATCTCTCAGTGCTGCCTCTGACTCGATCCAAATATCGAGCCTGCTGAGGCTCCCCCCCCCCCCCCCCGGTGAGTGGCACTGGGTTGTTGCAGATGGAAGTAAGAGAAGTTACAGAGAAAGACTTGCCTTTTGTTTTTTTAATGTCACATACAGTGGTAAAATGGCATATAAACATATTTCCCCTTTTTCCCTATGGACTATTAGAATACAGGTGAAAAATTATTCCTGCTTAATCTTGGGTCTATTGATGGACGTTTTGTGACTTTTTTTCCTCATATCACCATGAATGCTATTGGATGAAGTACCATCTTGGGCCCCAAATGCATCTTTGTTTTATAGAAGTTAAGAGAATGTACTCTATGGAGTCAGGCTTTCTGAACTCTAATCTCCATTATGTACTTCCAAGCTGTGGGACTTAGGCTGGTTTGTTTAACCCTCCTAAGCCATAGGTCCTTAGTGTTCGAGACAATAATAATATAATTTACCTCAAAGAGTTGCTATGAAATTGAAACAAAGCAATGCATCTTTAGCACTTAGCAGTAAATTCTTTTCCCTTTAAGGGAAAAGAAGGATTAAAATTAAGGACTTTAATTTCCTTTAATTTGTCAAATGCTGCTGCTACCTGCACAGAGCTTTAACTCTGACTTTTGGGGCATCAGGGCTGGCGCTGATGGCTGATAAAATGAAAAGGAAGAGAAAGAGGCATGAAACTCCTTCAGTGACATAAAGGAGTAACTTCATTAGGTTTCTTCCTTGTACATGCTGTTTTGTACTGAAACCTTAGAATAAAATCTCTTATAGTGGAAACAATCCAGCGTGTCTCATTAGACTTTACATGGTTTACTGCTTTCCAACTTAAATAAGACATTCATTTATTTCCAGAATTAGAGTTGGTTTTTTTCTGTGTGTAAGTAGAACAAATGCCACCCAGCTTGTTTGAACGATTTCTACTAGTTTGCAGTTCTCTAGACCAAAGTCAGCAAAGGGGACATCTCACTTCTCTCTAATACTTGGCCTTGAGCCACACAGCATAGTAGTACGGAGGGTGACTTAAGAACAGTGGTGGCACAGAGAAACAATCCTTGTTTGAGGATAGGGGTTGAAACAGTTGAAATAAAGTAATATATTACTTGTGAATGATAAAGACTTAAAACTCAAAAAAAGCCAGAGGATGTAAACAAGATAAATCCCAATCCAAAATTGTATAGAATTTTATTTTTTTATTTTTATTTCTTGTAGAGAGAGAGTCCCACTTTATCGCCCTCAGTAGAGTGCTGTGGCGTCATACAGCTCACGGAAACCTCCAACTGCTGGGCTTAGGCGATTCTCTTGCCTCAGCTTCCCCAGTAGCTGGGACTACAGGTGCCCGCCACAACAGCTGGCTATTTTTGTTGTTATTGTAGTTTGTCCAGGGCTGGGTTTTAACCTGCCACCCTCGGTTCATGGGGTGGGCGCCCTACGCACTGAGCCCCAGGCACCACCCCCAAAATTGTATAGAATTTTGAAGAAATGCAGTGAAATGAGAATGTGATGTACCAATGAAGGGGAACTGGGAATGAATGAAACCTTCCCTTTTGTTTCATTCTAATGAAACAGGAAGTAGCCTGTTTAAAAGACAAGGTGTTCAGACTTTAAAAGTAAAGTTATTGCTTTAAATAAAAGATGATCCAAGTTAAGAACATATATTTAAAAGATGAACAGTTGTAGGGGGGAGAAGGAAAAGGGGAGAGGCGGGGAGGGAGAGGGATCGGCAAACTCTCACCTAATGGGCATAATGTAAGGGTATATAGCACACCCCCTGGGTGAAGGGCTCAACTACAATGTCAACTTTACCTAACAAACGCAAACCGTGTAAGCTAATCATTTGTACTTCATTCATTCATTCATTCATTCATTTGAGACAAAGTCTCACTCTGCAGCCCTGGATAGAGTGCCATAGCATTTTCATAGCTCACAGCAACATCAGTCTCCTAGGCTCAAGTGCTCCTCTTTCCTCAGCCTCCCGAGTAGCTGAGATCACTATTTTTAGTAGAGACAGAGTCTCACTCTTGCTCAGGCTGTTCTTAAACTCCTGAGCTCAGGTAACCCACCCACTTTAGCCCCCCAGAGTACGAGATTATAGGCGTGAGCCACTATGCCTGGCCTGTACCCTCATTTTAATTTGAGATTTAAAAAAACAAAACACCACCTCTACATGAGCATTAGATAAGAAGACAGAAGAATTCCCTGCATTTTCTCAAGTCCTCGTCTCTTAAAGCAACTAGTTTAAACATTTCTGGTTTTAGTTCTTCTTGTATTTATTTCCATAACGCCATCTCCTCCATTTTTACCTTTATATCTGGAATTAAACATTACCCACTGGTCTCTTGCTGTAAAAGATGGGAATTTATCTTACTTAGCTATCTATACCTTTTTCTTTCTTCCAAAGTTTATTTTATATTTATAGTATGACTTTTATTTATTGGCTATTTTAAAACACTGTATAATATATTTAAACCCCTGTTTCTTGGATCAATTGCTTGGGGCCCTCTACACCTTTCCTCTTAACGAGTTTCCTAACTTCATGTCATCTATACCACTAACTTTACACCGTGAAGATTTAAAACATTCATATTTTATGTTGTAACCATGGTAAATGGTAAAATCTTCCATGTTTTGGCTGTACGTTGCTCATGCACATTGCAAAACAATACAGAATATTTATATTATTCAATTTAGATTTTTCAATTACCTTAGAAAATCTTTTGACTGTCTTGCTTTGTAGGACTAAAATTACTGATTCTGAACCCTTTTTTCTTAGCTTTTTCACCCTCTTATTTGTGTTGATACTCAAATTTTTGTCAGGCAATGATTTTTGTTTAAGAAACTTTGTTACCCAAACTAGAGGGTATCCTGCAAAAGCTTAGGGGTCTTCTGAAGCTATTCCAGGATTTGGTTTGGGGTTGGACTGGCTCCAGGCATGCTACTCTAATGGGCTATTGGTGGGGAAGGTTCCAGGCAGTTAACTTTGGCCTGGATTGTCATTTTAATTGAGAGAACTTTGATGAAGTTCAGAAGGTCTGAGTGTTCCCAGCCTCCAGCCTGTCTTCTCCTTTCACTTCCCTTTCTAAGAGTCTGAGGTTCCCAAGGAAGTTCTGAACAGTCTGAAGTTTCAGGGATGACTTTGTCACAGGAGGAACAAAGGTTGAGAGCCATTGACTTAGCATTCTCAATACAGTCTTTCTCTCTTCCTTAATTCCTTATGGTCCCTTTGGCTGAGTAGTTAATCTAGATCAGAAGATGATTCTGTCAAGATGATAGTGCTTTTTTTTTAAATCATCCTTGTCATATATAAAGCTTTTCATGCCTATTCTATCATCTGATGTCCCTGTACATGCAAGATGTGGACAAGGAAAGCATTTCATTATCTCTGTGTACAGAAATACACTGAGCTCAGACTTCCTTAAGTCATGCACACGTTAAGTCTTTATCCAGTTATTTTCTCTTTTGCTTTGGAGAAGTCTTGGGCTACTGGGGATAGAGTTGGGGCTCTTTCTATGGTTCCTTCATTTTCCTTCCTAATTCTCTTTCTGACCTTAGCACTGCAGAGTGCTCCAGATTTTCCAGGGCTAAAAAAAGGAGTAAAGGACAGGGCAAAGGCTTTACCTTTGGTTCCCAATTGTGCATATGGTTGAAGTAGTGAATTCAGAGGAAATGCAGGAGGGCTCAGTACTGTGGTGTATGGTGCACATATATGGAGAGAATGTGTGCGTGCATTCCAGCTGAAAGTACGCTTTCGCTGTGCAGTTGTTTTAAAGGTCTATGCTTTTAGGACTACAGTGTTTATATCAGGAGTCTTTGGAATAGCTCCTGGTTTGTGACACTGATTGCAAAACATTTGATCTTCCTTATCAGTCCCCAAACTGCAGCAGCCAGTATCAATGTTTAGGCCCTCGAGATATAACAAAGTGAAATGAATGGTTTCTTTCGGGTCTCTGTGTATCATATCCTCTGTCTTAGTTTGCACTGTCAAAGTCCTTAGGTCCTTGCCCAGTGACTCCCTGAAATTGTTAAATATGGATCATCTGGATTCTGAATGGAGGCTTTGTTCCAGGACATGTGATGAACTGTCTGTAAACAAGAAACCCAGAGTGACACTGATTTTATTTTCCTGTAACTGCTGTTACCAACTCTGTTCCAAACTTTTGCTAAAGAAATATTTACATGTTTTGGCCTTTACTTTTCCTGACTCATGTCAGAGTTTGCATTCTTGTGATTTTGGTGAAAGGGAGAATGTGTAACATTTTAGAGGTGAGCTGGGTCATAGAAAAAAAAAATCTATCTATACAGCGGTGGGGCGGGGTACACACACCCATGTCTTCAGAGAGTACATATTTGAAACCTTATATGCAGTAGTAGATTTTATCATGACCTTTCTTAACTAGATTGGTAAGATGTTTATTGTTTGACTTAGACTTGTATGGCTCCATGCATTGTGATAAAATGTGCTGCATTTTGTATCTCTAGTTTTTATTTTTCTGATGTACCATATGCACAGGGGACATTAAAGGATACCCTTATTGATATTACTATGTTAAAGTGTCCCAAACTGCCAAACTACTAAGCCATCATTGAGTCCGATGAGTTTACTTTTTGCTGTCTACCAAGACTCATTCTGTTTTTATATAAAGTAACTTGGGGATTTTTTCCCTTTTATTTAGTCATCTCTTCTTTTTTTAAAAGGAAAAAAAAAAGAATGAAATTCTTGTGCTTTTGTTTCAGACCCAATGTGTGTGGATCACGTTACAATGCCTACTGTTGCCCTGGATGGAAAACCTTACCTGGTGGAAATCAGTGTATTGTCCGTAAGTGAATAGACAAACCCATCAGTCTGCATGTCCGTCTTTTGGTGTTTGGGTTGTGCTGTTTTGCTTAGAATTTGGTCCTTTGTAATGGTATCATTAGTATGTGGATAGCAGAGCCTTCTAGCGCTAAGATTTTCCTACTTCCTCTGAATCCAGTTGGGAAATATATTATCTTGTTCAAATCACTGTCATACTTCAGTGACTTTTTAATTTATTTATTTTTATTGTTGGGGATTCATTGAGGGTACAAAGAAAGAGGTTACGTTGATTGCACTGGTTAGATAAAGACCTTCTTAGACTTGTGTCCTGCCCCCAAAAGGTGTACAAAAATATGTTTCTGAAATATAGAGATTGGAGTCTCGGAGTTACTTTGATCAAGGTTGCATGTCATTTACACCTACTGCACCTGGTCACACAGATTATGTAATTTGGTGGGAATTTGAAAAAAGCTCATCCTTGCTGATTTCCGTATGGTGATTTCTAACTTGCTTGGCCGCCCAGAGACTTCTTGAAGCCATGCTTATTGAATTTGGGTGGTTGAGGCCAGAAGCAGACCTAACAGAGGAGAGGAGTTAAGGTGGGTCGAGGAGCAGATGACAATGAGGGGGAAGACTAGGGAAGAACCCAAGCGATAACAGAGATTCCGCTCTTGATTTCTGCTGCTATGGCAAATCTCCAGATTCTTACAGTATCCCACAAATGTTGAGTGCCAAGTCAGATGCCAGACAAGGTGCTGTTTAATGAAGACAAGACAGTCAAATTAGTTATGGCATCTGCCTTCTCAGAACTTCTACAGTTATCATACCTATGAAATGATTTGTAGATTTTAGAAAACCCCAATAGTATAATGGAGAAACTGAGCGCTGAATGGACATTAAGGAATTACTTGGTCCACCTTCACACTTGGCCAAGAGTAGTCTGTGGAGAGGACTAGAATAGAGTATTTTATCTAATATTCGCTTGGTGACCTAAAAAAGTTTATTTCCTTCCCAATTATTTACTTTGGCCAGAAAACATTTTATTCATTGGCACATTGTGGTTTAAGACCAAAAATGAATTACTAAGAGGGGTATATGATGGTATTTGGAGTTTTTGCAGTGAACTTGACAATGGAACCCTTTCCCAGGATTCTCTAGAGCTCTTTGAGAAATTCTGTCTTTAGATATTTAAATAAATGTTGATAGGATCCTTTGACAGCTTATTTCATAGTAGTTTCCGGTTTCCATCCTTAGCTCTTCTGATCCAGTGCACAGTTTTAGCCTTGCACATCAGATCTGCCTCTTGCACGGTTGTGTAGGAATTTGAAAAAAGAATCACGCGTATGATTATGACCAAATCTTAGTCTGCTGGTAAATATAAATCATTTGCCACTTAAACTTATTTTTTTGGCCACTAGCAGAGCATTTGGCCCGACATTGATATTAGTCTCTGGGTGGCATAAACGTGTAAATATTCCTCTCGAGGATGAATGGCTTCCTGACTGTGGAATCAGCACTATGGCAATAGATTCCAGCGTTCTACTCTCAGACTGTTGATGTAATTCAACGCAGGACAAAAATTCAGCTCTAAACATTTATAGTAAAATTGGCTTCCAAGAATACTACTGCAGTTTTTATATCAAACCTTACAGTGAATATAAAAATGGTATTCTTATAAGCATGTAAATGTGTTTAGATACAGGATTTTTGCTGTTTTATTTTCCTTTTATAATAATCTGTCTTGGCTTTTAATAGATTGAATGCTATGGAATAAGAAAAGTGAGATTGAGAATAACTATTATGAGGAAGGGAGTTACTAATTTTTAAGACAGCGTTTATTTAGTCCAAATAAATGAGTATACCTGAGACTTAAGGTCATATAACAAGGGAGACAAAGGCATTGAGGGGCCTGAACGCCCAGGTCTCATCACTAAAGACGGGGTCCCTGTATCTGTCCATGCTGTCTGAATCCGTGAGCTAACAGACCTCTGGTTTTATTCACAGCCATTTGCCGGCATTCCTGTGGGGATGGATTTTGTTCGAGGCCAAATATGTGCACTTGCCCATCTGGTCAGATAGCTCCTTCCTGTGGCTCCAGATCCAGTGAGTCTAACATGTCATTATCTATAATATTATTTTATGTGGTTACACCCTACTTTCTCCTAAATTTGCTTTTGGCTTTTCTCTTGCCTGCAATACATATATATTTTTTTTCTCACTAGAACATCTGCCTTCTCTGTTCTGCCCAAAATACTTGGAAAGACTTTCTGCAATCTGGCCTCTCATTTCCCTTCTTTACTTTTTATAGGAAAATTACCTATGGGGCATAGTGACTATGAATAATATAAAGATTATGGCCTTCTGTATAGGTATAGCCTTATTCATCTTTGCGTCTCCAAGGTAAACACCATCAAAGGTGCTCAATGAAATGATTGTTTATTGAACATCTTGAGCTCAAGAAATCTAGGCATTCTTCCTTGTGGCACTGAAATATGAAATCTAATTAGAACTTATTTAAAATGCAAGACCTTTATAAGAAGAAAATGTATGAGGCTATTGTGACAGTTTCTGCGGGAGAGATTTCATGAGGCACAGTTGTATTTTCCCTTTCAGAATTTTGCCACTTTCTGTGACGCCAAATAAACATCCACAGTTCATTCTTCAGAGCCTGTGCTTGCTTGTTCCATTTTTTTTTTTTCTTGAAATGTAGGGTCTACAGTAGTGAATTAGGAAAAATGGGGGATTGGTTGGAAAGGGGTGAGTCACTACTGGTTGTTTAAAAAGTGGAAGTTCATGTTTGTATAAACAGCCTCTCAATATCTCAGCCATCATCAAGGCGAAAAACCTAGATTTCTCTTCCATTTCTGGTGGAAGAATGCTCTCTCCTTACAGTGTTTTCCATTTTTGACAAGGTTTTAAAGAAAGATGTTGTGATATATGTTCATTCTCTTTTGCTATTTGCAAGTAGAGACTGTGGTGTGTCAGAGTTCATTACCTGTTAAGAGTCCTGGCATTTGAATGTGACACTCATAGGCTGATTGATAGGCTGCGGGTGGTCGTCCTGTGTAGCACCCTCTTGGTCCCCACTCACCTACTTTGGCATTCACAGTGAACATGGGGACTCTGCCTGAGAGCTTTGTAACATTTTTCTGGCCAGGGAGCATGTCAAATCTGCATGCAGGGCAAGCTGGAAGTGCAGGAGAGTTAGTGGACCTAGAAGCAGTTTTAACCAATAACAGATGGAGACTTGTTGGATAAGTGCCCCAGCTTGCTTGCCTCTCAGCCTGGATAACCATGAGGTTTGTTCTGCACTGTCTCCTGAAGTTCCCTAGTGAGACCAAGCCCTCGTTGCCCGCAGTGATAATAGACTTGATAATGTACTTTATCAGCTTCCTTCTCTTTCCTGTCTCACTTTCTCACTCTCTTACCAGTGTTTTCTAGAATTACTTCCAAAACAAACTACTTTCATTTAAATTATTGTCTCAGAATCTGCTTCTGGTGGAACCCAAACAAAAACAGCCTAGTATAAAACACAGCCCTTTGTAGATTGGGATAGAAACTCCCCCTGTGGGCTGAGGTTTTTGCTTATTGCACTGACTATAGCATATTATTACTTGATCTTAGCTTGGTTTCAAGTGTGTATCCTCCAAGTAACAGCAGATTCCTTCCGCCACGCAAGGGCATCTGAGCTAGGAGAATAGAAAGAGGCAGAGAAGTCAGCTGGCAGCATTTCTGGGAACATGCTGGACATCTCCATTTCGTCAGGATGACTTCCAAGCTGCTACTCAGGAGAGTCTCAGGGTTGGGAGAGAAATGTAGATACCATGTCTCAGATTGGTCCTTGAACCAACCAACAGCATTGCACTTCTGGAAGAAGAAAATATGACCAGATGGCAAAACTGGGTGGAACCAAACATCTCTCTGAGTTAGGGTTATCCTTCAATTAGCGGGAGAATTAGCAAAGGGACCTATTGGCTACTAATGTGAACTACTCATGATTTCTCTGACAAGTAAAAATCTCAATCCTGAGACAGGATGGTAACAAGACCATAGTCCTAGCCGATATCAAGCTAGCCATGGGGTTGGTGAATATAGTAGTAAGGTTCTGAGGCCAGATTTAGGGTAGAGACTGAAGTCCAAGATTTATGGGTGGAGCTTTCTGAAGAAATCTGGGTCACATCTGTGGTATCTGGCCATGGACAAAGTCTCCAAGTAGCCTGTGGATGAGAGTGGTATAAGGAAGAGAATTTGTTTTGACAAGCACCTTTTGAGGCATTTGAAATCTTTAAGATCTTTGGCTTGGACTCTGTGAACTAATATTGTCTAAACAATTTGCACAGTTAAAATGGTAGAATGTTTTAAATTAAAGGTAGCTAGAGATGATCAGAATTTATTTCTCATCTTTTGAGGTAATGTTCTAGGGAATAGCTGTGCAATTCTACAAAGCTTCCTGGCCACAGTGTGGTAGACAGTAAATGTTGGTGGGTCAATTTGCTAATTCTCCTGCTAATTGAAGGGTAACCCTAAGTCAGAGAGATGTTTGCATCCACCACTTGTGGTTCTACTAAAAGGTGTCAATTTAGATCATTTCACCAATTTTTCCTATGAAAAATTTATACTTGCTATGTGATGGGATCAAAGAGGTCTGGGCGAGTTGTGATACCTCTGAGGGGTTTAGTTTTCTCATTTGAAAATGAAAAGAATGGAAGGAAGGTTGTTTTTTCCTAAGACTTGAGTGTCTAGTAACTCTGAGAATAGAAAATTATCTCTTATGGCCTGAATAAGTAATTATATTTCCAGAAAGTCTAAACTACCTACCAAGTAATTCTCTTGGACACCAGGAAGGTGTGGTTTTCCTTGCACCTAGTAGAATTCTTGACACTGATTATTGAGGCACCAGGGCAAAAAAAATAATAATTAGACAGGGTCAGAACAGTGGTTTTCTAGACTTGGATTCCAGCTCTGTTGAGGACTAGTCTGTTCTCTACTCTGTCTCTGAGGCTGAGATGGATTCCAAGCAATCCCAGTTCTCATATAGACCTATCATGGTTTGTTGATCCATGAATTTTACTCAAATTCTTTTTAAACGTGTGTACACACATACATGCACAAATACACCTTAGCTTATAATATCGGGATTAACAAACTTTACAAATGTATATATTTCTTAGTTTGTTTGGGCTGCTGTCACAAAATCCCATAGGCTGAGTAATTTATAAACAACAGAAGTTTTTTTTATTATAGTTCTAGCGATTGGGAAGTCCAAGATAAAGCCACCAACAGATTGCATGTCTGGTGGGGGCTCATTCCTCAAATGCTAAGGGGCAAATAAGCTCTCTTGGGCCTCTTTTGTAAGGCTGTCAATCCCATTCATGAGTCTGCCTACATGACTCAATAACCTCCCAAAAGGCCCCACCACATAACACTGTCAGTTTGGCATTAGGTTTCGACATGTGAATTTTGAAGGGACACAGTAATTCAGACCATATTGTATACACACACACACAGTTATTTATACTACATGATTATAAAAGTTGCTCTCTGTATATTTCAGACTTTGGAAATCCATTTCACGCTTAATCCTGTTTTACTCTTTACACAAGTATTTTTAAAATTAGACTTCATATTTCGAGATAACGGTAGGCTTACAATCAGTTATCTTAGTCTGCTTGCTGCCGCCATAACAGAGTACTGCAGCCTGGGTAATTTACAAACAGCCGGAGTGTATTTGTCTTATAGTTCTGGAAGCTGAGAAGTCCAGGAGCATAGCACCAGCATCCTGTAAGGGTCATCCTTTGTCAGAAAGCATCATGTTTTGGCAAGCAAGCACATGAGACAGAGGGAAAATAGGACCCACTCTATAATGTCAAAGCCCTTATCACCTCTTTAAAGTCCCACTTCTTAAGATATTGCAATGACAATTAAATGTCAATGTCAGTTTTGAGGGAAACATTTAAACCATAGCAGTTGTAAGCAATAATATGGAAAGCTCCTGGGCATCTTCACCCAGTCTTCCCCGGGGTATCATCTCACTATCACAGTTGATACCATCAAGATGCAGAACTTTTCCATGACCACAAAGGTCCCTCATGTTACCGTTTTATAGTCTTTTCTCCTCCTGCCCTTATGCCCTCCTTAATCCTGACAACCACTAATCTCGTCTTCATTTCTATAACTTTGTCATCTCCATAATATTATATAAGTGGGTTCACATAGTATGTAACCTTTGGGGATTGGATTTTTTCACTCATTATAATTCTCTGGAGATTCATCTACCTTATTGCATGTGCCTATAGTTTGTACCCTTTTTTTCCTGCCGACTTGTAGTGTATGCTATGGATGTGCTGGCAGTCCCCAGGTTCTATAGGGTTTTTCTTAAGTTGAAGCTGTATGTAAGTTGGATGTGCTACATTTACCTTATCATAGCCTCTGTTCATAAGTGCAAGTCGTATGTCTGTTGGATATTTGTAACTTGGGGACTTACTATAATAGTCTTTGTTCATAAGAGTGAGTTCTATGTAAATTGGATGTTTGTAACTTGGAGGCTGCCTGTATATCAGTTTGTTCAGCTGTTCATTTACTGAGTGGCATCTGGGTTGTTTTCAGTTTTTTTGTTATTTGAGCAAAGGTGCCATGAACATTCGTAACATGCAAGTGTTTGGTGTAAACGTAAGTCTTCAAACTCTGGGATAAATACTTAGAAATACAATTTCTGAGTTGTGTAGTAGCTGCATGGCTGGCATTTTAAGAACTGCCAAACTGTTTCTCAAGCAGTGAATGATCCTAGTTTCTCTGCATCCTCATCAGCTTTTGGGGGGGTCACTATTTTTAATTTCAGCTGTTCTCCTAGCTGTGTGGTGATATCTCTTTGTGGTCTTTATTTGCATTTCCCCTATTGGCTAATGACAGTGAACATCTTTTTATGTGCCCTGTTTGCCACTTCTATATCTTCTTCATGGAAATGTCTCTTCATGTCTTTTTTTTTTTTTCAGATTCCAATTGGATTATTTATTTTACTGTTGAGTTTTCAGATTTCTTTGTATGTTCTAAATACTATTTGTTTATCAAGTACATATTTGTAAATATTTTCTCCAACTCGGTAGCTTGCTTCTTTTTTATGTTTACAATGGGATCTTTTATAGAGAAAAAAAATTTTAAGTTTGATGAAGTCCAGTGTCCCAATTTTTCCTTTGCTGGATCATGCTTTTGAGGCCAAGTCTAAGAATGCCTTGCCTAATACTAGATCTTAAAGATCTTCTCCAACTTCTTACTAAAAGCTGGATAGTTTTATATTTATATCTGTGATCCAGTCAGGATAATTTTTATATGAGATGTAAGGTTGAGGTCTAGGTTCTGTTATAGTGTACAGATGTCCAATTACTCCAGCCCCATTTGTTTCTGAAAAGGCTATTCATCATTTGTTGAATTACATTTGCATCTTTGTCTAAAAGTTAGGCATGTTGGTGTGGGTCTGTTTCTGGGTTCTCTGTTTTATTTCATTGATCCATTTATCTATTCATTCTTTAATATCATACTAATTGTATTATATAATTATCATATAGTCTTGCTACCTAGAGCTATATGGTAAGACTTGAAAATGGATAGATTCATTCCTCTCACTTTATTCTTCTTTTTCAAAATTTGTTTTAGCTATTCTGCTTTGTTTGCCTTTCCATAAAATGTTTAGATTAATCTTACATCTATAAAACCTTTTAGGATTTTGACAGGAAGTCTGTCAAACCTGTATATCAATTTGGGAAATACTGATGTCATATGGAACTCCTTCAATTTTGATCAATTTTTTTTTCACTTTTGATTTACTTCAATTCACTGAGAATTTGGGGCATTTATACTTTTTTTTTTTTGGTGCACTTTTTGGCCAGGGCCGGGTTTGAACCCACCACCTCTGATAAATGCGGCTGGCGCTCTACTCCTTTGAGCCATAGGCACTGCCCCATTTGTACTCTTAATGTGAATCTGAGAGCAATTCTAGACCGATCTAAAAATGCTAGAATCTAGAGCAATTCTAGACCATATGTTACCAAGTTTGCTGAAAGTATAAGGACACTCAGAGGAAGGGAAAATGGTACTGTAGCTACTCTGGAAGAAGTGACCCTTGAAAAAGTTCTTTAGGGAAGTGTGGGATTTAGATGGACAGAGAGGAGAGGAGTGCATGGAATCTACTCAGACTTGTCCTTAGAAATGGGTGAGTTATTTTCTTTCTAGTCTGCCCTCTGTGGACACACCTTTTTTCACTGCTGATGTTATTTAACTTGTCCTTCTTCTTCTCTGGACATTTTCCAGCTCAGCTAGGTTTTTTTTTTTTTTTTCTTGTAGATACCCTCATTAAGTTGCTCTTCTGAGCTGTGTGTCTTTAGGCCTCACAAGACATTTATGTACTTAAGGGAAATGTCATCGATTTTCTCTCTCCAAATGAAAATTGTTTTTGTCCTACAGTGACTGTTGTCTCAGGTGTTCAGCCTAGAAGTTAGTCTAACTGTTTAATTTATCTGTCTGTGCTTTTCCCAGTGCCTAAATTAAAATCACATGCTTGCCATAACAGATGCTTATTTGCAAATTGCTCCCAGTGTTCTTTCTGCCAGTTGTGCCTGCCAAGATGATGGCAGGTCTTTGAGAGTTATTCCAAACCTAATGCATCCTGAAGAAAACCTTTACCTGAGGTGGTTATATACCCAAGTGCCAATTTGGCATCTCTCTAATTTCCATAGTGTGCTCATGTTGTTTTTTTTTAATTCATCATTTTAAGAATTAATTTGTGTAAGAATAATTAATACAATTTATTAATTATAAAGAGCTACAAAAATTATTAATTAATTAATTAATAGAAATTAATTATTTTTGTACAATCTAAAGAAAATCTGTTTTGTTACTCCAATGCCTAGAAAATGAAAGGCATTTAGGAAATAGTTTTTTGATATGACTGACTAAAATCTGAAATGAATAGAAAATTAATTTGGGAAATCTTATACAGATACAAGGAAATGGCAACATTTTCTTTTAGTTCTCGGATCCTGAGCATTATGTGAAACCCTTTGAGGCTGTCTGCCCATCTCAGGGGGATGTCCTTCCTGGAGATTTAGGGCTCTCAGGGCTAACAGTGTGTGGCGGCATCAGCCTGGACACTGACACCTCGCCTCCACCTCCTGGTATTTTCAGTTGCTGGTAAAATCTTTTATTTATTTATTTATTTATTGTGACAGAATCTCACGTAAAATCTTTTATTTATTTATTTATTTATTTATTGTGACAGAATCTCACTATGTTGCCCTCCATAGAGTGCTGTGGCATCATAGCTCACAGCAACCTCAAACTCTTGGGCTTAAGTGATTATCTTGCCTCAGCCTCCCAGTAGCTGGGACTACAGGTGCCTGCCGCAACGCCTGGCTATTTTTTTGTTGTAGTTGTCATTGTTGGTTAGCAGGCCCGGTTTGAACCCCACCAACCCCAGTGTATGTGGCTGGCGCCCTAACCACTGAGCCACGGGTCCTGAGCCAGTTGCTGGTAAAATGTTAACACAGATTGAATATCTTCTGGCTAGGGGTATTTAGTGCATTCGTAAAGAATATACTGTCTTTGTGGATGTAAGAGGAACCCCCATTCTCAGTTGGCTTTTTTAAGAGACATAGAACCTGGTCTCCTAATTATAAGACATCTGGAATTTTTGTTTGAATCAGAGTAAATTTAGAATATGTACCAATGGCAGGACTGACTCCAGAATAAAACCGATGTGTGTATGTGTTTTCTCTTAACTGTTCCTTGCTTGTGCAGTGAAGCTGCTTATCTAGAGCATTTATTTCCCCACAGATATCTTGAGTGATTACTCCCACCTTTAAAGGAAGGCTTTTTTCCCCTCAAGTTTTCAGACTCACAGAGAATATGAAGTTCCTCATGTTAAATGTGTTTGTGGCCAAGCAGGTGGTGGAGACTCCATCATCTTCTGCTGAGCTTGCTCCCTCCCAGCTTCTCCTCAAGGCTTCAGGGTGCCTTGGTTTGTGGGGGCCACTGGACTACCCGTGCCTCACTGCTCTTCAAGTCTGATTGAGTGGCTTTATTTTTATAAAGGAGGAAGGATATTTTTTATGGAAAAGGTTTCCCTCAAAGACAGGGTAAAAAAACAGAACAAATAAGAGCATATCAGGGAATTATTCATTATATTTAGCAGAACTCATCTTGATTTTCAACTTGAAAAAATAATGTAAAGTCATTATTTAAACTACTGTTAGATTTTTTTTTTTTAATCTCATAGAAGCTAAATGGCTTTGTTGCTCATGTGGGAATGGAAATTAGCTCTTGGCCTGAACTGCTTTAATTGAAATCAGTTTGAGGGCTGAGTTCCTATGCTGCTTGACAGATGACATCATTTCCTGTGCTTTTCTCAATCCTTGCTGTTTTTCTAAGATAGGATGAAGCTAAGTTTAACTTCAAATTTTAAAGTAACTATACACCTTTTCCTGACCTACTTAGAACATTATCCAAAGTTTTCACCAAATTTTTTTTTTCATTGTATACTTGTAGATAGTTTTTAGTTAAGAAAACATTTTGGCTGGGATGTTTTAATGGAAGTATAGGAGCCTAAAATAACAGTTTGTTTTAATCAGTTTCCTGGGTTGCTTGATTTTAATGTTCCAACAAAGGAGTTATTTCTGCTTTCATACATGGTGAAAGAAAGATAAAAATATTTCCAATAGCAGCCTACTAAGAGCTATGTAAGTTCTTAGGACACAGTGAGCAATTTCTTTGTCTCAATTTGGTCTTCAAGCATAGCTTTTGATGTCATTATCTGGTAACGTTAGTCAAGTAGGTAAAAATTATTTTAGCACGGTTTTATGTAGTACCTACGTGTAGGCAAGGTGCCTCTCTAGGTACTTACGGGGATACTGTATAATTAACAATCATGACCCTTCCCATTGTCAAGTAATTTTTAGACAAATGGGATGGAGACTAGAAGAAATACCTTAAAAACAGGTCAGATTATATACTGTATCCTTCAAAAGAGAAGTATAAAATATTGTGAGAGGAAAGAGAGCTCACATTTGGTTTGAGAGAGAGGAAAGAACAGAAATCAGAGAAGATTCAAAGAAAGAAGAGACATTTGAAGTGGGTCTTGGAGATAGGTAGGATTTCGGTATTTGGTGTGGACTGTGTGTGTGTGTCGTGTGTTGGGGGGGTAAGAGTTAGGGACAAAGAGACAAAGAGGCAGATTAGAGAGGGAATTCCATGAGACCAGCACAAGCTAAAGTGCCCCTCTTTTTGCATGGCCCATAGGAGGCACTCAGAAATATTTGTTGAGTGAATGAATGAATGATAAGTAGATCAGGGACCAAGTCATGGGACACTATGCCACGAAACCCTGAGAGGCACCTGGAACTTGAATGCTGAGAGGTGGATGTGGTTATTAGTTCAGTAGAGACCACGATCTTTTGAAGGTGTTTCCATACGTGTGTGGCATGTTCTTGAAAAGGCATATCACCTTCAACTTGACTTTTTTGTGTTGTGAAAGGGTATATAGGTTTTGAGTTCTGGCACTTTGCCTATTGTCAGGCTGGGATTTTTGTAGCTCCTTATAAAAAGTGGTCTTTTCTCATCAAGTCAGGTAGCCGCTTTTTAATACTATGTTGGGGATTTATAACAAGGGCAGCTGAAAAAGATGGCTGTTGGTGGGGATCTTCCCTCCACTCTAGTGGGAAGATTTGGGTCCCGTGCCCCAAGAAGGCTAAGCATGAGCAGCAGACTTCTGCTTTTGTACAGAAAGAAGGAATTCCCTTCTCATTATATAAAATTGCTGAGCCTTTTCCCCTGAAAATTTACTCCCACAACTTGGAGAACCAGACCAAAGGGGCCAAACTTCTACTGCCCAAGGCCTCCTTGTCAGGGGTGTGGCAATAAGGATGAATCATTGATTTAGCCCACCCTTTAGTCTTTTCTAAGCAGATTAGTTGTTACCTCTAGAGGACTAAGGAATAGCCTGGGATTTTGAAAGTGTCATTAACACACCTAAAGTCCTGACACAGAGACAGCCTGAACACTGGGGAGATAAGAGTGCACACCTGTGTGGTTGTTATCGCTCACTACTGAGCTTGCTGACACCTTTCACTCCAGCTTCTCCTAGTATGTCATAGTTGCAGGTCTGAGATTGTCACCCCTGATCTTTCCTCCCTGGACTCTGAAACACGCACTTCTGTGGGTGACAATGTGACAAGGGGATTTCAAACCCTGAGGGTCTTATTCAGTTGAAAGTTACAGTTTAAACAAGCATCCCTTTCTCAGCCAGATCCAGCCATCCCCTTTATCAGGCAGTCTTGTTATTAAATGCCTTCCTAGGTATTTCCTTTTTTCTGCCTCCAAAATTTCTTTTAGAAGAATTCTATGGAATCTGCAACTCTGACTGTTTCCCTGGCCACCTACTTGAGACTCTAAATCTTTTCACAGGAAAATTATCACCCTTCTAATCTCGTGTGGCTATTCAAGGAGCTACTTTCTCATTGGTATGAATTACAGAAAAGATAACGAGTTTGTAAATTCTGTTAAGGAAGTGGTTTAGCACTATTAAAGTCAATGTCAAAGAAACAATTACATTGCTTTGTGAATGATTTTATACACACCAATGATAACGTGTTTAGCCTTGTCAAGTAGGTCATTCATGCATAAATATATGAATTCTGAGAAACAGTTTTATTTTCTCCTCCAGTAACTATAAATCAACTCCTGTGAACTGTTGAAATCTATGCACTTAAATTGTAAAAATGAATCATTCTTCCTTTTTTTTTTCAAGTACAACATTGCAACATTCGCTGTATGAATGGGGGTAGCTGCAGCGATGACCACTGTCTGTGCCCGAAGGGATACATAGGGACTCACTGTGGACAACGTAAGTCGATCATTTTAAGTTTTTTAAAAATGGGATAAAGAGATGAGTGCGTCTTTCATTACATAAGACACAGCATTTTTACAGATATCCAGCAACCCTCCCAGATGAACAGATCACTTACTCAACACACTTAGCATCAAATTGCCAGTTGGAATATTGGTGATGGATTGTTTGATTCATTTTCCTCTAGCTTATCTCCATCACTCTGCTTGCCTCATTCCTCTGATCTATTGTTCTCACCCACCGTGCAGAACCTTTGTTCATTCCGGCTCTATACCTTCTGTTCACTTGCTAAACTTTTCCACTTGGATTTTTGGGAAGCCCTCAAATAAAGTATTTCAAAACTCAATCTCATTTTTCTCCCTCCACACGTCCTTTCTCTTGAATGGTGATATCCCGTCCCTCTAGTTTTCCAATCTAGATTCTACTGTCGTACTTGGCCCATGGAGTTCAGTGTGTTGGTTCATTCACACCTGCCACTTATGTATCTACTCTCTCCCAGTCCCTGTGCTTTGTAGAAGATGAACGTTTTTTTTAGAAGCTTATTTTTTATTACTCCAAAATGAATATTACATATATATACACACATGCACACCCCACAGAAGAGTTAGAAAAGTTCAAAATTATAAAAACTAAAATTTTTCATGATCCTGCCACTCCACATCCTACCTTCTAGACTTGTAATGCATATTTGGTACATGAGATGTCATTGTATACATACTTTTTGATACTACTTTTTCACTTAGTATTTTATTAGAAGTACATTTATGTTATTAAATATTTTAAAATATATTTTAATGGTTGCCTACTACTTCATTTCCCAGACATTTTACTGTTCATTTAATGAATACTGAATGTTATTCAGGTTGTTTCTAATTTCTGCCATTGTCTATATAACTATGGTGAATAATGCTTTTATAAATAAACTAAAATTTATGTAATGGCCTAGTGACGGTCCACACACTGCAGTGTGGTAAGGATATGGGTTGGATTTGTGCAGCCCAGCATGGACACTGAGAGGCAGCATAGCCTCTCTAGTCTGGGTCATCCTTCAGGTGAATCTTGAAGGCTGAGTGGGAGTTCACCTGTCAGTCAATGGGGGATGTGTCCTCTAGGCAAATAGCCCATCATGACCAAAACACCAGCCCATTACACAGAGTGGGATGTGGATCATAGCAGGTGCTATGGTGTAGCTGAGAGAAGTGATGGAAAGGGAAGTAAGGTCAGAGGGGAAGTCATGGGCCAGGTTTCACTGCCTTTACACATACTATGTTTTCTTTTAAGGTGGAGCCAGGAAAGGGGCCTGAGATAACAGTAAACAACAACAGCAATACACACCTATTAAATTACTTATCCTTTACATGTGTTAACTCAATATGACATCAGCCCTTTTTGTTATAGGTTATAAGTCTGACCTCCTAACAGATGAGGTGCAGAGTCTTTAGTGATTTCTCTATGTATATATGGATGGTAATTGGCAGAGTCGGATCTGGTACTCAAGCAGTATTCCTCAACAGCCCATGCATTTTCTGCTGTGAAATAGTGGCCTTGTATCCTTCAGGCACAAGGATTAATGATAAGAAAGATGACAGTGGCCATAGTGTGGAGGAGGAAGAGACAGGAAGCAGGAAGACCAGTCCTAATTAAGGCTGTGGCCACAGAGATGGGGAGGGAGGGATGGAGGCAGAGGCATTTCAGGAGGAGAATCAGGAGGTGTGCTCTGAGGGAGTTTAGTTCAAAGCCCAGCACCCAACAGGTGCTCAGTTAATACTCTCACAATTAGAAAACTTTTCTTCAACTTCAGCTTGCTCATCTGCAAAATGGGAGGGTTGGTTTGAGAAAGCTTAACATTTGTGTTCAGAATCTCATCATTCTCTCCTGATTATCAGTTAAGAGGCAAAGCAGAACAATTACTGTACATAAACTCTCTGATGCCATGATTTTGGCTCTAAGGGGTTGTGTCAGTTTAGGCCTCTGGTGCCAAGTGGACATTCTATTAAGATAGACTTAGATCTACTGTGCAAGAGAGTTATCAGGGGAGAGGCTTGGAGCAGGAGTGGGGGGGGGTCAGCCTACAGACCACAAGGCCTGTCTGACCTGTGTGCGAGGAGGGAGGGAAGGATGGATGACTATGTAGAAGGAGCGTCAGACTGCAGTGCGGCTCTGGGAAGGTCTTCCACAGGCTGATGGAGAATCCAGAGAGTGCCCATCAGAAGGGTCCCAGGACAGGCAGAAATGGCCAGGCTCTAGTCTCCTGCCACATGCAGTCATTGGCCAAAAGTGTGCCCTTGGCAGCAGATCTAAAGAGACCACAGCTGGAAGCTGCCTGCCCACTAAACTCTTTGGAGGAGGTTCCCGTGAAGGGAAGTCTGAGTGGCTGAGCTTCATGAGTGCTGCAGGGATACATGCAGAATGTACGGGAGATGTACATATAAAGAGCAATGGATTTAAATGGAGGGATAGGGAAAGCCTCAGGGAGGAGTGAGGCTGGAGCTGAGCTTTGAAGAGTGGGTGGTTCTGGCAGATTTGGCAGTGAAAATCCTATTGCCTGTGATGAAGATGCTTAGAAAGGGGACTTGTGTGCATAAGTTACAGGAAATTGTACAGGGAGGAGCTGTTCAGAGCGTGAGCTTCCAATTTTTATTTTTATGCCCTTTTTAACAAGTAGAATGTTTTTTCTTCGAGAATCTCTAGACTTAGCGCACCAATAGTTTCGATTCTATTTCTGATTCTGTTATCACACTCCATCGGGTCTTCAGTATGGTGTTTATGTTACCCAATGCCCAAATTAGTATTTTGTTGTCTGCAGTTGGTTGTGTGAATTAACATACTACTTTTCTGTAAGAGTGACTTCAGATGGGCCAGTGTTTCCCCCGAGGGGAGACCTTCAAAACATGACCAAAAGTGTCAGTCTGCTAAAAGGCAGTTCTCATTGAGTTAAAGTCTCTTAGAAACCGTCATTTCAGCTGCCGAACTGAAGGCATTGCTCACAGGCTTCAGGCCGTGAGACAGGCGTCATGCACACACCCACTCTGGGATTCCAGGCAGCTTCCGTAATAGTAGACGGAGGACCTATAACTGAAAAGCGATTGTTCATCTTCTTTCTGGACTATTAGCACATTGTAGCCCATAAATGCATTAAGGTACACAGCTATGATTTAATAAAACATTTAAGAAGAAGAAAAGTGACTGTTCAAAACAAATACCAGGGTGATTATTTAGATATTTTGTTGATTGTTGTCCCTCAGGGATTATAAATGTTATTTCATTAGTGTCTCCATGTACCTCAGGTGAAGCTTCTCAGCACTCTCTTTATTTTCCAGCTGTCTGTGAAAGTGGCTGTCTCAATGGAGGGAGATGCGTGGCCCCAAATCGATGTGCGTGCACTTACGGCTTTACTGGACCCCAGTGTGAAAGAGGTAATGGTTTTTAGAAGTGATTTGCTTATAAAGACATTCCAGTGCCTTGAACTACTGTTGGTTTGTGCAATCATTGGGTTTGTGTGGCTACTTCACGAATTTTCCTGAGCTTTGAGGGTGTTTCTGAATTGTCAGTGAGAAGGTTCCTAGGATGACAAGACAGCGGCCCGGAGTCTATGCAGGTTACTCAGCAATTCTTGCCAGTAAATTGTGGTACTCAACAGTGGGCATACACATAAGTTGTATATGGTTGGCATCAGGATAAAAAGAGGAGAATTTTCTATAAGGGCAAGGACTGAGCTCATTGTTATTCTAGTAAACTGGAGAAGTGGTCCCAATTAAAACGTGTATGGAAAGGGAACAGTTTACTAGGAAAAACACACCTATGGATCTACGGGATTCTTGGGAGCTGTACAGACATACAAGTTCAGTGTTCAGAATTCACCAGGGAAGTACTGAGTGTCTGCTGAGAAACTGCTTTCTTGA
The DNA here is from genome assembly GCF_000181295.1 of Otolemur garnettii. Classification (NCBI taxonomy): domain Eukaryota; kingdom Metazoa; phylum Chordata; class Mammalia; order Primates; family Galagidae; genus Otolemur; species Otolemur garnettii. Next base: position 1,647,167 of record NW_003852406.1, on the reverse strand, counting down.
ATGTGGTTTGTTCAGTGCCCTCTGAGCCCTCTGAAGTGTATAGAATCATCCTCGGTTTTGCTTATGAGAATTCCAAAGCTCAGGGAACCTCCCTATCTTCAGGGACATCCCCAAGTCTACATACATATTACAAAACTTTAATTTAAATGTGGGTTTTCTGTTTTTAAGCAAATTACTGCTGCTCCTAATTATAATAAAATAAACATTCTACCTTATTTGCCTACCTATAAATAAATGCAGACCTGATAGGAAGATATATGCGGGTATCAATATTCTACAGTTTTTCCCCCGACCTTTAGCTTCATTAATCATCTTGTCTCTACATTCATACCCTTTCTAGTTTTATAGTGAAACTTTAAAGGTACATGTCATATAAAACTGTAATTAAAAAAAATGCGTCACTTTTACCCAAGTTTGTAGGAAGGTCTTTCTATTCTATGATGGAAATTAAAGAGTTAGATGTTGAATGTATGTCATTTAAAACACATAGCAGCAAAAATACAAAGAGAGTGATATGTGAGAAATTGTTTATTTCCAGTTTCTATTCTTAGAAGTTTACCTAAATTCAGTTTTTTGCCAATAAAGCAACAATACATACTCTGGCAACTCTAGGTCAGTTACTGTTACTGTTGTATAAATTGTATATCTGGTGATAAGAGATACCAGATACTATTGCATGATATTGATATGTGATACATAATGAACTCTTGGCCTTTATACTGAATTCTGACATCCTTTTAGAGTCCCTCCTGAAATTGTCTCTCTTTACAACTAGCACATGTGTATTTTTATTAACTAATATATTTACAATGGTATACAGAGTTATAAAAACAACTGCTTCTAATAGGTGACCTTATTACTTAATTAATGAAGACATGAAGGCGATTAAAATTATTGATGAGTAAACTTGAGGAGTGGTATGTGAAAATGGTTTCTCAGATGATAATGCTAGCTTCAGTTTGTTTTGGAAAAATCACTAACATAATAAAGTTACATGACGTCTTACACTTAATAAAGTGGCTAATAATTTGCTGCAAAGAATATCAATGCCCACAGTTCAGGTATTGATTACAACACCATCTAAAATAAAAAAAGGACATGATATTGAACCTTTCCAGAGTTATTTCTACAAAATATGATCTTTGCCTAGGATTAAGAAATGGCCTGAATGGGTTAAGTTACTAAATCACTATTAAAAACTGTCATATTATTTAGGGGTTTCTGCAAGTTTTTCTCCTTCAGGGAGAAAAGTTACCCTCAAATCTGCACTATGGCATAAATAGATGATGGCCCCATAGAAGCTTCACAGTCATGATTTTCAAAATTGAATTCACCCACAAGTGGCAGATTTTTAGGTATTTGTGGTAGTAGATATTTAGGGAGCAGGAGATGAACTTGACTCACCACCCATGAGTATAGTCCCAGATCTTCAGTGGAAGAGGAGAACCCTTCTCTCTCACCACAGGGGTGAAGAGATTCCAGAATTGTAATCTACTCTTATGAAAGTCTTCTGCTTGCCTGTTTGAAGAATTAGAGACAGTGGATCCTCTTCCTCAGATGGAGGTGTGTGATTTCAAGACTGATAAAAGCATGAAACCAAGTTGGGACCAATCCATCCTGCAGTCTAGGGATATACTTGGTGTGATGGTGGGTTAGTACACTTATTAAGACGTTTATTACTGGATAACTCTATAAGCTAGTTACTTTCTGTTTTTATTGGGATGTGTTTTCTTATTTTTAAAAATGAACTTCCAGAAGGCCTTTACTAATTTTTTTTCTACCTTCCAGGAGGCTGAGCCCAGCACTTCACCTACATTTTCCCTTGCACTCTCTCCACATTTTTTTTTTTTTTAATGGCAGTTACCTCATCCTAGCAAAAGAGCATGTTTCTATCTCCCTCACTCAACTATAAGCTCTCCAGGAGGAGGGGCAGTTCCATCATCATCCCAATTCCAACAGCACACTGAATGCCTGTTTTGTGTAGTACATGATCAATAATTGTTGAACTGGACTCATTTAATAGTGTCAGAAAATCTGGAGACATAACTATCAGATAAAAACACAGATCTCCTGGAAACAATTGCTGTTTGCTTACTCGTGGACAGGTCTGGATATCTGTCACTGGTTTCGTGTGAAGCAGAGCTGACCACAGTTTTGAGGCCTAGTTGACTTTGACCTCATCTTTCAGAAGTGTGGTCTTTCAGGGACACAAGACTGTCATTCTTCAGTTGGCAAAGATACGAAAAGGAGGTATATTTGATCAAAGCCAAGTGATAATAAAAATAAAAACAAAAACCTTCCTATCATGATGTAAGACCCATTTAGAAAGGCAGGTACAAGACCTTCTCAGGGTAAGGATGCTTGTCTCTGAGAGTTCTTAGAACTTTTATGTTTCAGTAACCTCCGCAGAGACCCAACACACGGGTGAAATGCCCTTTGGGGATGAGACTTGTGTCCTGTTTGACTGGTGGTATTTACTCTTTAAAAACTGAATACAAACACTTTGGATAAACCCTCTAGTTTGTCACAGTCCTGCCACACCCTACTGTCACTTCTTGTTCACTTCATTCATTTAATTTGTATCTTGCCCCTGTGGATGCTAAAGTTTGCCATCTCCTGCTGCATCCTCTATCAAAGATTGATTGTACCTCTGTGTGTCTCCTTTTAAACTTCAAGTTTCTTTCATTTCCCTCCTCATTTTGGGAGGTAAATTTACATTTATGGTTTTCTTGTTTTGCCTCCTTCACCTCTGCCTTCTCTCTGCCTGAGAAACCAGTGGAACTTGTCACTGCCCTAACTCAGCGGTATCTTGGTGTCGGTTATCAGGATATCGATCTAAAGGCAGTGCTCAATTTGGCAATGACAACACAGGGGCGGTGTGTATTGCCATGGTTACTGGCAACAAAATCTATGTGGAATCACAGTTTCTTCTTATCTTGCCTCAGAGTGCATATCATTTAAAATCTTATTAAAAGCTTTTATGTTGAGCTCCAAAGGCCTGAACTAGCATGCCTAACAGCAGTCATGAGAAGTGAGTATTCTTACTCAGTGCCGTTACTACGGATGGTGACAGAGTCTTCTTACAGTATTATCATTGCTCAGAATATATTTGGAACCTCTTTTTTGGAATTGCCTTTACAGAGAAGTCAGAATTATATTCAAATTGGTGTGTGACCTTTTTTTTTCCCTTTTGAGGAGGCATTTGAGATTTTAGAAATGGCCTGTAATTGTAAATTCTAGTCACGCTAACAGATAATCACATATTTTACCTGTGTGAGATAAAAAACAGACTTAGATTTTTAAAAAACAGTAAAACTATTTTTTCACATGATTCCAAAAGCATGTGGGATAGGTTTAATGTTTTAATGTCAGGCTTTTTGTGAGCCAGAGGATGAAGCCTTTGGAATCATAAATGCTAATAAGAAGTTTTCTATCTTTATCCCATATGGAGATCTTCATCTTTCCTGTCAGAATATGAGTATCTGCATGGGTTCTTCTAACTCTTGACTCACTTGTTCTGTGTTGAATTCCTACCCCAGTCCAAACTGTGAAGACAATACTTGGATTTCAGTCAGTTGAAAAAAGTCCATTTGCTGTTATGCTTCCTATTCATGGACAAAGTATAGGGGAAAACATTGCTGACCTGCTAGCTTTCAGGAAAAGGAACAATGTGGGCCAAGCGTTAAAATGAGGATGGACATACCCTTAGCTCTTTACAGAAGCAGAACAGTGGAAGGTGAACTAGCTCTTCCTACATGGACTTGCTTTCTAGAGAATTACAAAGTTAACGGAGCTTGAAATCCTTTTGGTTTATTTGTTTGCAGATAAACACAATCATCAAACAGAATAGAACAAACAGCTAGGCTGATTATAATTCCACCTAATTTTCATATGTGCCGTTGACATTTGAGAAACTGTTATTCTCCTGCCTTGAGGTTTCTGTTGATAGAAAAATTAGGTTTTACACGGATATCTTTTTAATGATTTTATTTAACAATTAAAAAACTATTGCATTAAGCAGTTGATAAGCATGATTATATACATCCAAGAAGGTAGTGTCTACATAATGAATGAAAAGTGCTAACACAAAGTGATCCAGATACATAATAATCAGCCAGTCCATTTTGGATACACCTACTTCATAAAAGAGGATAAAAACTTACTTTTCTCAGAGGCCTGTTCAGAGGGCTTCAAGGACTCAGATGACTTTTTTGTGCTTTTTTCTTCTAGTGTTTTTCTGGAACTCATCAATGAAATATAGATTCATTATTTTGTTCTCTAGATGGAAGTAAATTTTACAGAGATGCATTTCCGATACTAATTTTACATAATTTTAAAGTATAGGTGGCCATTATTAAAGTTCTCATAGTAAATACCGCGAGCTAACTCCCATTCCCCAAATGCCTTTAAAAATCAGAGCTCTGTGAACCATGTATAGTTTCTTCTTCACAAAAGGTAAAAAGCAAAAAACTGTTGTTACTAAACATGTTGAAGGCTTCACTTTTGGTATTTAGGCTAAATGGAAAGTAAATAACAATAGAAAACATAGGCTGAATGCCTTAAATATTACTCTGCATTGAGTAATAGTTGTAATAAAATGGTATTGCAGCATTTGGCAGCTGGTGCATCCCTGAATAATCTGGATCTTCCTAGAATAATTCCCAGAAGGACATTGGTTGATATGGACATTGGCTTCTGTGGTTGAGTGAAGTGCACCGAGCACCTCACACTCTTCTGTCCTGCAGCCTGCCTGTGCCTCGTATGATGCTCCCCTGCCCTGCAGCCTGCCTGTGCCTCATATGACGCTCCCCTGCCCTGCAGCCT
>NW_003852406.1:1522637-1642323 GCF_000181295.1 Otolemur garnettii | reverse complement strand
CCTCATATGACGCTCCCCTGCCCTGCAGCCTGCCTGTGCCTCGTATGACGCTCCCCTGCCCTGCAGCCTGCCTGTGCCTCGTATGACGCTCTCCTGCGCTGCAGCCTGCCTGTGCCTTGTATGACGGAGCAGCTTACACGGGACACAGCCAGAAAGCAGCTTGATTTTCATCACTCACTGTCCCAAATTCAGTGATGTTATCTTTTGATTCTGAAAGGATATCTTTTGATTCCTTTCAGAATTTCTCCTCTGCAGGTCCCTTAATGTGGGCAGGGGCTGTGTGTTCTCATGGTTTTTTGTGTGTCCTTCCTCAGCTCCTGGGCATCCTGTGGTACCTCTGGATGAGTCCTCTTGAGTCCTCTTTGCTGCCCAGGGGCAGCACGCTGGCAAAGCATCTAAGCTCACCCTACATCAGCTTTCTCTTTAGTGGCCTATAGATAGTTGGTAGAAAACACAGATGCATCTTTTTTTCCCACAATACATTGCCAGAGTACAAACCAGTTTCCACATAATAACAAACCTTCCTTGTCTAAGCATCTGGCCAGCCAGATTCTGGGCATTTGACAGTCTCTAGTCCCTGGTGTCCTACAGACTTCAGGTGATGTAACGTGTTCTCTGAGCAATCTCCTTGAAGCTCCTCTCGTGACTTGGCATCATAAAGGTCCTTCCACCAGTTTCCCAGAAAGAGCTAGTAACAGCCCAGCCCTCTCCCAAGTTATTACCCCTTTCCCATCTCTTACCACCTTGGACATGTTAGTACTCCTGATGTGAGTGAGGGTTTAAGAGATTCTCATCACCTTCTTTGCAAATTATGCATCATAACATCATACTTGACTTAGAATATGGCATCTGTGGTCTTGGTGCTTCAACCGAGGCTTTGATGTTAACCTTCTCTTATATTATCAGCACTAATAATCTAATTCGGCTATTAAATTTGACATAAAATTTGGTATTGTGGTTGCATCTTCTAAAACAATTTGGTTTCAACTTTATTTTTATTGTAGCTTTTATGAACTTGTAATAATGATAAAACTAATTTTTATAAGTCTGTGGCCACATTTAATATTTGGATCACTTTCCAGTTCCTTTGGTGTTCAAAGCACTGGAGCAGCTTTGACCGATAGAAATGTAATGTGAGCCACATGTATAATTTTAACTTACAGCCACATGAAAAAGTTAAAAGAAAACAGGTGAAATTAATTTTAGTAATATATTTTATTCAACCCAACAGACATAAAATTTTTATGTTAATAGATAGTATTAAAAGTTATCAGTGAGATATATTGCATTTTATTTTGCATTCTAACTCTTTCAAATCCAATGCATGTATTAAATCACACCTCAGTTTGGACCTGCTAATAGGCACTTGTGGCTAGCAGCTACCATATTGGACGGCACAGCTCTAGAGCTTTGCTTTTAGTAATTCACGTCACACTTCACCTGAGATCTCTATTAAATTTCTAATTTTCCTTCCTTCTCCTCCTGTTTCTGCTTCTCTAACTTTTCAGAAAGCAATGTGTTAGAGAATCCAGGAGAGGCTGTGTTCATATTTGAGAAATAAACTAAAAAAGTTCAACTTGAAAAAGAACTGGGGCTTCCGATTAGTGTGTAATTTCTGAGGTTCTCTTAGTGGAATTTTGTTAAAATATAAGTGATAAGCACAGTCTCTTGCAGCCATATCAATTATACACAACAGCCATAAGCAAATGTTTAATAAAGGCTAGACACTGAACTAGGCATGATACTAGTCTCAGAAGGAAGTATATTGTTCATGACATTTGGGTCTTAAAATAAGTTTTTGGAAAGACAGATATGTACAGTACATTGTATCTAAAATAGTTAAATAACCAAGCATGGCAAGGATTAATCTAGGCAGAGAAGGTCAAGGAAAGGACAGGAGAAGGCAAGAGATGGTACCAAGATTTAGAGCAGTGGTTCTCAACCTGTGGGTCCTGACCCCCAGGAACTGTATTAAAGGGTCATGGCATTAGGAAGGTTGAGAACCACTGATTTAGAGTCTCAATGTGATCGGGGTAAGGGAGGACACAGTCCCTCATAGGAGGCTCTGCTGTGTCGACTCTCATGGTTCTGGAGACCTTCTATGGGAGAAGAGGCAGAGGCACAATGTCAACTTGCATTAGCTCCAAAGAAGGGAGGGTCTGTGGCCAGTCTCGCTGTGAGGCCCTTGCATTCTACTGAATCGCGCTTCTGAACAATATTACCCTTCTGAAGAAGGGTATTGGGATTTTTAAAAAATTCTCTTTTGTATTTATGAACTAGTGGGGAATGCTCTATTTCTAAAACTGCTTTAGCTTAATCTTATGAAGAGGAGTCAGGAGACTCTTAACAATTTTAGATGCTCACTGGGGAATACTTCAGGACACTTAGCGTTTATGTTCCCTAGTAGTTATGGTCTTTAGAGAGTCCATCCTGTTTGGGGTTTATGAATGTATACTGGACAAGTATATGGAGCTTTGAGGTCCAAATGGTATGCTGAAGCACATTAGTCCCATGGTGGGGGTTTCATGAAATGAACTTTCCATGGTCAGTATCATTTTGGAAACTCTACACCATGTCCTCTTCTTGGAGAGGCGCTGAGTGTGTTAGCATATTAGTTCTTGGGAGTCCTGCAGGAGTCCTGTTTTTAGTTTAACCCACCATTTCCAAAGCTTTTTTTCCAAAGTTAATTTTATAATGCCCCTTTCCTCTTTCTTCTCCCTTAACACCTCTAATATCCTTATCTTGACGTTCTGTATTCTTATTATTATGATAGTCATTTTGAAAGCCATTTGACATCTATATGACAATATTATCATATTCTACATTATTTTAAATCCATACATGATCCTCATTCTGAAGACAAACATTTGTCTATTTTTGGAGGACGAATTTCATTAGGTAATCACTCACCTTTTGGGTTCCTAAGATGATTCATTTGACCATAAATTTAGGTGCAGCATGAAATACCCATCCTCCAGGGTTTGGTTCTCAAATATTTTAAAGAATCGTCTCAGCAAGCTGCACTATCCTGTTAAATACAGATATAGTCGTGGTTCCAAATGGTTTAATGTGGTTGGCATGCATGTTATCCTGCTTGTTCTCAGTCCTTGGGGGTACTTCTTCCAGAAGTAGAAGTATCAGATATTCCTAGAGCTGGATCTCCCTTTTCTAGACTACTTAAATTTGACTTTCAAAGTCAAGTTTAAATTTCCCAACCAAAGGAAACTCTCCCATTCCACCCCATACAAGTTTGCTGATATCACCACCTCTGACCTGGACCCCATTCACATTTAGTCAGTGAATCTATTAAACTTTTGGTGTTTGCCATTTATTTTAAGGATTTATCAGACATTTTAGCATTTTTTTTTCTTCTGATGAACTCTCTTTTCTTGAATTTTATTACATTTTAAATTAAGTAGGTGATCCAGTCCTTGTCTTTGGGGATATATGCTAATCATTTTTAATGAAGTTTACTAAGAGGTAGGGAATGAGCATATTCACCTTGTCAAAGAGCTTTTTTCCATGTATATTTATTAATTCCTGTATTGAAATCCTCATATCAGCATAAAGCCATCTAAAATCCCATTTCATGGCTTTTGGGAAGTCTTATCAGCAAGTTGCAATATTGTGTTTCCTTAAAAATATTTTCTTTACTCCACGAAACATAAATGTTTTAATATTTTAAAATATGAAATAATAATGTCTATATCCTTTCAGTGTTTTCTTTAAAAACTAAATTTCATCTGTCAGCTCCATGATCTGGAAAATATGCAATTAGCTAATCTACTTTTGTGGGGAGGGGCTAATGAAACACTGATGTATATACAGTCTCTCAGCCAGGCACTATACTCTACAGACCAAAGGCTAAGAACAAGATCAGGGCTCAGTGCCCATAGCTCAGTGGTTAGGGTGCTGGCCACATACACTGGGGCTGGTGGGTTCGAACCCAGCCCAGGCCTTCTAAACAACAATGACAACTGCAAGAAAAAATAGCCGGGTACCTGTAGTCCCAGTTATGTGGGAGACTGAGGCAAGAGAATCGCTTAAGTCCAAGAGTTTGAGGTTGCTGTGAGCTGTGATGCCATAGCACTCTACTCAGGGTGACATAATAAGACTCTATCTAAAATAAATAAATAAATAAATAAATAGTACTCTGAGCAGCAGTGCTTACGAAGCCATCTGTATCTCATATGGAAATATGAGTATATATATTTATATTCAAAGCGTGTAGGCAGTGAATTCTTTAGAACATATGAAAAGAAATGTTCTCCAACTTTCTTACCATATCCCCTCAATAATGTCTTTTCTCTGAACTGTTTCCGAAGAGATTTATAAGTTAACAATAGATTGGGATTTTTGTTTCCTCAGGAAATAAAGAATGTTTGAATGGTTCAGTTTACAACAGAACCTATTTCTGTCTCTGTCCCTGGAGAGTCTTATCCTCTTGCCTGCCTTCTCCTAGGAGGTGTTATTGACCTTTGTTGTTGTGAGGCACTGAACCAAGCTCAAAGAGAAGACTTGCAGGATGGAGAAAACATTCACCCAGATTAAACATAGTTTTATAAACATGTATTACCTACTTAAGGAATCATTTCTTTCTGAAAGTCCCAAAGAACATGCTCACATTCTGTTAGGGGTTCCAATGATGTATGCTTTAAATTACAACTAGTGAACTGTAAAGGACCAAGGCCAAGCCGTAGTCCTACTAGAAGTAAAATTTGACTCATTCTTTATATAAATGATTTGTAAACTTGAAAACTGGAAGGCATTTTGGAACTTTCTTATTGTACTATAGGAAAAAATAAAAGCAGAGGCATACATAACATCTCAATGATGTAAATAAAACTGGCTTTAGGTGTTTTTTTTAACAGGATTTGAATTGTCCTATGAGGAAAACCACTCTTTAAACACCATCAAAAATTCTTTAGTGTTTTTTAAGCAGCATGATTTGGAGTGGGATAGGGCTTTTTCTTTTCAGACCTTATTTAGGCCTTATTTCTTTCTGTGTGTTCCCCACATTGCCAAACAGAACAAGCTATCACAAAACTAAACAAAGGGCAGCGACTGAGAAGGCCTCACATCGTTTGAGACAGTTGGAAGTGAACACAGGACTCCCCTGTTCTCATGATTCCTGGGCTGTGAATGAGAGGAAGTGATAGGGAAATTACGTGCAGAACTAAATTTTATGCCAAAGGAGTCTTCCTTCCAACTGGTCAGTATTATGACAGTCACTTTAATGTTTTCATTTAAAATGCCTAATTAGGAGTCGTGTTTTTTAAAAATTTGGATTACTATAAAGGTGCACATGGTTAGAGTGCACTGTTTGCCTTTGCTGGTCCAAGTTGTAGTTGAGCCCTTCATCCAGGAGGATGTGTTTTTTTAATTGCCCAGCCATTCGTAGAAAACTGGTTAAGAACTCAGACTCTGAAGATAAATCCTGCCCTTTGCTGGCTCTGGGGCCGTAGGCAAGTTTCTGCCTGTCTCTTAGCCACGGTTTCCTAATCTGTGCAATAATAATAACATTTAGTTAGATTGTTGGGAAGATTAAATGAAATAATCCAAAAAGTACTTAGCACAGGGCCTGGCACATAATACATGTTTAATAAATGTTAGCTATTTATAATTCTTATTCTCATGAAAAGTGACAGTAATCTTGATTGAAAAGTGTTGTTTCACAAGCAATATCATGAAATTTTCATATATCACTGAAATTAGACCTAAACTCAGAGGCCCCATCGTGACCATTTTTCCACTTAGAAGTGTTGTTATTTTACTTGAAACGGCATTATTTTCTGGATCCCAATTCAGATGAAGCCTAACATTCTTAAGCAGGATATAATATCAACCATGTGCTTTCCTTTAACAAGCATTCGGCGATTGTAGCAAAGGCTAAGACTGCAGTGTTGGGGATGGTAATAAAGAAAGGAGAAAATGAAAGGGCGAGTGAAAACCATTTCCATAAAATGTAGCAGTGACTGGGCTAAGACGCATTTGTTTTCCCAAGGACTAACCAAAGGTTACTGGAAGACTTTGTTTACTTTTATTTGCACGTATACAGATACAGAAGGGGAAATGAACTTGACTCTTTAGAAAGGGCCAGTAGTGAAATATAAGTGGTACTTAGCTACTTTAGAAACATGATATTCTAAAGTCAGTGAAAAGTAATAGATACTTATCCATCAGCAAAGTAAGCTGAACACATCTATAAAGTATATATTAAGTTTCCAGGTGGCTATGAGAAGTTGGTTGGGTCTACAAAGATGGCACAGTAGGTTTGGGTGGGAGAGAGGGACCCCTTTACTCGTAGAACCACATGCCATGCCATTCTTCTTCTTCTTTTTTTGTTTTGGAGGCAAAGGACTAAAGCTAGAAAAAAAACAAAACAGCGGAATATCCAAACCCCACAGATTTCAAGCTGTCCCATTAGTGTTCAGTATTATTAAACAAAGTTAAGATACTAAGCTGAAAGAAATTGTTTTCAGAAGGACCGAGGGGATGTGAATTATTTCTCGGGCACTGTGCTAATGAATGGAGGTACAGAACAGTGAGTGAGACTCACACACTCGGCCTTCTGGAGTTATGTTCTGGTGGGGAGACTGAGCAGTGGTCAGAAGAGTGTTTGGAGGAAATGCTGCGGCAGCACATGGAGAAGTGTGCAGTGGTGCTGCCCTCCCGCCCCAGGAGTAGTAAGAGCTCTGTGCATTTTTCTACAGCATGAGAAAGGCCTGGTGGCTTAAGCTGACCAGGAGAATCTGGAGCCCCAAATACTGATTTCACTAAGGTGGGAGCATTCTTCTTCCAGGTTTCCAGTGCCCCTCGGATCACAGGGACCTTGAGTATTTTTCTGCTTATATTGCCTTTCCTCTAATCATTATGCTTCTGTAGGGACTCTGACCCATAGTTTTCCCCCAGGAACATTATTAAACTGAACCTCAAGTGCCCTAAAAAATGCATAAAACAAGTACACCATGAAAATGGTTTGTTCAGGCGTCAAGCACTTTGAGATAATGCATGCTTCTGAGTAGACGCCTGCAGACTTGTCCCTGGGGAATGTCTTTGGATGTCATAATAGCAATTCTGGTTTTCATAAATCATTTGTTATTTGGACAAGTCATGGCCACCACCTCAGTCACTAGATATATTTGTAATGGTTTATGTGAACAATAACAACAGCCACCTAGCAACATACTGTTTGGTATTGTCATTTTTGTAATGCTACGTGTGATTCTGTGGGCTTTAGAAGGATACATTTTTACTGCATCTAACAGATCTGGAAAATTAAACAGCAAAGATTGTTGGAGGCCCCCTGTGCATAAGAGGTGAGATCTGCCTGGTGTGGGACTTTCTATAAGAATGACACTTAGCCTTTTGCTAGTTTGTTAGTATTTTTCTGCTCCACAAGGGAGGGGCTGTATCTGTCGTGTTCACCATTTTATGGTCAATGTGTGGCACCCAGTAAGTAGCTCCGTAAGCATTTGTTGACTGGATGAATGAATAAATGAGTAGTTTTTAGGCATAGTTTATGTCTTGAGTGTCTTCTAACTCAAAAAGCAATGACTGATCTACCATCTGTACTTTCAATGCATAGTTTTTCCTTGACCCTTTTAAAGGCATGAACAGTGTCAAATATAGTTGAGTGAATTCTGTGAAGGGTGAATACCTTAAAGATGCCAAATTTATGTCATCTCTACCATTTATGTAGCACTTATAAGCACACACTACTTTAGTCCTTGGAGCAACCCTGTAAGAATACTTATATTTTATGGCTGAGGAAACTGAGGTTGAAGGGAACTTCTGTAAATCTTTGAAGTCAAGTGTCCGGGAATGAAATGTGTGTCTCTCAGTTGGCATAGACTGTGGTGCATCCATAGAGCCCAGAAAATATTTGTCTGTTTTGGGGCACTCATGGTTGTCTCTGGCATTACATTTAGCTATTATTCATCATTTTATTTTAGCTCTCTCTTTGTTCTTCTCATTTCACACTTATTTTTGATTTTCAGTTGGACTGTTGACATGTCACTATTTGTGTTCTTTCTAGATCAGTTTTTAAAATTAAAATACTTTTAGGGAACCAGGAACATTTTCAGAATTAACTTTGTTGAGGAGACCTTACCTTTCATTGTAAGTGGATATTATATGCGGTGAAAACTCTTCAGCCTAGGCTGTGATGAATACACGGGACATCCCAAAAGTCGCTGCTGAAGTCACCATGCATTGGGAAAAGGGAAACTGTAGCTAAAGGTACCTTCATTACAAAATATTCATTCCAAAATTTTACAACATATTTATAAAATATTCTCTACGTGTTGGCCACCTCTTTGTAAAATTTTGGAATGACTATTTTGTAAATAAAGATACTTTCAGCTATAATTTCCCATTTTCCCTATGTGTAGTGACTTTCTAGTTGACTTCTGGGGTACCTATCATCACAGGTGTGAGCACTTAGCTGAATTCGAGCTGTGAACAGAATAGAAAGTCAATGTGTTCCCTGTGGAGCCTGAGAACACACAGGCACAGAGAATCTGTGTGAATCAGCGTACTGAGGCTCCATCACTCTGCCTAGGACGTCCTTCTGGTGTAATTTCTGGGAAGCCAGACCAGGTAGAGGGGAGCATGTATTCAGGGAAGGGCTGAGAATTGCTTTTCCTCTGTGATCAGTTTGTTTTCTTGATGAACATATCATGATATCTGGGGTTTCTTTCTTGTAAAAACTACTGGATTTTAGAATGGGAGAATAGTCTCCTTTGAGAGCATGAGCTCTGTAAGTACACAGATTTTTACTGTCTTGTCACAGCGGCTAAAATATGCCTGATGCACAGATGCTCAATATATATTTGTTGAATATAAGAATGGATGTAACACACCTCCAACATCTCATTTTCAGCAGTAGGCCCTGGGTTCACAGTGGAGTGAGCCACCTGTGCCTTGCTGTGATGGCGCTCCGAGCTGCTCAGTTGCTCCGTGACAGCAAGCCCGGGCTGCACCAGGGTCGCCTTTGCTCTTTTTCTGCCCTGCCGCACAAGTGCGTGCACTTCTGCCTCACTACACTTTCTTATGAAATTATAACTGGCTTTAATTCAATTCTATAAAATGAGGATAGTAACGGTAGCTAACCTGTGAAAAGAAAGGCTGCGAATAGGTGGACAAAAATGAAAAGAATTAAAATGAATTGCTTTGAGTAGCCTGAAGTGATGTGAATTAATATGCTATGAATTTTCTTCCCCTGAGAAACATTTGGTCACAAGGAAATCTGGCTTTCAGAAGAAATTTGAATGTGGGTGTGTAGCTTTTGGCATAGTCTAATGTCACTGGAATGGTCTAAAGTAGATTTTGTTTTGTTTTTTCCCATGCCTTGCTGTGGGTACTCAAAAAGCCCCCATCTGCTGAGTGAAGGGTTGGTCATCTGCCACCTACCGACGTTCGCCAAATTGCATAGAGAAGCCAGTTCACGGAGGGCACCAGGGCTGGTGTATCAGACTAGGCTGAGGCATCTTAGACAGCACAGAAAGGTAATGTCAGATTAATGTAGATTTTCCCGGAAGAGGTGGAAAGAGAGACGGATTAATTGATCTCCATGTTTCATAGAGTTAGCAAACTGTAGACTTTTAAGAGATGTTTTTCAGTTGTCTTGAGAAACACAGATGTCCTGATCATCTGTCAGGAACGCATGGCCCTACAAACTCCATGTTCTTTTAGCCATGGTGTGTGTATAGCAGCTTTATGGTCTTCAGTAGTGTCACCGTGTGGGTAGGTGTGAGGATCTGTTGGCTAAGGAGTGACTGGGAAAACTGCATGAGGAAGGAAAAGAAAATGAAAATAAGATGCATTTTGAAATTCCAAGAAGCGTAGAAATGTCAAGCTTTAACTTCCTTTAACTTCAATAACTGCACCCCAAAATGAGAGGGAACTGAACAAACACCAGAATTTATCTCTTCAATTCCAAATTTGTATTTTATAGCTATCCACTAACTCTTGTTTCTTCAAACTTTAATTATACAATTTAAACCTGTTTCAGAAACTGACTGAGTAAGTGTATTCAGAATCTACTCCACTAGATAAGCAAGTATTCTCATCGAGAATCGTTCAGAGGAGTTACAGGGCAAGGCAATTATCCTCTCAGAAACAAGGAAGAACTTGTTCCTTTGTCCATTGTAAACTCATTCGTAGGCTTATTATTTGTGTTTTTAATCTTTTCATTTGGGTTATCTTAGTCTTTGGGTTATTTGTCGTCATTAACTCATTTCATCTTATAACAGAATAACTTTTGTCTTGATAGAAGACTATCTGCTTTTAGAATAAATACATTATTTATTTAGTGGACTCCTTTTTTAACTCCAGGAAGTTAATATTGCCGACAACTCTGTTGGTCTAAAAAAGATACACCTTAGCACACCGAGGACAATTTAAATGAATTGAATATGAGTGTGCATGGGTTTGACTCAGTATGTAATAGATATTCCTTGGTTAAGGGCACTTTTTAGGACATGTGAGCCTGGAAGTGCATAATTTATGACTTAGTTGTTTTTTTTTTCTTTTCCTTTTAACACTTTCTCAAGGGGTAGGACATAGAGAGCTCCTTTCTTACCTAGTTCTTTTCCAGATTGATGTGGACTGAGATAAGATTTATGGATTAGTGAAAGCAGTTCACATCTAAATCAAAAGATTTCCAGAAGTACTTTTCTCATTGTTCTTCCGAGACCTGAAATGTTCCAGATGTCCATAGGTTTCCTTCTCTGCTTTTGTGAGAGGGTAGTAGAAATACATGTTCAACTGTATATAGATGAAACTTCAATACAAAAAAGAAAAATAATGGCCATTATTAAAATTAAGCAGTAGGCCCAACAGGAGGCCTAATTAATGGTTTTGCTTCATAAATGGAATTATTCCTAAACGCAGTTGATAATGGCATTTTTATCAGGCAATTATCCATTATAAGCATGTCAAGAATAACTTTTTATTCTCTAGGATAATTGCTGCATTTGTGTGTTCACTGACTTACAGGCAGTAAGTGAGATTTGGTGCTCCTGGTCAAATCTCTGGTCCTCATTTTGCATTTTTGCCCTGCCTGCCCTCCTTTTAAAGCTGTGCTGACTACTCTGGTACTTGATCACTGAGAGTGTCTACAAGCTAAAACAAGTTGAAGATGCATTTCTGCAGCTGACATTTTCCACTTAAAAATAAATCACAGGATGCACTTTGGAGAGCACACGCCTGGGCGTGGAACATTAACAAAGGACACATCAAACCACAAACACTTCTAGTGGATCCAATTCACAGTGTTGCCACACAGCCTGAAAAAATAACATTATTACCAATAAAAGCATTGTCCCCAACTGTTCAGTCCTTATCCCTATGAATGGGCTTTTTGAACAGCCCTGTGGATATAGGTACCCTGTGCTTTTTATCTAGGAGATCTGAATTTTCTTCCCTATTTCTCTCTTTTCATGAATGAACTAAAAATGAATTTAAACGATTTGCTAGGCTTAGAAGGATAAATTTTATAATAGATTTTCTTCTGAAATACGTGAAATAGTAGAATCATTTTCTATTTCTTATTCCTATTCCTTGGCCAAAAATATATGTATTCCAATCTTCAAATCCTTCTTGTAGACAGAATGTAACAAGATTGTTGGTTGGTATAAAGAGAAATATTCTTCTCTAACAAGTACCTTATATCAGCTTAATTTGTTTTTGAATTGTTAAACTGGCACAAACAGATTGTAGGATGCCAGCTGATGACTAGACTGCCTCCAAAAGATATGCTGTAAATATGCTAATCTTAATGTTGTATGCTGAGCCCTTGCAGCAGTTCTCAACCTGTGGGTCGCGACTCCTTTGTAACAATGAAAATACATGGCGGCATTAGGAAGCTTGAGAACCACTGCCTTACCGGAAAGATTTATAAATAGGCTGATCATGCTGTATTGGCCAGCTCACTTCTTAACTTATTTTAATTCATGCATTATGGAGAGTCACCAACACGTGAAATAAAAAAGGAGAAATGGTACTGCTGAGTAATCACAAGCTATTGACTACACAATCTTCAGGGAAGGAGGGGCAATGAACATTCTTTGGACCACTTAATTCAAGAAAGAACAGGCTTTGTTTATTTAAGGACCAGTCTGTCTGTTTCCTGATCACATTCTTATTGTGAAAATGCCAGAGTCTATTATAATGGATAAAATGAGAGGGAAAAAAAGTTTAATATAAGTGGGCCAAAGAAGAGTGGTGGTAGATGTTTGAATGTCCTCCTCTCTTGGAATTAATCAGTGCTTTATAATCCTGAAAAATGTTTTAACTTTGAGAACTGAGTTTCTGACTCAAGTTATACAAGAGAAAATATTAACTTGGCTTGAGAAAGGTTCTTATCAATTTGTACACAGATGCCTTAATCATGGGGGAATTGTAATTAGAGATTCGGTATCTTGAGAACATGATTGTGACCTAGTTATTTCTGTTCTGCAAGTGCTCATAGGAGGTACTGGCTAGACCTGAAAATAATGAATTAAGAGATTCCAGCTGGGATGTGATGAAAGCATTTTTTGGGAATCTCTGTATCTTGGCTGGATCGCGTGGGTTATAACTTGGAGAGACCTAAACTGGTAGTAGTATATGACAGATTTATAGCCCAATTGATGTTGGGCATCAGAAAAAAAAGGCTGAGGTTAAAAAAATGACTCGAGAATTATGAGTTCTAAAGGAATTGCCATTGGAAGGGATGCTAAAGCAAGAAAGCACGAATTCCTTATACAAAGGGCAATAAAAAATAATAAAAGCTGGTGGGGAGGCATTGAACGGGAAACACAATAGCCTGTTTTTCACGATGACCCCTTCCTCCAAGACCCCTTATTTTCATGTTTAGCGTTAGTGTTCTCCACGACATCTAGTGTAGTGTAGCTTATTTATGTTCTAGCTCTTCTAGCTCTTCCACTACATTATAAACTTTCATGAGGGCAGGAATTTATTTTTTTCCCACTACTCTGACCTACCTTTGTTGTGTCCTAGCTACTAGAGTGGGGTGTAACACTTCGTAGGCTCTTGATAAAAATTTAAGTGAATGAGTGAATGTCTCTTTAAGCCAAAAATGTTCTGTCTTTCTTTTATCCATCTCTCCCTCTTTCTTTTCCTTCCTTTCTTCTTCCAGCAAGTACTTATTAGGACATGCCAAGGCTCATAGATCACTCTTGGAACTTACAGTCCATTGGGACAAACCATGAATCAAGGACAGAGTCCAGTGTGCGGTGGTAGCACTCCAACAGACATGATAAGCCCATGGGGTAGTGGGAGGGATGAGCACATAGGGCATGAAAAACATCTAAATCAGGATGAGATGTCAAGGACAATTTTTTTTAAGAGAATCAAGGATTAGAAAATTAAGAATTTATAGAACCAAAAAGGATTTGTAAGAGTTGATAGGAAAAAAAAAATATGACTTGAAAAGAACAAGACAACATTACGAGGGAAACCATAGGTAGTTCATTGAGAATGGAGAGAGATGATATGAGAAAATGGAGCTTGGAGGTAGGTAAAGTGGCGAGTCTTTTCAAAATCATTCCTTTCACAAGGTGTTTTGTTGTTTTCCCTGGGTGAGTCCCTAATATGTTAGAGCAGCGGATGCGCCTGTTTCCATGGGAGTTTGTTCCTTTTGCCTGTCCATTTCCCAGCTTCCAGTTTGCTCCTTCCCAGCTCTATATCCTAGGCTAGGAATTAAGCAGCTTCACCATTTCCTTGCCAGCATATTATCTGGAGTGTGGAGACTCTCTTTTTAGTTTTTCATAAACTGTTGCAGGGCTGTAAAGCCAATGTTAGTGCGAAGGCTCTTTCAACCTAATTTTTTTTATCTGTGATTGTCGGGCAGGGGTTATCTCTGAGAAAATACTCTTGACTTTCATGACTTTCATGTTATTTACTGGAGTTTATACTTCATGTCGCACAGAACTATTTCCTACCTCTAATCTGCAAATGTTCCCTTCTGGAACTAGTTTTTTACGTTAAGCCTCTAGGAATGCCTAAAAGTTGAGTAAAACTATACTTCCCTGTTATTTTGATCTAATACAACTAAACAAATTTTAGTTTAGTTTTTAGCATTAATATGTTTATATGATGGATTCATCGATATTTGTTCATTTGAATTGTTATTTAAAATTAAATGAACAAAGCAACAGCAATTTTCATAAAATTGGACACTATTTTGTATCATACTTGAGTTTCCAAAGGGAAGACTCCTGATCACACCCATCTGTTGCCACACGAAAGCCACTGCACACTCTTGAGCTTTTCAGTTCTTAATCATTTTATTAACATTTCTTGGAATCTTTTCTAGTTCATTACATTAATATTGGTCTGGTTTTGTACTGAGAAGAAGATTGGGAAATGTTTAGGTAGTAGATGTATCTACATGGTGACTATGCAAAGTGGGTTCTTAATACATATTTTTAATATATGAATAAGAGTTTTATTTCTAAAACATACATATGACCATTAGCCACTTCCCCCTGCCTTTAGGAAAGAGAATCCAGACTCCTTTCCAAGAGCCGCCTGGCCATTTACAATCTGGACCTGGTAGACCTTTCAGCCTTGTCTCTTGCTGTCACAGCCAGCAGTTCAGTGTACATGTCCATAGCTCCGTTTAATTCCTTCTGTCTGACATGTTCTCATTGATCTGCCAGAGGAGAAAGCTTCCTCTAGCCTTACTGTAGAAGAGTGAATTCTTCAATATTTCCAGAACATTTTGCATGATAGCACCCACTGGATCACTTCACTTTATGTACTTATCTCACCATCCAGATTGTACATTCAAGATAAAGGCTTTTACATCTCTCGGGTCTAATATCATGCCTTTGTCCATAGCAAGGACTATGTAAAGAGCTTACAATGAATGAACAGAGTGATTAGTCCAGTGCCATGCCTGAAGATCACCCAGTTCCAAGACCTCCGCTCCACACCATAAGGTTAGGAGTCCTGCAATGAGGACTACACCAAAGAGGTTGCCCTTAGCCAGGGCATCAGTAGGGTTGCACTCCTCATTCAGACACAGGCAATAGGGGAATGATCATCACCAGCTTCTAGAAAGGGCCTGGCTTGTCTGTCCAACCTGTTCTCTTTAGAGGAAGGTCCTATGATGGTGCTGCTCTGGGTCCCTTGTTGGCAGAGACTTTCTTGAAAGACTAGGATTACTCACAAGCCTCAGTCTGATTCTGGTGGTTACTTTAGTTGCTTGCCAAGCATCTGGTTAAAGGGAATATGATAGACTTCAGGGGACTGATGAGAATCCAAAATCTTACTGGGCTGCAAATCTTAATTTAGAGCTATGCCTTAGGAGGGTGATATAGATTATTTTCCTTGGAACTATGATTTTACATTTACTGAAGTTGACTTAATCTTTTAATTTCCCACTCACTCAGCCTTGTAGCACCTTTATGTTTCACTATAAGAATACTACTAATAAGTATTTTTTAAATTTAGTCATTGTTCTTTTTAATTTTATTAACATACGTCATATTTAATTTACAATTTATTTTATTCTGTTAAGATGTAATGAAATAATGGAGATGTGATGGATGTCATTCAGTGTACCATATAAGATTAATGTGCGTCATTGTTATAGATAAGCAGTTCCAATGTATAATTTGAGTTATGTTATGTATTTGGGGCCATAATTATCAAATAAATCAGAATGCGTATAGGTGTAAATGTAGGTAAATATATATGCAAAAATACAAACCTGTAAAAACAAGTAGAGATAATCCCAAAGCTAGATGTCAAAGAAAGTATCCTTTCTTAGTTGAAATGCCTTCTCAGCCTTCTGCTTTTGGATAAGTGTAAACTCCTTAGTGTGTGGACAAAGCCTCCTACGTCTCTGGCTCCACTGTTCCCCGCCAGCAGGTGCCCTTCCATGGTCTGGGCCATGCCCACTTCCTGCCTTTGTCTGCTGTTTCTCCCTTAACAGATTTTCAGAACCCTTGTCTACTTTCTTGTCAGTGCCCTTTGCCTCTTATTTTTGTTTTTGTTTTGTTTTAATTTAAATGCTACCAAGAACAGAGAATAAAATGACAACCATATGTAAACCTTCCACCTAATATTATCAAATGTTAATATTTTATGAATTTCACCTCTATATTAAATAAACAAACAGAACATCTCAGATAAAGCATGTGTGTATTTTTTTCCTACCTAGTTCCATAGACATTCCTCTCTCCAGAGGTAACTGCCATGATGAATTTGTCCTACAGTTTAATTTTTCTTTCTTTCTTTCTTTTTTTTTTTTTTTTTTGAAACAGAGTCTCACTTTGTCACTCTTGGTAGGGTGCTGTGGTGTCATAGCTCACAGCAACCTCAAACTCTTGGGCTCAAGGGATTCTCTTGCCTCAGCCTCCCAAGTACCTGAGACTACAGGTGCCCACCACAACGTCTGGCTATTTTTTTAGAGATGAGGTCTTGCTCTGGCTCAGGCTGGTCTTTTTTTTTTTTTTTTTTTGAGACAGAGCCTCAAGCTGTCCCCCTGGGTAGAGTGCCGTGGCATTACAGCTCACAGCAACCTCCAACTCCTGGGCTCAAGCGAGTCTCCTGCCTCCGCCTCCCAAGTAGCTGGGACCACAGGCGCCCGCCACAACGCCCGGCTATTTTTTGGTTGCAGCCGTCATTGTTGTTTGGCGGGTCCGGGCTGGGGATTCGAACCCGCCACCTTAGGTGTACGTGGCTGGCGCCTTAGCCGGTTGAGCTATAGGCGCCGAGCCTCAGGCTGGTCTTAAACTCCTGAGCTTAAGCAATCCATACACCTCGTCCTCTCAGAGTGCTGGGATTACAGATGTAAGCCACCACAGGTGTGAGCCACTGTGCCCAGCTGTCCTGTATTTTTCACCTCAGCACTTTACTACATACACATGATCTCATGGCCATTTCTAATGGTATAGGTTTTTCAATACACTTTGCCAGATTTTAAAGAAAATGCTATTTTAGATAATCCTTACTGCTGCCCTCTGGGGGCTCTTTGCTTCCTCTGGTTTGAGTATTCTTTATTTTGTTTTCCTTGTTTTTCAACAAACAATTCCAATTGTTATTTATTTGAAAAAAAATTATAAAATTTCTGATCTTCAGTGATTACGTGACAGTCTTAGAGAATTTAAATTTAATTCTCCATATGTTGGAAAAGTTGGTTGACCTTTACCTCTTTTGACCTTCTCTTGTCCCTATAAATGTAGGGATTAATTATACTAGATTTCTTTTCACAGAAATCACATTACATTTTTATTAGCTTCATAGTTTCAATAATGAGAATATTTTATTTATAATGTTCAGAAATATTTTTAAAGACCTTTCAAAATTTGATCCTTTACCTTAAAAATCTTGATGTCAAAGTAGTCCATGTTTGTAATAGATGATATGACAAGTTTATTAAAGTCATAAAAGTGCACGAAAGTTGGAAAAAATACACGAATGTCCCCAAGCAACTGCTGTTAATATTTAACATACTCATTTAATAAAATTTCCGAAGTAGAAAGAAACTGGTTACCATACTAATATAATCATAGTTAATATTTGCTTGGCTGTATTTCTGTCCTGTTTCCATTTTTTTATATAGTAAATTTTTTTTGCAATCAAGACATAAATGCAGTTTGTACTATGTGTTTATCCACATATAAACATTTAAAAATATTACACAACCCTTTGTTTCCATTTTATTAAGTATTTAGCATCTATACCGAGTTTTAATTTTTTTTCTGTTATATCACCATCTTTGAACACAGAGCTTTGGCCATACTGAGAATAGAGTGAAATAGTGAGACATGGTTATGGACCCCTAACAGCTTTTAATATATATTGCCAAAGTGGTCTCGTCCGCGTCTGAGTGTCTGGGATTGGTTTTGTCTCATTCTTGCCAATGTATGTTGTTTTCAAGTAATAAAAAAGGAAAAGACATTCTTGCTCATCCCCCCAAATAGTCATTAGCTCTTTAGAGATGTAAGTTCTTAAATCTTCTATTTGTTTTGTACTTAAATATTTTCCAATTATTTTTATTTTTATTAGTGTACGGATATTTTTATTTTGGTTTACTGTTATAGGTGTATCTTATCCTTGTGGTTTTGTCTATGGCTTTTGAGATGAGAGAGCCCTCTTGCTTCTAAAGATTCAATAAACATTTTATACTCTTCTAGTTTTTTTATGTTTTTTTTAAAAATATATTTGATTCTTTGGTCCACTTTGGATTTGTTGTAGGCTTAGGGCAGATGCTACTGAGACACCATCTCTGGTTTGAATCAGTGATAAATGCAGCCAGTGGTGGGGAGATGAATTCCTTCCAGTAAACATCTTGCATTTTGTACCTGACTCTTAGTAGGGTAAATACTTAAATAAGTTTGATGGGTGGTACTAAAATGTTGTACTACACTTGGACTTCCCATAGTCATGGAGACCTTCTGTGGCTTGGTGCAAATCTGGCATTTGTTGCTGAAGATTGCCTTGCCCTTAGTTTCTGAGTGTCTTCTAGCTAGTTCATGTGAGGTAGGTCTTCGGCCCTTTCTCTTGGGCTTGTGAACTCTGCCTTCCAGTGAACAACATACGCTCAGCATTAGTCAGCAAGCCCATTTTGCTCAGGCCTTGGAAAGTTTAGAACACAAGGTCATTCATCAGCAGGCAGAATCCCGTCCAGTCACCTTTCCTCTGGGACCTGCTTACCTATCCCCTGCAGCCTGGCCAGCAGATGCCAGTTTGCCTGGCCTGGTCAGTACAGTCAGGCCAACTCTTTACTTAGCTTGATGAAAGCCTTTCTTTTCTAGCTTCACAGCTCCAAAATAAATAAAAATGCCGTTTATAGCAACAACTTTTTTTTTTGTACATCAAAGAAAAGTATGGGACAAGTGATTTAATAACTGAGCAAGAATCGACTTACCCAGTTTAAATGTAGTGAACACTCTATTACCCAGAGTGTTCAACAGAGATGGGAAAACTTTGCAAGAAGTGCTGGACAGGGGACTCAGGAATTTCATGAGGGTGATCTTTTCAACCTTCTTACTCTAAGGCCCTGAAGTTAAATGAGCATCTCATGTCCCACCTCCTTTGTTTTTCTCAAAGTTACCCTAATTTCATAGAAGAGGTAAAAAACAAATTTTTTCCTGTGCATGACATATTTATTTGTATGTTTGCATTCTTTCATGTATTTCTTCATGGAAAAGTAAGAAATGTGATGTATGTTTACATAAAGGACTTTTATTTGCTAGAACATCATGTGCGTGAGGTCACGACTGTAGGTTTAGTCCTTAGATAAGCCAATCATGTTAAGTTCTAGTCAGTTTGGAAAAAATGAATTCTAAACATATAGGAGAAATATAATTGGAAAATGGCTCAGTTATCTACTGTAGGTGGTTAGAAATAAAACACTTATTTTCCCAGTAAGTAAAACAAAAAGAGTAGTAAGCCCATACAGTTGAGATACAACTAGGATATCTAACAGGAAATGTGTAGAGTTTCTGGGGTTGTATTAGTTGACAATACGTGCAGCCTTTAGATAAATGTAAACATTGAATAGTCAATGTTTTTCAAAACAGCTTTATGGAGGTATAATTTACACACCATAAAATTCACCCATTTTAAGTGTACAATTCAATAATTTTTAGTAAATTTAGGATTATGCAATTACAACTACAACTTCATTTTAGAACATTTCCATCACCCTCAAAAAGATTCCTTGCACTTATTGGAAGAAAATCTCTGCCCTCACCCACAGCAACCACCAATATACTTTCTGTCTCTAAAGATTTGCCTCTTATATAAATGAAATTTTATGGTATGTATTCTTTTATAGCTGCCCTTATGTTATAGCCTGTATCAGTACTTTGTTCTTTTTTATTCTTAGTAATATTCCATTGAATGGATATACCACATTTTGTTCATACTTTCACCAGTTGGTGGACCTTTGGATTGTTTTCAGGTTGGGACTATCATTATGAATAATGCTTGCTATGAACATCCCTGTGCAAGTCTCTGTGTGTCATATGCATTTCTTTCTTTTGGATATATACCTAGGTACAGAGTTGCTGGATTATACGTTTAGTTTATGTTTAACTTTTTAAGAAACTACTGGAGTATTTCCCATTTTACATCCTGTACCATTTTTCATTCTCATAAGCAATGTGTGAGGGTTCTAGTCCTCTTTATCCTCACAACCATTTGTTACTGTCTGTCTTTTTCATTCTAGCTATGCTAGTGAGTGAGAAATGATATCTCAGGATTTCAGTTTTTATTTTCCTAATCTAATGATGTTGAGCATTGTTTCATATGTTTATTCATACATGTATATCTATCTTCTTTGGTAAAATTTTTATTAAAATCTTTTGCCAATTTTAAAAATTGGGTTAACTTCTTTTATTGAGTTGTAAGAATTCCTTGTAGTTTTTGATGCAAACCTTTTATTAGATACTGTAAATATTTTCTCGCAGTCTGGGAGTCTCTTTTTCATTTCTTAGTGGTGCTTTTGGAAATATAGAAGTTTTTAATTTTGATGAATATCTAATTTGTCCATTTTCTTCTTTTATAAATTGTGCTTTTGGTATTTCATCTAAGAATTCTTTGCCTAACCCAAGATCCTAAAATTTTCCCCATGTTTTCTTCTAGAGGTTGTGTAGTTTCAGTTCTTGCATTTGAGTCTATGATCCATTTTGAATTAATTTTTGTGCATTATGGGAAGTAAGGATCAGGGCTTTTTTTTCTTTTCTTTCTTTTTTTTTTTGCATGTAGATATCCATATCTAATTTTCCTAGTATCATTTGTTGAAGAGACCATGTTTTCCTCATTGAATTTTCTTGGCACTTTTGCTGGAAATCAATTGGGCATTATTGGAAGGGTTTATTTCTGGCTTTTCTATTTTGTTTCATTGATCTATGCTCTGTTTTTACTCTAGCACCATGGTCTTTTGGTTACTTTAGCTTTATAGTAAGTCTTCCAACTTTATTCTTTTCCTAAATTGTTTTGGCTATTCTAGGTTCTACGCAAAATTCTATTCTATTTCCATGCAAAATTTAACTTGAGCTTGTCAATTTCTGCAGAATATTCTTGGGATTTTGATAGGGCTTGCCTTGAATCTACAGATCAACTTATGGGTAAATGTCATGTTTAAAATTTTGATTTTCCATTCTATGTATATAGACTGTCTCTCCACTTATTTTAATATTTTTCAGTTTCTCTCAACTGTTTTGCAGTTTCTTTCTGAACTTGTTTATTGATTGTTTTTGGTAGTTTTTTTGGGATTCATATATAGATATGATTATATTGTCTGAGAACAAAAATAGTTTCACTTCTTCCTTTCCAATCTGATTGGAATTTTATTGCGATTTTAATTTATTTTCTTTGCATCATTGCACTGGCCAGAATCCCAAATACAATGTTCAATAGAAGTGATAAGAGCTGACATTCTTATCTTGTTCTTGATCTTAGAAAGAAAGCATTTATTGTTTCACCATTATGTATGATGTTAGCTATAGGTTTTTCGTAGATGTCCTTCAACAGCTTGAGGAAGTCCCCTTGTATTTATATTTTGTTGAGAGTTTTATTGTGAATGGACTTTGGATTTTGTCAGATGCTTTGTCTGCATCTATTGGAACAATCATGTGGTTTTTGTCTGACATTCTATGAATATGGTGTATTACATTGAGTTTCAAATGTTAAACTGACCTTGCATTACTGAGATAAATCCCACTTGGTTATGGTGGATAATTCTTTTTAAATTTTGTTAGATTTGGTTGGATAGTTCTGTGTTGAGGGTTATTGTGTCTCTGTTCATAGGGAATATTGGTCTGTAGTTTTCTTTTGATGTCTTTGTCTGGCTTTGGTATCAGGGTAATACTGGCTCATATAATAAGTTGAGAAGCGAGTCAATTGATGTTTTTTTCAGCTGGTCTCAGGGGATGGGAGGATGGTGCAGAAGGGTGTTTCTTTAAGATGAAATTCCATTTAAAAATCATTTCTAATCTTGGGATTGATGCTTTTATAAAATACAGTACAAATTAATCACTGGGAAAAGTGTACAGAAATATACAAATACAAACCCCATTTACCCCATTTATAAAATAGATTTAGCCTATATTAAAATACTCTATCAAATTAATACAAATGTTTCTTTTCTTTCTTTTTTTTTTTTTTGAGTCTCACTCTGTTGCCCTGAGTAGAGTGCCATGTCATCATCACAGCTCACAGCAACCTCAAACTCTTGGGCTCAAGCAATCCTTCTACCTCAGCCTCCTGAGTAGCTGGGACTACAGGTGTCTGGCACTATACCCAGCTAGTTTTTCTATTTTTAGTAGAGACAGGGTCTCTGTCTTGCTCAGACTGGTCTCCAACTCCTGAGCTCCAGAAATCCACCTGCTTTGACCTTCCAGAGTGCTAGGATTACAGGAGTGAGCCACCAGGCCTGGCCAATACCAGTGTTTCTAAAGGTTTATTCTTAATTTCTGTATTTACCTCATCACAGACCAGAAATAAATAAGTCTCTTAAATCTGTGAAGCAGCTTTTAGTAGCACTGCTGTAGACCTATGCTTCTCAAACTTTAATGTGCAGTGAAATTATCTAGGGATCTTGCTCAAAATCATATTCTGATTCAGTAGGTCTGGAGTAAGGCCTGGGTCTCTGCATTTCTTGTCAAGCTTCCAGATGCTGCTGCTGCTGGTCCACGGGATTGCATTTGGAATACCAAGGTTATGAAATATGCAGATAGTAAAATAAATGTGATTATTTTTAAAACTTTGTTATAAATTGCTTTGAGACATACTTTGGTTTTCCTAAGATTGTGGGGTTGTTGCTCAACTGTCATGATTTTCTAGATATCAGTTGTTTTTCTTGGTCTCTGACCTTCCTGGGACTCTAACTGTTCCTCTATAAATCCAGGGGGTTGAGCTAGAGATCTCTGAAGTCCCTTCCAGATCTCACAGTCTGTAATTTTAAGCATCCACGTCAAGGGAGAATTAATGGCTGCATTTGCATTTTCTTTTTGTATAAACCTAATAAAACATGAACCCAAAGTTTTATGTTACAGCAGTTCTTAACATAATGTTAAAAAAATAATGGTAAACATGCTTTGCTAAATTTTGGATGATCCGGAAAGATGAGTATCAACATTCAAGGGTTTTCCCATGTTAATGTCTTGAAGAAAAAGGGTGGGGTACTTGTTTAAACCTATAGTTAGAAATCCAATTAAAAAATAATTGACTTTCTTAAACTATGGGGAGACAAGTTAAATAGGTGTTTATATTATGAAATTCAAGTTGACACAAAATAGCTGAAAGGCTTCAATTTCAGCCAAGTAGAAATGATCTCATTTTCTTTTATATTTCATTTTATTTACTGAGATACTTGAAACTTTTCCCCCTGTTGCTAAAACTAAAAGCAAATGAAAAGAGTGGTAAATTAGTGGTAGAAATGTGTTGCTGAACCTCCAGGGGCTGTATCCTCTGTCTTCAGTACATAGTGGTGTGATTCTGCTATTCTTACGACAGATGATTACAGCAAACTCTGCAATGAAGGGTGGAGGCATTTGGTCGGCCTCCAAAGAAAGTGACTAATAATTGACCTAATGTACAGAGCACATGGATAGCATATTCTTAGGCTAAGAAAAAAATTCTAGTTTACAGGGCGTGTAAGAGTTCATACTTCTCTTTCCATTCTTCCAGAAGATGTAAAATACTCAGCTGCTCTACTAAAAATTTAATTCCTTAGACTCAAAGCATTCGATGCCACTGTTCAATTCAATTTAAAAACAGAGTCTTGCCCCAGGAATTTCTTAAAATTGTTTAGAATTTTGAAGAGGAATCGTATCAGTTTTGTTTTATTTAGGTTTTGTAGTGCCCTCACTCTGTAAAACAAATTTTTAATTTTATATACAGTTGAGGAATTGTTTGTTTCCCTTGGGACAGAGATTGGAAGTTTACAAAATACATAGGAGTTGTTTTTATTTGCTGAGATTAGTGGAAAGTTAGGGTTTTTCATTTAATTTTTTCATTTATCACATTGAATATCATTTAAATAATATGCTTACTGTATTTCTGTTATTCTTGGCTCATCTGGAAGATATTTTACTTGGTGGGTTTCCTTTTTATTCATTTAATAATGGGTCAGCTTGGCAGGCCTTTTTATTTTTAATTATCTAACTCTTTATTGTGTTCCGTGCTAACACATAGTCATTAATGTTAGGAAGGACATGGATCAAAATGTTTACCGTGGTTCTTTCTGGAAGGTGAGATTCTTGTTGAATTCTTTCTGCTCTCTAATTTTTTGGTGTCTTTTAAATGTTCTGCAAAGCCCATGTTTTTTTTTATTTTTTATTAGTAAATACCACAAATATAAAATTAATAAAAACTGGGAATTCCTAGCTTTATTTATCTCTAGAGAAAGGACACTTTTCATGCATCTACTTAACATACAGGCTGGCCCTACTTTTGGCAGGTAGTTTGCTGGGTCTGGGGAGGAAGAGGCAGATGAGAACCAGCAGTTTCCTTTGAGCTCAAGTTCTGGTTCCTCATCGGACCAAAATACGGTCAGTGGGAAACAGTAAATGGTGCCCCCAATAAATTATTTCTATCTGTAAAATGGTAATAATTTTCGTGCCTCTCACACAGGGTTTTAATTGAGATTGTGTGTGTAAAGTACTTGGTCCAACACTTGGTATACAGGAAGCTTGTAGTGATTATTGTGCCTTGCATGTTCACGGGGTTGGGGAACTCCTTACCTCTAGAGGCCGCCCAGTGTGTGTTCAGATAGCTTGGGGAGAAAGGGAGACCACATACCCAGGTGAAATTTTTGTCCCTGAGGAGCCTCCCTGACCTCCATTCCATCCTCTTAAATATCAACTACTAGAAATTTGGCCTATTACCCTAATTCCCTCCAAGCCAGGTTTCTGTTGGAACTTTTCTCTTAGAACGCATCTCTAGTTTTATCATGAGGGACCCTGAGAAGCTGGGTTTTATTTTGTTATAGTTATGCAACTATAAAAATTTATATTTTGTAGACGTGAGGGTCTACCTGGCCTTTTTGCTTTTTAATTAATTAAATTAGTTTTATGTTATTAATAGAAAAAGAGCTTTTGGGGAGACAAAGATATAACAAGCAAAAAATATTCCCTGGCTCACCTAGAGCAGTTCAGGTGAAGACACAGACTCCAGAAACGTCAACTTAATTCCCTCCAAAGTGTCTTTTCTGTGACCTCATGATAAAGTACACATAAAACCTCATTGGCTTTGTATCACAGAAATGCTTCCCTGTCTCAGCAGATGATTCTAATAAGTTTGGTTTATTGATCTGGTTGCAAGGGGTGCTGTCCAACAAATAATCCGGTACAATAAAAAGCCTTCTCAGTGCCCGCGGAATACTAGTCAGGGTGGTGGTAGTGTCTGTGTGATGATGAGGATGATGGGTGAGGAAAATTCAGCTAATCACAGGGTTATTGTTCTATGGGGAAGCAGCCACAGAGTCACTCCTGAGCTTTCTGCATGTCTGCCTCCCATACCAAACATTACAGCCTTCCCCTAAAACTTCCAGACCACCCACTGTAACAATATAGTATATAAAAGGATCCAGATGCTTGGAAGCAGAAAGGGTGAAGCGCAGAGCACGCGTGATGCCTTCTCGTTGGCCCTTCTAGGTTTTGAACACTGTTTTTGCATAGTTGCTTCGCTAGAGAGATCAAACTTCAATCTCCAAGTCTCATTTGCAGAGCATTTAAAAGAAATATATCAGGATTAAAATGTATCACAAAAATAAGCATTTTAAGATTAGACTTGATTCAAGGGTTTCTGCCTGTACAGCTCTGCCCTGCTCTTCAGGATTCCCCAGAGAACAGGGGGCACGGGGGGTGGGGGGGACAAATCGATGTCAGATGGACACATACATCGAGCTCTAAAGATAGAGAGAGTTTGTGGGGGAGAGGAGAGAGCAGAGGGTATCAAATGAGAATGATAGCCTCAAGGAATGTGCGGAGCCTCCGTTTGCAGAATGGCACAGGAGAGCTGGCTAAACACAGACAACTTATAGTTTAAGGCCTAATTGCTTGGAAATTTTGAAAAAAGCCTCATTTTGGAAATGAATATTGTTTGGAATTTAGGCCACTTGGCAGCTTTGCATTGGTTCAACTGATGGAATATGGCTTTGCAACAGTTTGTTCAAAACAGATTTAATAGATGCAGCTGCCTCTCTCCACCCCCCGCAGCTGATTTACAAGATGCAAACTTCTTCATATGAGACTCATTAATTAATTTACTTATCCTCACCCCTTTATTTTCTCTCATCATCCTATCTAATGTTGTTACCTTGGTTTCTCTTTATCATATTGCCATTTAAGAAATACTTAATGCCTTTAATCCTAGCACTTTGGGGGTCTGAGCAGGGAGGATTGCTTGAGGCCTGGAGTTTGAAACCAGCCTGAACAACATAGTAAGACCCCATCTCTCAAAAAAAATAGGGAAGATCAGCTCAGTGTGGTGGCGAGTCTGTAGTCCCAGCTACTGAGGAGGCTGAGGTGGGAGAATTGCTTGAGCCCAGAGTGAACTCTGATCACACCACTGTATTCAAGCTTGGGTAACAGAGTGAGACCCCATCTCAAAGGAAATAATTTTTTAAATATTTACCAAAAATTAAAAAAAAATATATGTACCAAAAATTATGTCCCTCTCTGGAAAGTTAGCTTTGGAAAAGCAGGAGCTGGTTGCTTGTGTTCTATTATACCTTAAGCACTTAAAGTAGTACCTGGTGGACAGTAGGTTACTTAATAAGTATTGATAATAAAACTTGGTTCATCAAGGAGTCTGGACAGGACTCTGAGGAAAATATCTTTTTGGTTCATTCATTTATTCACCCACTCACTCATTCATTCATCCAGTCATCCATCCCTCAAGCATTTACTGAAGACCTGATATGTGCTAGGACTGTTGTGCTAGATACTGGACCGATAACCCTGCCCTAAAAGAATTTACGAATAGGAAAAAACACATCCAACTACACTGTGGTATAGTCTCTTCATTAAAGAAGAGGCAAACTATTGAACACTAGATTTAAAACGTTTCACTAAAAATTTTGGAGTCTTCCAGATTATTTATTGAAAAAATAAATGCATTTTTGCCTTCTAACATAAATGTAGTCAGAGGGCTTGTGTGGGCTGTTCTCTTTGCCTGAATTAGGCTGGAATTCCCAGTTGCAGAGAAGATGTTTTCCCCAAACCATGGGCAGAGCTTTCCTGCCAGTGTGCAAGTTGACATGCCCAGTGTTTGCGTGGCAATCTTGCAGTGGGACCTTACCACCTAAGTGCCATCTCTAAAAATAGCAGGGCTTTATCCTTGAAAATGAAAATGCTTTGGTTTTAAAAATATGTTTCTGTTTCTAATGAATCCAAGACTTGGGTTGGTTTAAAGGCATTCACATTTCCCTTTGCTGATGGCAAGAAACAAAACTTTCATGCTCATGTATGAAAGGCTATTCCATCTAGAGATCTCTGTTGTTGACTGAATTCACCCTTTGTAGTATACAACATGGTCACCAGTTGACAAAAAGTAAATTTATTGAAGCAAAGAAGAACTGTAGGTTATTGTGTTTTCTGCATTTTCAGAATATGTAAAGTTCCTTCAAAGTAGATGCATCACAGTGACCTCTGGTCTCGTTATGGCCCACTGTCCATGAAAACTGCCAAAGATAATCACCACATCACAGCCTGGGCCTGTGGAGAGGACCCTCATGGCCATCTGAACTGGTCTTTGCTTTCTGTAAAGGATTCTATGGGGTCTAGTGAACTGACCCAGGGGAGTCACACAGCTAATGGATGGAAGTCCAAACTTGAATCTGTTCTTCTACCCTTTAGTGCAATGTTTTCCAAAATTGATCTACTGACCACTTATGTCATTAGCGCCTGGGCTGCTCAGTTAAAATGCAATTTCTGGCCCTCAGTGGAATCAGCATTATTGAGCATATAGCCCAGGAATTTGCATTTTAATAAGTTTCCGAGAAGTTCTGATGTACACCAAAATTTGGATCTATATGAAGGAGACTCAAGACTCTATTTCAAGGGAAAGCTGTATGTTCTTCTGGAATGCTTGCCCCTAAAAGTGACCTACTGAGTACATAGACTTTATAAACCATTTAAAGATGAGCTTTAAAGATGAGAAAAAATATTACTCTAATTTAGGAAATGAAACCCTTAATTTAGATATATTTCCCCATAGTGTATAAGTAGGAAAATTTTCATTTAAAGATTATTGATTTAGTGGGTCAATTGAAAATCATTGATAAAGTCTAAAAAGATAAATGTGATGCTTTAAACATTATAATTGAGTTAATGGAGCCTAATATATTCAATCTAGTTATGCTTTTCCTAAAAACCTTACTGGCTGGATATTCAGGGTGCTAATAAAGTGATTACCTATTTGGAGATAGGAGGAACTGAGCAGAGGGGACATTTCAGTGAATACTTTTTATGATTCCTGATTTTTGAACCCTGTGAATGTATTGCCTATTCACAAATTTTAAGATAATACAAAGGTTTAAAGCACTGACAGTTATTGTAGGGCCTTAGTAGGTGCCTGCTCTGACTCTGCCCAGGCTGCATGAACACAACTCTAGGCTCTAGATGTTCCTGTAGCAGGAGGAACTGGTGCTTCTAAAGGTCAGCACCAGGAAAGGAAAGACTGCAGATTCAGCCAGTTTTAAGGAAATCACTAATTAGCTTGCAAAGATAAGTCATTGTGTTTT
This sequence comes from Otolemur garnettii, assembly GCF_000181295.1. Lineage (NCBI taxonomy): Eukaryota > Metazoa > Chordata > Mammalia > Primates > Galagidae > Otolemur > Otolemur garnettii. The sequence continues at coordinate 1,613,606 of NW_003852406.1, read as the reverse complement.
AGCACTGATCTTAAAGCTCCTCCCTGATAGACCATTTATCTTTTGGGTTTTGGGTGACCTTGAGCAAATCACTCAACCCTCTTGAGACTTACTTTTCTAGTCTGTAATAATAATGATGGAAACTCACTGCTTTCCAATTTGCTGACTATTTCTGAACACATCATTTAGCAGTCACAACAACTCTGGAGGGCGGGTAGTGTGGTAGCATCTCTATTGTTCAGATGGGGAAATTATGGCCCAGAAAGGTTACATAGTTTAGAGAGGGTCACACAGGGTGGGGCATCTAACTGCCAGGACTGGGCTGTCTCCACTGTGACTTGGAAGGGGCATGGATTAGGCAATTTCCAGGGCCTCTCAGCTTTTCAGGGGTCTGATAGCTTTGTTGAAGTCTTTTGAAACCAAAAGAAATTAAAGCCATCGGTGCTCAATTTTAGGAGCTTGCAGTGTAATCAGAATATCAGGACATGCTTACAGGAAGACGACCATACTTACAAATCCAATACCCAGCAAATTACTCAAATTATAAATATACTAGAAGATCTCATATCACATAGAACAAACTCTGTACCTACCTACCAACAGGGTGGGAATCCCAGTTCTCAGGGAATAGCATTTGATTCTCTCATCCTCTCTGTAAATAATAATAGCAGCTGCTCTTTGAGCACCCACTGAGGCAAGCATTTGTTATACATTACCACATTTAATCCTCACCACAACCTTCTAGGAAGATATAATTATCCCAATTTTGTGGGTAAAGAAATTGAGTTTTAGGGATCAAGTGGATTGGAAAAAGACCTGTAGAGGGCAGAGCCAGGTCACTAGCCAGGATCCTTTCCTGGTTTTAGGTGTGAGAACTTTGCCTCGGGCCTGTCTCATCTTCATGTTTGAGGATATAGGTAGTATGGTTTCAGATAAGGGGATGTCGAAGATAAAACGTAAGCACCCTCTTCCTGTGCCCAGGACAAGTGTGGTTTCATCCAGTGGTAATTTAAGTCACCTTTAGTGGGGCTCTCAGCGAGGAGGCCCATGAACTCTGCATTCTTACCCTGAGCTCTTTATTAGGTGAGCCTGGCTTCTCCTGTGTGACATCTGTTATCTCATTTTGCCTTCCACATGTACTGGGTAGAAATAGACGAACTTCAATCTTGCAGATAATAGATGACAGAAAGTGAATGATGGGCATGGTATATAATCTGAGAGGCTTTTTCTCCAAAAGGGAGGATTTTGTTGGTCCGTGTAAAGTTCTTACGGTCTCTTGTTTTGCTGCTGCTTCTGTATGAAGACTTCCCTCTGTCTTCCTCATATTCTGATGGGCCATCATTTCTTTCGGCCTCTTCCTTATTGCCAGCGTGAATCCATCCTGCACTTGAATGCTGCAGAAACCTCTTGGCAGCCCCAAGTCTGAGCGTTTACTTAGTCATTCTGGGAAGAGAGAGGAATTGACATCGTTTGCTTCACTTAGACACAGGCGAGGAACGTAGCTTGGCTGGGTTGGCAGAAGGTTTTTGAGGATTGTAAAAACTGCTTTGCTCGGGCCCCTGGCTCCCCGTACAGGTCTGCCTGCTTGTCCTTGGTCTGTGTCCTCGGCAGGCCTTTTCCTTGAGTCAGACTCCTCTAATGAGAGTGTTCTTGGGTTTCAGTCTGGGGGAACCCAGCCTCCACCCGCCAGACTTCCTGGAGAGCTCTGCTGATGCTGAAAGTGCCTGGAGCCTTGAGGATTGGATCGAGCTCCCTTTCTAAGGGGTCTCAAAATTCCTTAGACATAATATATTTGTGGCTACAATTTGTTAAGAAAGGAACCAGGCTGTTCCAGCCAATAAATTGTCAAAGGAGCACATACCTAAGATAGAGAAAATGGTTTGCAGTACACAGTGCTCTCACTCCCTTTCCCAGTGCTCTGCCTTCAGTATTTCCAGTAACTTTCAGTACTAGCTTACTTCTGAGCAGACCTCTGGTTTCTGCTCTTCACATTTACCAAAACCCTTGGGGCATGTGTTGAGTGAGGGAATGCCTTTATTCACCTGCTGCCTAGTCTGAACTTAGATAATCAGTTCTTCAGTGTGAAATCCAAAGAGCTCTGAAACAGATTTCTTTGTGGGAAATCGTGTAAGTGGGATTTCTCTACAAGGATGTGTATCTGAATGTATATGAGGTACTCCAGAGCTCACTGAATAAGCTTTAACCAGAGCGTCAGGCTATCCAGCACCTGTGGATGCTTCAGCACACTTCAGAGATCACCGTGGAATCAGAAAAATCAGCTATCAGAAAAACAGGTCCAGTCATCTCATTCCACAGACTTTGCTACTCTGAAAACACATTTGATATCCATCCCTCCTAAATCTTCTCTCTGAATCTGAGCCTTCTGCTATTCATATATTTCTGTTTTTGTATTAGTATGTACTGTAGCCAGATATTTTGATAGTTTATATGACTTTTCTTTGCCTTTTCATAATTCGACTCAATTTCTTAGGTATAAAATTTCCAAAACTAGTTGTCATTGTGCCAGAACGGCCTTTACTGTAGCAAAATAACTCTGCTCGGCTTGACTGGGCTATAAGATGACTTAGATAATTTATGCTTCCCTTCACCACACTTGAGAGACTACCTGTTTAGAAAGGGTTTTATATCCTGGCTTTGACTCAACGTAGTAATTTAAACCCTCTCTCTGGCAATTACCAAGATATAAAACTAAGCCTCATGCTAATAATGCTGGAGTTGAAATGATGTTCAGAATGGTGCCCGAGTATTTATAATTCTTTATATCCTAAACTATCTTGTTTAGATAAACCCCGGGAAGATATTCTGGGATAGGAAATGGCTGAAGGAAACAAAGGTGTGTACAGAGAAATATATAAACTATGTAGTAGGATCAAAGACAGGGGAGTTTATATGGAGCAAGGAGAATTCAAATAGGTAGGTAGGAAACGGGGTTGGGCGCTAGTTTAGCCTGGGTGAGAGGAGTTGAGGTGCTAATTATTATTTATGTCTGATTTGTTGAAGAGTTCTTTTTTATAGAAACCATATTTGAATGGAAGTGGGGAGAACTCAAAGGTTTGACTTAGCCACTGCAGGAGGAGCCTAGTTACTCAGACCTCAATGGCTGGTAGATTTATTTCCTGGATTAATTATATTAATAGGCATCATGTTTAAGGTGCATGTTGAGTTTTTATTTTTCAGAGAGAATCTTACATGTGCAAGCATATCAAGTGATAGCAAATATCCTAGAGACCCTGCCCAAATGGGAACCCTTGCTCAGAGCAGCCCCACCTTAGACAGTTGTTGCAGAGGACAAGCCAGCCATCTAGTACCCGCCCTTCAACCTTCACCTCATCATGTTCTCTTCCCTTCCCCCACCTGGACCCATCCTGCCTAACCTTCTCAATGAATACTTGGCATGAACCTCATTCACTCAACTCTGTCACTGACACACCCGTTGTACTGACGGAATCCTGGCTTGAATGGCGCTTGCTCAGCTGTGCTGTAGACAAACCCTTCTGGCTGACCTGGTTTAAACCTGGCTTTCTCGACGCCATCTCTGGTGCGTTCCAAGGTGAAAAAGGACTCTGCTGCCCCTTCCACTGCTCCTCTGAAGGGGAAACCAATTGCTGCTTGGCACCAGAGTTTACCAGGCCTGTATCCAGAGCAGTAACATGATTTAGTGAGAATAGAGCTGCATTCGGAGGCAGGAAACTCGAGTCCTAGTGCCGGCTCTGCTTTTCACTGGCCGTGTGACCTTGGGCACATCATTGCACTGCCCCCGCCTCAATTTTTTCATCTTTAGAGAGAAGTGACCAGCTGTTCATTAAAGGCCTTTCTGACCCTGAAAGTCAGGGATTCATGTACGAGTCACACCTCCTTGAATGAATAGAGATTTCGGTTCTAAGTGCTTTCCATTCCAGCTGCTACATCGCCTCTCTCCACAGAACACAGGCCTTCTCTGTTTGACAGTTGCACACAGCTCACCTCCTGGTCTTGGCTTCAGGGCCTTTAAGCCCTTCCTTCACCCACACAGTACCCTACAAAGAGGGGCATCCCCCTCCAGAAATTTCTTAAGTTGGGATAGCTGATTTAGCGTATTAACTTCTTTCTCTCGGATGTTTTTCATTACCTAAGAAGCTTTTTCTTGTATTAAATCACTCTGTTATTAGCACCTTTCTGGGTGATGTTTTTTAAAATATCACTGGTAAAAATTTATGCTTGAGGCCATTCTAAGTATTTTACATGTAATATTTCACCTAAACCTTAACAACCTTACATGAGCTCCATTTAACAAATGAGGGAATTAAGGTTTTACAGTGGCGTAATGCTCAGGATAGGTGGGATTGGAATTCAGATCAGACTCCTTTGTGTCTACAGCCCAAACTCAAGTGTGGTGCTCTCTTCACTATGAAAAGTAGCTGCTACTCCTACCAGAGTACCTGGTATTTTGTGCAGGCGATCTCAGGGAACCTTTTTTGTTAAGGTCTCAAAGAAAATGATTTCTAACTGCATTTCAGATGCTTGGAATTTATGCTGTGCCAAGCACTTTTCCACTTAATTTTAAATCCGTGGGTATTTCAAGGGGAATTTAACCCATATGGTTCTGATTCGCTTATACTTAACTCATCAAAGAAGATTATTTGGTAAACTTCATCCTCGTCTTATGAGCATTTTCAAGCTCATATTTGGCTGGCATTGGCTAGATTTCGAATCTGCCATGGTTGAAGCTTGATGTTAAATCCTTCTTTCCAACCACTATTTTGTGGTGGTTTCATCCTGTGAGTGGATGAAAACTGAAGGTGAGTCAAAAAGGCCAAAACTGTACCAGGATTCCAGTGGTATATATATATATATAAAAAGAGTGCCACGAACCTTTGAAGTTAGTGAGGTTTGTTGCACTCACCTACAACCTTACCTCATTAAGTGGTTGACTTGTGCATGGATGTGATCTATGAGGGTAAAAAATTAAGATCATAGATGTTGTAGTTTCTCCTGGGATGGAATAGAGAAAAACTGTCTTCGAGATAAAGTATTTGTGGAGGTTAGGTGTATTACTACTTTGGAAAACCTTTTAGCATGGACTTTTCTGTTTGAGAGACATTAGAGTTATATAGGTAGTGCAAAGTTTCTTCCCAAAGCCCCTCTTAGAAGTATAGAAGGCGAAAGCCTGTTGATTATCTTTGCATTTATATGAGTTGGGTACATTCAGTTCTGATAACCTGCTGAGTTGGAGAATTAATGAACTTGTCTAATTAACTTCACATGAGCTCATCTAAGGAATGTGCATAATTGTTCGTAATGGTGCATGACCCAAAGGAGAGTAAGAACAATTTTTATACCTGGTTAACAGTTTGGTTCAAGAGACATGTATTGAGTGTCTTCTGCCCCTAGCAGTTAAGGATAGAGAATAAGAATTCACGGATGAACAGGTAACTGTCTGTCCTGTTAGGGAATCTACCGTTCAGGAGGCTGTCACCTGGGTGCTTCTCTCTATGCAAGACCAAATGCTGTGACTGCCAAATAGGCAACGCATAGACTCATCAGAGTCAGAAGGTGAAGGTGCATTTTGATTAATGAAGTTGGACAGACTTTTCCCAAAATGGAGTGTTTACATTTGATCTTGAAGGATGAGAAGGCTTTTGAAGGGGGAGAAGGGTGGTGGGTAAGGCAACCAAACATGTTCTTCAGCAATACAGACAATGCCAAATAGTCTGTCCAGATTTCTGCTCTGTGTGTAGATGTGGGGTGGGGTGAGTCTGCAGAGGCTGATCTGAGCTCTGGAAGCTCATGCTGGGTTGAAGGGGCTTGTGCATATTCCTCAATAATGAGTAGCTGGGGTTAAAAGAACAGCCTTTAACTGAGTATAGATTTTCAGTGTGGGACCGTTTAATTTTAGATCAAGGTGGCAGTACAGGAAAGGGACAAAAAAGGGAACAAGATGTTTAGGAAGGACACACTTTAACCTTATGAAACACCTTAAACATCGACCTTATATTTGAATAATGTTTATTCTATCTGATGTTAAAAAAACCAAACAATCCATGTTAGGTAAAAGGATGTATTCTATTTACAGTTCACTTTTATAGATAACAATGGTACAATCAGACACAAAATTACATGTATACCTTATTTCTCAAAATTCTTATAAACATTACTATTGTTATGTACTATTATTAAGAAAACTTAAGAGCAGAGAGTAAATAATTTGTCCATAATCACATAGTCACATAAGGCACTTTATCTCGTTTTGCAGATTCAATGTGTATATGGCTTATCTTTTCTACTTTAATACTTTTTCCATACAATATATGACACATTTAAAGAATAAATGCCACATATATGTGAGTTACAAATCAAATTAAAAATGCATACCGCTTATCCGAAGCACTAGAACATGAAAAATACCTACTTTGGCTTCCCAGTCCCATCTCCTCCCAGAGAGACCTCTGTCAGAGATTTTAATACATGTATTTTTTTTTTTTTAGCTTATGCTAAAATCGCTTCTGTGTTATCATGGTTAAGGGTGAATATATTTATGAAAACAAAATTAGGATAATTTACATTTCATGTAATAACAGTCCAACACCGCACTGAGGATTTAAATATGGCTTCAGATTTAGGAGTATGGGAAAGGGGACTCTGATACAAACATCGCTTTGATCTTGAGGGCTGTGATTTAATCCTGGAGTGCAGAAAGGCAAGAAATAAGACCCAGGAAAGGCATGAAGTAACAGACAGGGCCTGATCCAAGATTTGAGAGATCCACATTCTAATTTCATCTGCCACTAATTTGTTTTGTGACACTGAGAAAATGACTTCACTTCTCTGCATTTTAATTTACTCTTGCGTAAATTGTGCAATCTTTGTGAGAAAGGGAAAGTCATGGGGAAAGCTCCGGGTGTAGAGTCAGAAACACCAAAATTTGAGTTGACACTTGGCCACTTTTTGGACCATCTTGAACACATTTCTTTACTCTGAGCCTCAGTCGCCTCTTTTGTAAAATGGGGCGAATGTCTCCCTCAGAGAATTATGGTGAGAATTAAGTGAGACAGCTTGGAAAAGTAGCGAGCACCATGGCCCATAAATGTTCATTTTCTTTTCCTTCTTCTATAAGTCTCTCCAATTCTAAAAGGAGAGATTCCAATGCTCATCTTATACATAAACGTTTGAAGCACAACCAGCTCATAATTATGGAATTTCCTGTATTAAAGAGCTCAACATTTCTCTCAAATCAGACTTGTCATCAGAAGACTTTCCAAGGTCTGGATGAATCTTTTTAAATTAACAACAACATCTGGAATTTTTTTAAAAAATGCTTCCTCTCACACTCAGAGTAAAAAGTAGGGAGTGAAAATATGTAAGTTCATCTACCACCTTCCCCACGCTTCTTGAGCCAAAACAATGGATTATAAAGCCGAGACTTCATTTTTATTCTTTTGCAAGCCATCTGTGTTTACATAAAGTATCAGTACTGTTGCCCCATTGAAGATGGAACAATTCCTCATGTTGCTGTGAATGCAGTCATCACCTTCCAGAGCCTTTCCAGTGTCATCTGCCTGTAACCCTCCTGGGCATTCATGCAGTTCTGTGCTTTCTTCTTGGTCCATTCTTACTGACCTATAGTTTTAAATTGTCCACTGTTTGGGAATAGCTCCAGAATCACATTATTTCCATATGTCCACTATCTCTGTTTGTGTTTTTATGATTGTTAGGGCAACAAATCAAGTATATAGTATTTGGAAACCTAGGGGAGGGGACAGTGGTCTTTATTTCTTTTTCTTTTTTCGAGACAGAGTCTCACTTTATCACTTGCAGTAGAGTGCTGTGGTATCATCATAGCTCACAGGAATATCAAACATCTGAGCTCAAGCGATCCTCTTGCCTCAGCTTCCCCAGTAGCTGGGACTACAGGTGCCAGCCACAATGCCTGGCTAGTTTTTCTATTTTTATTTATTTTTTATTAAATCATAACTGTGTACAATTATGGGGCATAATGTGCTGATATGATATACAATGTGGAATCCTTAAATCAAACTGATTAACGTAGCCATCATCTCACTTATTTGTTGTGGTAAGACATTAATATTATACTCTTAGTAGTTTTGAAAGGTGCCATTTCAGGGTCTTGCTCTTACTCAGGCTGGTCTTGCTCTTGTTCAGGCTGGTCTTGAACTCCTGAGTTCAAGCATTCCACCCACGTCAGCCTCTCAGAGTTGGGATAATGGTCTTTATTTTCAGCTGAAGGTAGTATTATATATAGGGCATATCACATTCAAAATATCTCAGCTGTTCAGGAAACAGACTAGAGAAACATGGTCATTTAACAGAGGTATTAATGAGTTTATTTGAAAAAGTAAAATATATTTTACAAATGAAAGCTGGCAGTAACTGTTATGATAGTAATGATGGACATGACCATTTCTTTGGTGATTTAACCCGAAAAATATGTGTGTATCCGAGGGTAGTACATTAAGGCAGGTGATCATAGTCAAGTCATGTCCCAGCATTAGATACCTTACCAGGTTGTGAGGAAAGAAAATTAGGTTGATTTTCAGGATACAAGTTTATGAAGGAATATCTGGAATTCTCATTTGCATTTGGCTAAAATTTGTTTATGCACTTGACCTACTTTGCTCAAAGTTTTTGCTCTCAATTTTTGAAATACATAATACAAAAAAATTCCAAAAATGTAATGTCTTTCTCTTGGATCATTCACTATATATATGTCAAATGACAATAAAATTGATGCCCTGGTTGGCTCAGTTAGAAAGGAGTTTGTGTGCAAATAATAGAAAACCTAACTGCAGTGGCTTAAACAAACATGGATTAATTTTTCTTATGTCACAAATGACTCTGGATATATGCCCATGTGTGGTTATTGATGGTGTGAACAGAAGTTCTCTGAAGAGGAAGAAAAGACGTTCTCTGGAGGGAGCAGACTTTATGCCTGTGAACAGTTTGCAAACTGGAGAGATATAGCCTTCAATGTAAAATGAAGATGTCTTTCAGGGAACAGAGAGGAGGCTCAGGTTTTATTGCCAAAGTTTCTGCCCAGGTCCCCAGTCAGTCCGTCCATATAAACGGCAAAAAAATGCAGCTGAGTTCTGATTGGCTGATACAGCTTATCCCTGATTAGTTAATACAGATGAACACTGATTGGCCAAGGCAGGAGAGCTCTGATTGGTTAGTTCAGGTGAGCTCTGGAATCCTAAATTGAGCAGATGTATGTGTTTTCAGGAAACTGAAAATAATTGTGTGACTTCTCCTCCGCAAGTGTGGCTGTATTTTAAATTTAGGCTCAGTTACTTAGGATCTATCTTGAAGGATTGGCTCTTTCAGGCTCACGTTTATTCAAAATGGTGATTCAGCCGCTCAATAATTTCATCAAGAACTGAAGCTCTTTTCTTTCTGATTTACCATCCTTAGCAAGTGGACTTTTGCCTTTGTGATAACATGTTGGCTGATGAACTTTTAGACATCACATTTTTCTAGAAAGATGAAAGGAGTAAAGGGCAAAGGGGTGGTCCAGATGAGTGTTCTCACTGTATCAGAGAATGGAAAACTTCCCGTCTTTACCCCATAGGTCTCCACTTACACCTTACTGGCCAGACACAGACAGGGGTCCACTCCAAGCTGAAGGTGGCTAGGGAGAAAAAGATGGGGGAGGGAGTGGATCAGCTGTCCACTTTTCCTTCCTTCCTTCCTTCCTTTCTCCCTTCCTCCCTCCCTCTCTCCCTCCCTGTCTCTCTCTTTATGTTGCCCTCCATAGAGAGCAGTGGTGTCACAGCTCACAGCAACCTCAGAATCTTGAGCTTAAGCAATTCTCTTGCCTCAGCCTCCTAAGTAGCTGGGACTACAGGCGCCTGCCACAGCACCCGGCCATTTCTTTGCTGTAGTTGTCATTGTTGTTTAGCAGGCCAGTTCAAACCTGGCAGGTTCCGTGTATGTGGCCAGCACCCTAACCACTGAGGTACGGGCACCAGGTCTGTCCATTTGTCTTTCACTTGCTCAGAGCAAAGTCTTCATGAATCCAGGCTTGGACTTGAGCTGCACATCACCTTTATCTTTGCTCTATTTTGCAAATCCCAACTATTGTTCCCAAGAGAGGGCCAAGCAAGAGAGTAGGGACAACTTAGAACAAACCTATTGGCTTTGTAAAACAGATTAAAAGGTCCTGCAGATTGTGGGTCAGTGATATCATCTGTTTTTAAGAATAGCAGAATCCCTGTTCTGCCCCATCTGGAGGTGCTCTGCTCAGGGATGCACCTAGCCTCCCTGGTAAGCAGAAACTCAAGAAAACTCTGGGGTCCTGTTTTCTTGTGTGATCCCAGGGATGCACATGGGCCCTGTGGGTGTCTAAACAGAAGGGCATGGGAGGAAACGCTGCAACTCTGCAGTCTTGCTATGCTTGTGTAGCAGGCAGCTGCCCACCCCCACGACACCCTGCACCACTGGCTTCTGAGTTGGCAGATTAAGCATTTTATAAACTGTATTTTAAATACATGTTTTAAACTTGTCAAAAGAAAAAAAAAAGAACAGCAGAATATATTGGTTATCTGTAGCCATGGTAAGTGTGGGAGGAGAGGAAAAATAGAACCAGTGACTAGTATTTTATGTACGTGGTTTCATTTACTACTTACGCAGCCCCAGGAGGCAGAGAAAACTGACTCAAGGGGTACTTGGCTCACTGCCACATTGATAATCAGAGTGCCAGAGTTCAAATCAAGCATGAGTGATAGAGTCATGGAATTATAAGAAGTTAATTAAGCTTTGAGCAAAGGGAATGAATAGTTCAAAAGATTAAGGATTTAGACTAGTTTAAAGATGTGTCATTTTTCATCCTGTTTCATTCATTCATTCATGAGCACTTGAGTGTTTTTTATAGACACTGGAGATTTTCTAGGCCCTGGAGATAACAAAGTTTAGAGAGACAAAATATTTATCTGTAAAGCTCACAATCTGACGAAAGAGAATCCTGTAAATCAGTGATTACCACGAACAGGAAAGTAGTCAGGGAACACTTCCAGGGGGGAATTGAATGGAAAAGTAAGGGTGGGAAGAGCATTCCAGGTAGACGGGATAGCATTTGCAAAGACATGTGGATAGGAATCATTGCCATGGGTTGATGCTCATCGAACGTCAGTGGAGAAAGGTGGCACTGAGGGAAGAGGCAGCGAGGAAGCTGCAGGGGGAGGAGCATTTCCCAGAGTGCCTTAGGGTCTAACCCAAGTGAGGCTTACTCCTGCAGGGTGAGAAGACGTGGCGGTCTGCACTGAAGCCGTGGCAGCTGGGTTCAGAGGACAGCAGATAAAGAAGCTGTTGAGGTGGTAAATTTTATAGGGTTCATGAGTGATTAAGTGTGGGGTGTGAGGGATAGTCTGTGACCCTCACTGTGGCGATGCCCTTCACCAAAATAAGAAGTGTGGGAGAGCAAGTATGGTGGCAAAACAAGCTTTTCTCAGGCACATCTTTTTACAGACTGTGCCTGCTCTGCTTGATGGAAACACCCTTCTGTTCCTTGCCTGACTGCTACCCTCCCAGCTCCGACTGGCTGAAAAACCATCAGGGCATCTGAATGGCCCATGACTCAGCCACTTAAAATCCACCTGACAGGTGGAGCGTCTGACTCAAGACACATAGCACATTGATCACTGAGCCAAAATTGTCATGCAGGTGTCTGCGGACTTTCAGTTCTCCCCCCGGGGTGCAATCTGCTTCCATTGGCAAGGGAAAATGTTCAATACATGCCCACTACTATTTCGGAAAAATGAGCTTGAACTTGGTGTTCAAGAATTTGCTGAAGAATTTTGTGCTAAGCATTTGCTGTTGGTTTGTAGATGACAATGATAACTTTCATGCAAGTTTATCTTTTTACTCTGTAGCCTCCTTTGAAGTTACAAGGAAAAGGAGGAGGAAGCTAACGTGATTTTGTTTGTGCTTGTGTTCCTAAATGGAAGGGTTTTTGTTGTCTTCTTCTTGTTGTTGTTTTTTACTTTTCTTTGAGAATAAAAAGAAACTATAAAATTCTTTTTGATACATCTGGATAAGTTACCCAAGCAGCATCTCTCTTTTATAATTTCTTACTAAATGGTGCAGAGGTTTATTGCCTTTTTTTGAGCCATGAACACTTTTAAGAATCTGATGAAAGTTGTGGATTCTCTTCTTCCAAAAGCATGCAAATACACACACTGTACTGGATCAAATTTTGTTGGTTGCAGGCAAAGGAACTAGCTTAAGCACCAAAGGGGATTTCTGATAGGAACCTGAGGTATCCCAGGGTATAAGGAACACAGGACAGGTAGTGCAGTGGGGCTTTAAGGCTCTCTGTGGGGCCACCTACTCTGCCTCCATGCTCATCCCTGCAGCCTTGTTCTTTCACCATGAAAATGGACTTCTCTGTGCTGCTTCCACGTACATGTTGCCCTACAACTCTCAAGGGAACATCACCTGAGGTCCAGCCAGCTGCAGAGGTGAAGACTAGTGCTCCTCCATCCCAATTTGAAATTTCTAGAAGAGAACATGATCGCTAACTTAAGTGTGTTCACATCTGTCAGATATGTTCATGTGACTTTATAATTTCAGGGCCCTTTGGACCCCTGTCCTAACTGTGGTCTTCAAGTTAAGAACCCCTGACTAGAGAAATCTGAATGCTAATAGACCAGCAGCACCACCTTTTAGCCATAAAACTACTGCAAAAAGTTGAAAATACATTTGAATAGAGGGTATTTGTACAAGCATAGATCCTTAAAACATTTGCCTTGTGCAGGAGTTGTGAATTTTGAGTATCAGTAGTCAAATCTCAGGATGGTGAATATGATGTATATTAAATTATAATACTCTCCAAGGTCGTTGATATTAGGTTCCTAACTTTTACCCTTAAAGGTTTGGAAAATTCCATTTTAATTATTGTTAACATGCTTCGTAAATAGCCAAGGGAATACAGCGTAGACCTGTTAATACATCCAGAGAGCTAAAATCTGGCTCAAGTTGTTTTTTCTTCCACAGTCGGAGAAAATTGTGGTGTTTGGCCTGCCTCTTGGGGCATTTTAAACCACTTTTAATGCTGTCTCTTATTATTTTCTAACCATATACACTTTCCGCACATATCTAACTAGCTGCCTTAGATGAAACCCCAGTGTCTGGCCAAGCGGATGTAAATCTCCAGTAAGTGGGAAGAGGGAACAGAGTAGCACAGTGCCCTGTGAGTGATCAGATGGAACATAATTTAATAGTTGTGGACACTGTATTTTCAGGAGCAACTTCACATTTTTTTCTAGTTCTATAGAATGGAAAGCTTCTGAGCTATACGCCATCCTCCCACTGGCTCCACTGGCAAAACTCTGCAAAAACCAGGCTGGTCTGTCTGCCTATTGTATTAACATTTAGCTCATCACATCATTTACCTGGGATGTTTGGGACATAGCTGTTAATTCCAAAGAGCAGGATGCATATTTTTATAATCATTACTCTATTCTGTAAAACAGTTGTCACTCACAAAACGTATCAGCAGCAAAGATCAAAATCAGTAAGACTTTAGGGAAACTGCCAAGAGGCCACCATCACCACTGTCTCTTTAGTGATAAGTCCTCAGTCCATGCTGTAGGTCTTAACAATGAATGGTTATAAAATAATAGCAAAACCCTGCTTCTGAGGTTTCAGTTCCTTTGGTCATAGTCTCTCAGAAAATAGATTGTCTGTCATATTTTGATATCTGAGCATGTACTTATTTTTGTCAGGAATCTCCTTTTGTTGACTAACTAAATCTACATAATCAGGTTTTAGTGCCATTGCCTGTCCCAGGCCTGCAGCTTTCATGCCTGTCTTTTGCATGGTTCACTCACGTGTTCTGAGTAATGCTTGTACTTTCTTCCAACTTGTCTTTCTTCGGTTGAATTCAGTGCCAGACTCGGAGCTGAAAACAGCTTCAGGAATTTTTCATTCATCAGACATTTTCTTCCAAAGAAAAATTCTGAGAATAGGAGGGCCACCTTGAGAACTACTTGATGGTATGTTAGCACACGACAGTGGTGAGTGTCTGTGAAAGAGAGAGAGAGACAGTAAGTGTATAAACAACCTGTGTACCAGATACCTATCAGCAACTAACTGCATGTTTGGTAAAAAGCCAGTTCTAGAAATAACACTTGCCAACCAATGTATCAAAACTATCTCACGGCCATTTCTCTGTTTTGATATTGCAGAAAGTTCATATTTATATGAGGCATTTCTCAGTTGTGGTTAATAATGGCTGAACTTTTGTCCTTGCTTTAAGTTTTCCACCAGATCTCTCAGAATTGATGCTATCAAGGGATGGAATGTGGTATGTCTCTATTTCCTGGAGAATGAACTCAGGGCTGGCAGCTAGAGCACTCATGGTCTCAGATCACCATGCCCCATCATTTACAAAAGCAGCAGTGGAGTTCCTCGGGAAGAACTCCCACCAACCACGCCAGGCTTCTATCACGTACTCTTGGCCTGGGCCATGTGTACTTAACATTCAGGTTTCTGTGAGACTTGGCCAAATGAGTTTGAACTAAGAATCTCAACTGTAATGTATATATATCTGGATATGATACGAGTAAATGCTCACTCACAAAGAGAAAGGGGGGGGGAAGAAATTTAGTGAAAAAGCGAAAATACACAGGTCGAGATATAATTACATTACATTATACACAGGTTTTGTTTTTGTTTCGATAGTGTTAAGATTTATAGTTAATACTGTTTTATTCAGGGCCAGCCTTATTTATTCAAATCACCTGTCCTATACTAGGCACCTTATTATGAAAATGTGAAGAACTTTTATGGGGGTTATTAGCAGGTAGAGCAGTGGTTCTCAACCTTCCTAATGCTGCAATGTATTTTCATTGTTACAAAGGGGTCGTGATCCACAGGTTGAGAACCGCTGTGGTAGAGCCTAGTCTTCTCTCAGTCCCTCCATTTTGGTAAATGACTGGCCATATATCCAGCAATGGATGCCAGAAGCCCAGGAGCTCTCTTGCCTCCTCAGTTTCCCTCACCGCTCCATCCAGTTCATCCCCAAGCATGCCAGTTTCTACCATCCAAGGACACCTCCTCCCTGCCCATTTCCTCCCTTCTATGCCACCACCCTTGCCAAGCCACCACTGACTTTTAACTTAGATCCTTCAGTAGCCTCTCTGAAAGCCTTCCCATTTCCACTCTTGAGCCCTTAAAGAACATTCTTTAAAAATAACACATTGTGTTTCCAGTGGCTTCTTGTTGAATGTAGAGCCTGAGCCAAACTCTTCATGATGGCCTGAAATAAACTGTATCATCCTGTCCCTGCCTGAAGATCCAGCCTGTTGGAGTGCCCCTTCTCAATGCTCTGGTCGCTGTGGCCTTCCCTTATTCCCAGAGAAACCACGCTGTCTCTGAACTCAGAGCCGCTGTTCTTGCTGTCTCCTGGACCTGGGAAGCAACTTACCTCCTACAGCTGCTCCCCAAAGAGAGTCACCTCCCCAGAGAAGTCTTCTCTGATAACCTTCACCAAGACAGTATCCCCATTTACTTGATCGCTGCAGGATACTCCCTTCATTTGTGGACTAAATTACCACCTGAAATGTGAAATTATTTTTAATGTGTGTGCTGGTTTATTGACTGCCTCTCCTTCCAGATGAACAGGAAGTTTATACCATTCTACTCACAACACAGCAGAGAAGCTAATGAATATTCGTTAGATGAATAAGGAAACCCTTGATTCCATTTTATTATTGTAGTTTGTTTCTTGAACCTGAGCATTGAAGTCCAAATGTTTAATTTTATTTTATGCAGTGGGATTTTTTTTATTATGCTACAGTATACAGTTTTAACCATTTTTATGTGTACAGTTCAGTGACATTAAGTTTGTGCGCATGGCTGTGCACCCGTCACCCCCATCCATCTCCAGAGCTTTTTCATCTTCCCCAAATGAGACTTGCCATGTCTCCCTCCCCCAGGCCCCTGGCAACCAACATTCTACTGCTGTTTTTATGAATCTGAATGCTCTGGGGACTTCCTGTTAGTGGGATCTGCAGTGGGATAGTTTCAATCAATTTACTTTTATTGCCCCTTTGCTAACCTGGGCCTTTACATAGTATCCAATATTGATCTTGGTCTGCTACTGAAAATTCCATTTGTAATAATTTAATGATAAAACATTCTATTAAGATCCTTCATAAATTGAATTCACCTTTTGTGAATTACAAGGCACTTTTATGATATACAGGTTGATTAAGAATCTGTTGGCCCTGGCAATTTTTATACTTCCTTGTGGTTGATCACAGGGCCCTTTCCTTTTGGGCTGTTAATCTGGCTTTTGGATCATAGAGACAGTTTCAGGCTTGGTGGCTTTGAAGAAAATATGAAAGAACAAATAAATTGTTATATAATATTATTGTTTTTGTCCTGCTGTTTAAAGGCTGATGCTCTGTGGTGAGACTGCATAGCTCAGTTTAATGTGGCACTTCATACAAGGCATTTTAAAAGGGAATAAATCAGAGCCAGTAGGTTCTTTCAAGTAGACTGTGCAGACCTTTAAAAAATGAAGGCGTTCTCTATGACTTTATTATCTTGATGGTAAATATGTCACCCCAATCAGGATTTGACTTGTACCCATTGTCCCACTCATGTTATTTTTCTAGTAAAGGTAGTTTAGAGATAACTTTTGGGGAAGATGAAAGTCAGTAATGATGTGTAGGATTTACAGAGAAGGAACAAATAATGTCAGGTAAATGATTATTTCAAAATGAGGTATTCTCTTAGCCTGAACGGGATTTCTTACTGTTTTCTTCATCATGAAACAGAACGAAATGTGGTAACAATTTTCTGTAGCTGAATTGCTGCCACACATAATTGGGTCCCACAGAACTACAGCCTGGATTTTGGTGAATTGCTTAGTCTGCGTGTTCGACTAAAAGGCGTGTGACAGATCACCTTGTTTCGGAAGTTGGAATGGTGTTTATGTTTAAGTTCATAGTGGTAATGCTTTCATGATTTAAAGAAATTAAAAATCAGGGGAAAAATACTAAGGTAGAAATAGCTTCGTGCTTTATTTTCCAACGTGCTTTTTAAAAACCACTTCGTTATAATGAAGTCATATCTCAGATGCAGTTGCTCAAAGATAAATGTTTTGCCTAATGCAGTTTAGTAAATTTTGCTGAAAGGTCATATATTAAAAATAACATTGCATAAACCATGTAAAATAGGTCATCCTAGATGCAGTATTTTATACAAATCATGGATTGGAAAGTATATTTGAAAGTTATTGTATCATTAAAAAAAACCCCACATAGCTTGAAGAAAATGGGAGAGGCAATATTGAATAGTTAAAATAGCCCTGGAAGGAATCACCCATCCCTGAATTTTTATTATAAACATTTTCAAATTTACATCAAGGTTGAAAGAATATGTGGCTATACCTTCCATCTATATTAAACAATTAACAATTTTCCTTCTTTTACATACATAATTGATCTCTGTGCATATATGTATATATGTGCATATATAATCTGTGCAAAATATACATAATATTTTAAAATATATATTTTTGTCTGTTTTGCTGAATCATTTGAAAATTAAGTTGCATACATCTTAACACTTCACCTCTAAGCAATAATGACATTCTTGAATATAACCACAATAGCGTCATCACACCTAAGAGAACAATACTTCCACAATATCACGTATTATCTGGTCCATAAAAAATTTTCCAAATTATCTCTTTTAAAAACAGTAACTAGGCTGGGTGTGGTGTCACACACCTGTAATCCCAGCACTTTGGGAGGCTTAAGCAGAAGGATTGCTTGAGGCCAGGAGTTCACACCAGCCTGAGCAAGAGTGAGACCCCCATCTCTACAAAATCAGAAAAATTAGCTGGTTATGGTGGTGCTTGCCTGTTGTCCCATCTACTCAGGCAGCTGAGGGAGGAGTTTGAGGCTGTGGTGAGCTACGATGATGCTGCTGCACTCTAGCCAGTGCAATAGAACAAGATCTTGAGAAAGAAAGAAAAAAAAGGAAAGAAGGAAGGAAGAGAAGGGGAAAGAATGGAAAGAAAAGGAAAGGGGGAAAGGAAGAAAGGAAGGAAGGGAAGAAAAGAAACAAAAGAAAAATATATAACAGTATCCAGTCAAGTTTTGGTTTTTACTATTTTTACTCTAGACTAATGACTCTACCATTTTTGAGGGGCAGAGAAAATTTTGGAAAAGTTTAAAATAATTGTCTTAGAAAATGTTAGGGCAGTGCCTGTGGCTCAAGGAGTAGGGCGCTGGCCCCATATACTGGAGGTGGTGGGTTTAAACCTGACCCTGGCCCAAAACTGCAAATACATAAATAAATAAAATAAAATGTTGCACATTCTGGGTTTTCTGATTGTTTCTTTTGGTATTATTTACCTTGTTCTTCTATCCCTGGATTTCCTTTCCTCTGAAACTTAGGCTTGATAGATTAGGTCTTGACTATTTCCCCAAGAAACTTCATAGATAATGTTTAGTGTTTTATATTTTGTCAGATCATGAGTCTTAAAAGGATTTCAAAGCAGTTTATTCCTGTATGAATCCGGAAGAAGTTAAATTAACTTTTGATGTTATTGATTTTAAGTTTGGTCTTTTATCTGGATCCTAATGGGAGAATCCCCCTGGAATTCCATTCGGTACAAGCTGTAGCACTGGACAGGGGGCTGACAGTGGGAGTCTGTGATATCGTATACAGCTGTGTATCTCAGTATGCTCTGTAACACTGGAAGGAGAGGGCCTGGAAATTAGAATTCAGTTAACTGTTAAGACAGTGCAATAGTAGGGAATCGGCTTTCTTAAATTTTGACTTTTTGTTTGGTTTGGTGAATTCATGGTTATAATGTAATTATTAAAGAACATAATAAAATGCCTCATAATCAGTGCAACACTGTGGAAATGAATACTATTTTGTCATTGTTAAAATACCAGTCCTAGTTGAGAGATACCAGGTTATGTTGCACAGCAGTGATCCCAGTTCATGTGCTATTTTATGTTTCTGAGGATGGACTTTCAGATATTCAGTTAGCTATCTTGCAGACATCTCCAATTAATCACGGAATATAAGCACTCAATAAAGGGAGAGAGAGAGTGACAGAGACAGAGACAAAAACATACAACTCAGAGCTCTAGAGGGCAAAATGACCTTGAGGAAGTTTTGCAAAATATGAATGCGTAGGCCCCATGCCATCCCTACTGAATCAGATTCCATGGGGCAGGCCTGGGAGAGGACAGAGGTGGGGCTCAGGCATCAGCATTTTGCAAAAGTTCCCTCAACTGATTCTGTTATGTCCTAAGGTTAAGAATGATTGGAGTAAGAAGAAGTAATAGCAGACCGATTATTATAATGGAACTTTTTTACTTTAACTTTCCTTAGACTGAAAGTTCTCTGAACTCTTTCCTTAGAGAGTTATACTGAAATTCTACACATTAGGAGTTTAATGTGTCCCAGGCCAACCTACCTGGGAGAAATAAGCATGCCATGACCCTCTCTGTCATGGATAAATTGATATCTCATTCATTTGTTTGTCATTTTTATGAAAAGAAGGATTTAAAATAATTGGAGCCTAGTGCCCCAAATTATATCCTTGTGCCTTCCCTGCAGTTTGCGGTTTAGTGACTGGGCAGGAGTGACAAGAATTCGTTGCACCACAGAATATTCTTTCCCTGTAAATGATGCATTTGCTTCAGGGTGAAGTCTGATTACGAATGAAAAGTGAAATAACGCTGTAGACCACAGTGTTCTGAACTGCAGAGCTGGGCATGAGCTGAGGATCAGAGGCTGCAGACACATGTTGGTCGGAGACCAAGCCTTGAGGCCAAATCTAATGGGACTGGAGAACAGTCCTTGAGCTAACCACTCAGAATGGGAACATGTAGACGCAGAATTTCCCATGAACTAGCCATACGCTAGCAAGCCAGTTAAAAACAATTAAAATCGCATTTTAATTTTGGAAAGGCTTGGGCTCTTGCCCTAGTTCATAAAGGTCTTATAAGGAAGCGATTGTAGAGCAATTTACAAATAGAAAGTGTTAATAATACTATATTTTAGTTGCATTAGGAATAATGATTTATATTGAAGCCAGGAATGAGTCAGACATTACACAAGCATTGAATTCGGAACATTCCCTGTCTAGTGCTGGGACTATCTGGAAAAAAAAAAAAAAAAGAGCATGTAAATTTAGCTTAATATCACGTAAGTGCTATGGGAATAATTGTAAATAATTGGATTATTAGTAAGGAATTGGGAGTGTGGGCAAGTTTCTTTCTGTGGTTGGAGTATTGGACTCAAAACAGCATAACTTTGGCAATCTAAATGAAATGCATGCCGCCAAATCAGAATGACATTTGAAAACCACGCTAATACAGCCTTTACCTTCCAAGACATATTTAGATCCAGATCTTTTTCGTCCAGATTATGTTTTTCTCTCTGCAATCAGCAATTTCGATTGAAAACGTGGATCTACAAATACATTTATGTCCACTTGCTAATCTATACTGTCAAATAAGCCAGTTCTGATTTGTTTCCAAAGTGTCTTTGTCTGTGGTGATAAATACCTAGTACAGAAATATGTTAAGTCCCATAGTTCTATTCTAAATGCTCAAATGTTGCCACGTATCTAGTGTATTTAGTAAATATGGGTCCCTTTGGACTGTTTAATGTGCACCATCAGAATGAATAGTGCTATCTCTCTTCTATTTTTCATATTGCAACGGCAGTAAATAGTTACTGACCTGGAAAAGTCTTGAAGGCTATTTTTCTTTTTATGAAGGTCTTACAGTGAGGAATTCACGTCTGAAGTCATGGACTGGTGTGAGAAAGGACTGAATCAGATTTTTTTCTCAGCCTTTTGTAGTGTGCCAGGATTTTGCTGGTGTCGCTCACAGAACCATATTTGCATCTACCCTGAACCTTTGCAGTCATCATATAAAATTCCATAGAGTATCTTGGCAAAGTGGGGAGGAACAGCAAATCCAAGCAGTGTAGAAGAGAAGGTTACAAATTAAAACTCATGTTCTATTATGCTTAATAAGAAAGATTGAAAATGGCAGGCTAACATGAATCTGTTTGATTAAAGCATTTGCACTTGGCTCTGTAAATTTACAGGAAAGAAAGGAGCAAGGCGAAATTCTTTTTCTTTGGCTCTAACAAAGAAAGTTTTATTTATTTATTTTGGGGACAGAGTCTAACTATGTGTTTTATTTATTTTTTAAGTGGAAGATTATGATGTTGTGATCTTTCTGGTTTCAGATATAAGACATGAATAGTGATAAAAATCTTGATTGCTGTTGCACCAAGTAAACATTTTTCAGCCTGAAGAGTATTCATCAGTAATGCACACTGAACATAATGTGTGATAATGAGGAATTAGAAACAATTTAAGGGAAGCACAGTAAGAAAATTATCGAGTAAGTTATGTTGTCACATGGTGGAAAATTATGCAGAAATTAAAATCATATTTTGGACAAATGTTGGATTACATGAGAAAATGCTTTTGGCAGTGTTAAAGTGTTGAATACTGAAATAAAGATTCAAAATTGCATATAAAGCACCATTCTTATTTTGTGATTTAAAAAGGAAAACACACACACATAAACATAAAATTATGTCTGGTAATATAATTGCTGTGTTATCATGGGTTTCTTCAGGTCCAGTGTTTCTTATTTGTTTTACTGCCCTTTCCTAATTATCTGAAGTCATTACTTAATTTTGAATCAGAAAAATATTGTGATAACATAGTCAATAGAAAGGAAGATCCATGTAGCACAGAGGTATTTATTAAATTCCTATAGATAATATTTGGAGGAATTCAGCCAAAGAGGTCAGGATGCATTAAATATTCCATTTTAGCCACAAAGGTACTGCACTTAAAAGTAATTTTCTTATAAATACCATGGCACTGAGTGACTTTTTCTTTATTGACACAACAAAATGAGGGCTGCTTTTATTCAGCAGCTCGGCATTTAATATTTGTACATATTCTTGTTTGAATTCAGTATCTGTGCAGAGGAGATAGCAGGTTTTGAACAAATCTGGCATACAACATAGAATATTAAATATACCTACATAAATAAAAAGGAGCAGTAGAGTTAAAAATCCATAAGCAAAGTAAAAAGACAAGTAATAAACAGAGGAAGTGTCAGGAGATAGGGTCAGAAGGTAGGTGGAGCCAGATGAAGCAAAGACTTAGTGGGGAAGCACAGGTCTGAGGCTAGTCTTTTGGAAAGGTAAAAGGTTGCATTTATGTATTTCCCACATGATTTTGGCCTGTTTGCATATCACTTGTACTAGTGTTTTTAAATAATTGAATTAAAAGGTTTTTTTTAATTAAAAAAATCACTTTCATCATAGCAAACATATCTGTGAAATCATGAGTCTGGTATATTTATACTTTTAATAATTCAAATTAAAATTAATATGACTATATAAGGCAGTGGTTCTCGACCTTTCTAAAGCCGCGACCCTTTAATACAGTTCCTCATGTTGTGGTGAACCCCAACCATAAAATTATTTTTGTTGCTATACCACTGATATAAGGCAATGTAAAATCATCTTGCATCCTGTGAGGGAGACATAGAATGCTTTGGTAAACGCTTTCATGGAGGGAGAGAGATGTGGACATTTTGACCAATCCTGTGTGTCTCTCAAGAGCTACCATAACTGGGGTGTGGTAATTCTCTTGATGTGTTTGGTGCAGAGTTTTGTTTACGGAATTCCCCAGAAGGCTGAACCTACAGCCTGGACATTAAGGCAGTGCCTTTCCTGCAGTGCCATTGATCAGAGATGGCTCATTCCAGATGGCAGGGAAGAGTGAGGAAGAGCATTTGGTGCTCTCTTCTTTGGTGATGGGGAGCACAGAGGCTCAGATGGGGTCATAATTCCAAGGGAGGGGTTAGAGTAGGTAAGCAAGAGAAAGAAAATAGGGGAGAATACATGGATTAGAGGGAGGTCAGCTATTGCCAAAACATTGTTGGGGTCCGGACTGCTCACTCTGGCTGGGACTATAATGAAGAGTTGTTCCTAATGTTCTATGACCTACTTAAAGAAAGAAAACAAAATGGAAACATAACCCAGTGGTTTCATTAACACAACCATAAACAGTCTGAAAAAGAACTTACTGGGATCATTTAGCCTGAAAACGACAGGAGGGAGCATATGCATGTCAAGGGCTGGATAGGAGCTAGGAGCCCAAGAGTGAGTCCCCCGCAGCCCAGCCTCCCTGATCTGTCAAGACCACTGGGGGATAGAAAGGGGGGTTTGTGGCCCTGATTTCTCTCACAGGGAAGGCTATGAGGAAAGCCTGGCTTTGGTCCTCAGTACTCACCACATCTTTATCTTTCTCTTTGGCTGCTAAGCCCAGATTGACTTTCTCCTTTGTACCAAAAGAAAAAAAAAAGGCAGCTGCTGCTCTTACATCTGGTGGTGGGACTGCTCTGCTTGGAAATTCTCTTGGGGCCTTAGCTTATCTGTGTTTGCTTTAAGATGATCCTTTTGCCCAGGGGTTATAGTGATTTCAGACCAATGTCCTCAGTTTTATATTAAATACCTAATATGATCTGTATGAGTAAATTCTAAAATAATTTTTGTTTGTTTCCTTATTTTTTGTGTTTGAAATAAGATAGACCCAACCCAAAAGAAAGATAACCATTTCTCTTGTTTAAGGAACTCCCAAGAAGAAGGTGCCATGACTTGCCTCGCCACAAAAATTTGAAATTTTTTGCTTCAAAAACCTAAATAACAATAGGCTAGAAGCTGTGAAGGCAAGGATTTAGGCTCTTTTAATCACTAAAGCATCTATGTCAGGCAGAGGGGCTGATTCAGTGTAGGCAGCAATACATTTTGTGAGTGATGAGTGGATACTAATATTACTGTTACATTTATACAGAAATTCACAGTTGGAAAGAGTTTTCCATTAGCTCATCTGATCCTCACAATGCCATCTTCAAAGCGGATAAGAACTAATGTTTACAGGTTCATTTTGTAGGTGAGGATAGTGGGGATCAGAGGTAGGATGGTCTGCCCACGGCTTAAAGTTTCTATGGAGTTAGTGATGCCTGATTCTATCCCTGAAATCCACATCTCAACTTGGAGTCACGCAAGATGGGGTCCAGCTGTTCTGTGCGATGGGTCTTGCTTCTTGGGATTTTCATGAGATTTTTATTCTTTATTTTCAGATTACAGGACAGGCCCCTGTTTTACTGTGGTCAGCAACCAGATGTGCCAGGGACAACTCAGCGGGATCGTCTGCACAAAAACGCTCTGCTGTGCCACAGTCGGCCGAGCCTGGGGCCACCCCTGTGAGATGTGTCCTGCCCAACCTCACCCCTGCCGCCGCGGCTTCATTCCAAATATCCGCACGGGAGCTTGTCAAGGTAAACCTGGGCTGATGGAATTATTAATGGATTAATCTTATTTACTCTGGAGAGCCATTCTCCAATGAAGTTGCAGAGAATGGAAAAGTAGTGTCAGAGGCATAACTTCGCAATTTCGCTGACTGCCTAATATCCAACTAAGGCATTAGGAACGTGGCTCACGGGAGAGCAGCTGGAGTCTTACTGGAATTTTCCTTACCAGCCACCCCCCCACCCCCACCCCCGCTGACCCCAGAGGTATTTTCATGTACCTCTGACTCCTGCGGTGGTGTGATTCTGTTCACAGCAACGCTGCGCATTGTGGCAATGCTGTGTACAAACACAAAGCAAGACTTGTGGACAAGGTAGTTTATGTTTTTCTTAATTTTTTTTTTCATTTCAGACTTTCAGCGTTCCTCGGCCTCATGAGTTGTACTTAATTGACCTGAAGAAAATCGTTCCTCTTGACATTTCACATGCTGCATTATGCATTTTTTACAAGTCCGAAATAAATTAGGGTTTGTTTCACAGTTTTAAATATCCCCAGATGTCGCCCACTAGCTGCTTCTCCGGCTTCCCATAGAAGCCCTTCCTCTGTTTTTGGCTTTTACTCCTGTTCTTCCAGCTGTACAAATTCTTTTATTGTCTGGATGTCTGGCAGGAAGCAGGAGGAAGAGAGCAGAGGCAGCTCCACGCTAAACTGATGGGGCTGAAAACTCCCAGGCTCTATCTGTTTCCTTTAGAATCTTCAGGCCCCCCCCCCTTTTTTTTCTTTTAGCAAGTTGCAATATTTTCAGAAAATTCAGGTTGTGCTTTTCTGAAGCAAACAGATAATAGTTTGGCATTGTTCTGAATGTTCATTCTAAGGTCAATATGCAATAAGATAGAACTTGAGCTTGGTTGCACAGTTCTGTGGGTCTCCATTAAAATTTACTTCAATAAATCCCACCTCTGATTTGTTGGTCCTGGCCCTGGTTTCCACGTGCAGCACACAGCTCCTTTAAATACCCCTGAACGCATCCTTCTGAAGGTCAGGAGAAGCAAGAAGTCATTTTGAAACCTTAGAATTATCAAGGGTAGGATTTTATACAATTAAAAGTAAGTTTAGTTTCTCTTATTTTTAGTGCTTTCTTATTTTTCTCATTCTTAGAAAGTTCCAGTGAGTTTCGAAGAATTTCTTGGTCTCGGGGTTATGAGGTTAGCAAATGCCCATGGGCTCATTGACAGTGACCAGAAAGCCAGACTTTTGAATGTCCAGCCACCCGTCAGTGAGTCATGGTCAGAGGTTAGGGCACTGACAGAATTTGGGGAAGGAGAATGAGCGGGGTAAGGGAAGAGCTGCCTTCCCTGTAGCTTTGCTATGCATTTCACAGTCTGGATTTTTCCAGCGTTTGTTTCCTGCCCCTTTCTGACCTTGCTATACAACATCCAAGGATGGGGGGGAGGGTTTTTATAAGAAATTGTTGAAAACGCATAAAATCAAAATGGCAGTTATATTGCCATGAGAATGAAATTCTTCATGTTTGGTTGATTTTTTTTTTTTTTCCAGAGAGATTCTGCCATCAGCTTTGGGCTCCTTCTCCTTTCTCATGTTCCCAGTCCTGGGGCCAGATGTGAGGGGCCAGGGAGGAGGGGTTCATGCAGGAACTTATTCTATCTTCAGTTTAGATACACACCCAGTGGAGAATTGCCCTTATGTGTATTTCCTACTGGCCAAAAATAATCATTTAGTTTTATACCTATATGTAAGGTCTTGATTTCAAATACCATTCCAATAAATATATTCAGCATATCGAGAAAATGTAAAATTCTGGTCTAAGATAAAACTGAAATTGGCCAGAAAACAATCTAATTCTACTTCACATATAGTCCTTCATTTGTAGGTCAAGAAACTCCATTTGAAAGAGGATCACTTTTATAACAAATTGCCTTTTAGAATCCCTTTTACTGTGTGCTGACTTTTCTCAAGAATGCGAGTTGATAACGTCCAAAATCACGTATTCTTCATTGAATGACTATGAATGAATATTCTTCATTCATCCTCTTGACGCTAAAGAGGATGCCTGGCTTCCAGATTTCTAATAGAAGAAAGGAGAGGGTGAAATGGTAGACTGTTTCCTTGGGGGTTCTTTATTAAATCAGACTTCTCTGTGTTACGAATGAAGAGATGGAAAGAATGTACCTTCACTTTTACAATCTTTATAATTCAGTGTAGTGAGCCTGGGATGAACACTTTGGGGATGAATACCTGGGCTCATGAATAGGACCACAAATTAGTCCTTGGGTGCTAGGGATACAGCAGTGAAGAAAACAAAGTTCCTGCTCCCCGGAAGCTCAGATTGGAGACAATTAATGAAAAATAAGAAACAGGCACACAGTAGGTCAAATGGTGATTAAGCCTATGGATGGGGAAAAAAACAAGCAGGGTAAGAAAAATGATGAAAACCGGGGGGCGGGTAGGAGAAGAGAGGCAGACAGAGGAGGGTAAGAGATGAGATGAGATCAGAAGGCATGAGATCAGAGGGTCAATGTGGAACTTTCTAGGACTTAGCATGGACTTGAGTAGCTGGTCTGACTTACCTTTAAAAGCATTCCTTCTGCTGGTGCTCTGTCAGCAAGGTGAGTCTGCAGCTGAGACCCCACATTTGCCTGAGGAGCTCTCCCTTCTTGGTCTGTCTGAGTTAGACATGGGCATGACAGTTCTCTAGAATGTAAGGTAAACATTTTCCACTTCATTTGTGCAAAAATTTTAGCTATCGCATGTAGTCTGAGTGACCTTAAGTAAATTCTGATTTAACTAAATCAGTCAGTACAATCTATCTTAAAGATAGATTCATTGCAGAAATGTATTTTGATTTTAGGGATTTCTTGAATAACTCTGGTTATTACTACCAATCTGGAGATAAAAATAAGTCAGTGAACAATGGCCTTTTAATCCTTCTATCCTTGTACTTTGCTGCTTATGTAATAAATAACAAAACCCACGAAAGTTAGTACAATCTCTTCTACGTTGGAGGAAGGTGGGAAGAAAAAGACTACTTGTGTCTTCTTATAGAACATTATTGACCCAACTTCGTTAGCAACGTAATTGATTTTATATAATGTAATTATGAGAAACAGTTTCTCTCATCATATTCCAAACGTTATGATGGACAAACAACTCATTTTTATACATATGGTAATATAATTGTGAACAAACTATCACATTTTCTTCTGCAGTGGATTTTATATGAATCTTTCTTTCTCTCTCTCTCTTCTAAAATCTGACAGATGTGGATGAATGCCAGGCCATCCCTGGGCTCTGTCAAGGAGGAAATTGCATTAATACTGTTGGGTCTTTTGAGTGCAAATGCCCTGCTGGACACAAATTTAATGAAGTGTCACAAAAATGTGAAGGTAAGAAATCTCCTGCTTCGCTTTTAAGACAGAAGGGCAGACAAAACTCAACACCAGTGACAAGTTTGTTTGCTAATTATTACTAGACGCTCTGTCTTTGTCATCCCCACAATCGTGTAAATATAATATCCTTACCAGGAATAATATGCCTTTGTGCTATTGAACCAGAAAAACCCTGCAGCTTTTTCCACTTTTATAGGCCCCAAAATAAGAGGTCCATCTGAATCAAATTAAATATTAAAAACATGAAATATTTTTGAACCAATATTTGGTTTAAGCTGTTCAAGACACATGTTTTTGCATAGTTCTAGAGAAATAAAATTAAATTTGGTCCCTAGATATCATTCAGAATGATATAGGTGTGTATCTTCTGATGTTTTCCTACTTAAAGTATATGTCTGACTTTTTGTGTGTGTAAGAAAGAGATTTAGTAATTCTTACATTTATGCTCATGGTGCGTGGGTATTACTTTCTTTACTGGGGGAGGATACATGCCTATGAAATGAAAACTTTTTAATGTTTGTCAAACAGAAAAGTAACTTGAGGTAAATTTTTACATTTGCATTTAGTCTACAGATAGAACTTCTAAAATGTGTATATAGAGGATGTGTTTATATTCACTACTGCTGCTATGTGCCAGAAAGAGGCCTGGCTTCCAAGTGTAATAATCATTTCTTAGGGAGAGGGAAGCTTCCAGAAAATAAGCATTAACCTCTTTCCTCTGTGATGAGTGCATGTAAGTTATATATGGTAATGTCTAACCATAGTGTAATAGCATTACCAGGGAGCGCCTCGTATCAAGCTCAGAAAAGAAAACTTTTCCCTCCAGTATCTGTATCTGGTGTGATCTGTGGGTTCATTTAGATGTATGCATTGTTTTTGAAACCAGTTGCTGTATGCCCCTAGACTTCAGCAATGAGGAATAGTTTGTTCTTAGTTACTTGTCTAGGCTCAGATCATTACCCATCGTTGGTTTTCACAATATGTCATGCAAACCAAAGATAGTGTTAAATTTAAGTTGCAATCGATCAATTAAATGGAAGACATTTAGTATTTACTTGCCCTGAAACCAAATAATCTAACTCTGATAGAACTAGCTTTAAGGATTGCAGTTATTTTTCTATTATTAATCATAATAGAATTTGTAATTGGTCTACATTCTTGAACTTGTAATAGTTATTTTGAGGTAGTAGTGGAAAATTCTTTAGTTCTTTCTGAAGAAGTAGGACCTCTTCGAAATGTTTAAGTTTCAAAGAACAGTCAAGTTGACTCTAATAGGCCAATGTATTTTAAAGGTTGTGTTGTGGATCTAAGTTTGAAGCAGAGAGTTTTAATACTGAAAGGGGCAAAGAACTCACCTAGTTCCATCCTTTCATATTATGAATTACAGAGCTGTGTCTTGGGTATGTCAAGTGCCTTGTGTGAGGTCACTTAGTGCTAAAATT
Organism: Otolemur garnettii; assembly: GCF_000181295.1. Taxonomy (NCBI): domain Eukaryota; kingdom Metazoa; phylum Chordata; class Mammalia; order Primates; family Galagidae; genus Otolemur; species Otolemur garnettii. Next base: position 1,584,433 of record NW_003852406.1, on the reverse strand, counting down.
GACCTCTTTTGGCTCATGCCCTGGTGCTTGTTGAGTCCTGTTATATTGTCTCCTTTCCTCAGTGAAAGTTACCACCTCTACTTTAACAGCTATATTTTCTAATATGTACATTTGCAACACTTAAAATATTATAACATGGACTTTCAGGCATTATCATGCACATCTTTTTATGACATTAATAAGCTAATAAGATTTATCATATGCAAAATCCACGTCAACAGTGGATTATGTCTTACATTTTAGACTTTCTTTAGTTTAATATATTCAGCTTCAAAATACATAGTTGGCTTCAAGATTTATGGCAATATAGTCCATATGGCTTATTCATTCTGTGTTTTGTTTTCTGGAATTATGATAGCTTCCAGCCTGAAGTAGAATTGATTTTTGTCCTTTGTTTTATACGCAAATGAATCAGTTAACAGTCAGGGATAGTCTATGAATGTAGACTAGACAGAAAGAAGATTCAGATTTAATGCTCAGACTGAAAGAAAAATCATTCAAATCCTTTTATTACTGCTAAGAAACCCATTATGGAGGTGAACCCAATAACCCAAAACTTTAGTCAAAGAATTACTTAGTCCATTGCCACATACAAAAAAAAATTTTTTTTCTGGCTACATGTTGAAGTCAGTAGCAAGATTAAAACAGAATACTTTTGGCTAGACCTTTTTTGCATTCCTTTGCCATTTACTATTGCATTAGATCTAGATGATTTTTCCCCCCTTCTTCTTAGTTTTTCTATGTAAAATCAGTATTTGAAGAGAATGTCCTGTGAGCACTGTCTGTCCTCTGACCTGGAGGCTGGTGTGAGCACTGTTGGCTTGCCTTACTTTGGTAGAAAAATAACCAGAAAGTCCTCTGAGAACTCTTGGTGAGCTGGGTCCACCCTCCAACTCCAATGCTTTTCCAGTGGCAGTGCTTCACTGTGGAAATGGCATGCCTTTGGGCCTAGCATAATGGAGGTCATCAGCCTAGGTCAGGAGGGGGAACTCAGAAAATCTAGGCTATAGCCAGTGAAAAGGCAATAGATCCTGTATGTGCCCTAGGAAGACGGTCAGGCAAAACAGCAGGGTTCTGTGCCCTTGGGAAATTTGCTCTGGTGCCTTTACCATTACTTTGAGTGGCTTTTTAAATGTTCCTTTCCCTTGATATATAGTACTTTTTACTATAGTATATGTATAGTACCCAAGAGTCTGAGGTTGCTGAGCTGTGATGCCATTGCACTCTACCCAGGGTGACAGCTTGAGACTCTGTCTCAAAAAAAAAAAAAAAAAATTACCTAACTGAAGTGATTAACGATTGTTAAATTTTTATTAATTTAAGTAGAATAAGGTTGAGATTTATAGCTGTGATTTGAGAAAAAGGGAAACAGAGTTCATGCCCACCTTCTTTGTTGTTTTTTCCGATGACTCTAGAGTATGCATGCTGAATGAACACATGAGCCTTTTCCTTTTGGAAACCAAGTCCGTATTTGCATAGGTTACTGTGGGAGGAAATTAAGAAATAAAAAGTGTAATTAAGGGATTAAGTTTTACTTCTGGAAGAAGTCCCTTGGATTCCTAATTAACCACTAATATTTTGGGATTTAGATTATCGTCGGCCCAGCCTTTAGCAATTATAATAGCATTCATGATGCAAAGAACCGTTTTGAAAATGTAGCTCTTAAACTCATGTCCTCCCTAATGTGTAAGCCAAAAACCTCAGGATTCCCCTTTCCAGAATAATGGCATATTTATCTGATGGCTGCTTTGTAGGAGGGGCTCTTATCCTCTCAGGCACCCAGGAGAATCCCTGGGGCTGCCTGACTCACTGTTACACAGATGGGGCTTCATGCCCGCAACTGGTTGCATGTCCCTGACTTTTACTTTTTAGGCAGCTCTACAACTAGGAGAACAATCTCTGTGTAAAGGCACAAGAGCCCTAGAAACAAGGTAGACTGGCCCTAGTCTGGTAACATCTCTAATCCTGAGTGACCTTAGATAAGTCAATGACCATCTCTGAGTTACTTCAACTTCCAGATGAGGAGGTTGAATCAGACGACATTTGGCGGTTCTTCCCAGTTCCACAGTCTGGACTCCATTGTTATACTTCTTATTATTTCCAAGTTGTGATCAGATAGCTGGTGCTGCACGAGTAAGAAGCCATAAAAGCTGGCATGCATGGTACCACTCTGCAGTAATATGCCAGGGGCGTTTCTCGACATGACTTAAAGAATCAGCTTGTTTATTTCATAGTCACATGCTTTACACTGGGTTGGAGTCTGTGAAATAAAAGGGAATCAATCTCACAGGCTTGGTGGCATTCATAATCATTAGTGTCCCATGTTAGTTTTAAACAGCTGCCACATTTTTACTTTTTTTCTTGACTCTGTTGGTCTTCTAGACAAGTCAGGTTCCCTGCTTTTCCTCTCAAGTTTGCCATCTGGGATGGAGCTTCTGGAAGGCTGAGTGTCCCAGTGATGCCTGCTCTAGAACAGAGGCCAAATTCCATCCATCTGCCCTCCACCATCCTTCCTTTCCTGTGGCTGGAGGAGCCCCAGGATAGGGAAGCAGCCTATGGGTGGAGGAATGCCCAGGGAAAACAGATGACACAGAGAGATGAGAGGAAGAACAGGAACAGAGGGGGGCACAGCAAATAGGGAGGGAAAGAACCTGAACCTGCTGTCACATCTCTTTCCAGGGTCAGCCAGAAGCCAGGGAGGACCTGGGCAGCCACTAGGGGGTAGCTACTTCCCAGCAGTTCTCCCTTGCCCCTCCCACTGCACAGAAGTGGAGCAAAGTGTCCGCACCACAGACGTAGCTCTTCTCAGCCAAGCCACCTCCCCACCTGCTTTACTTCTACAGCGGGCATTTGATACAGCCCAACTTATGGAAATTCTGGGAAAGTCACCATTCTCAAACTCTCCCTTACGTGAATGCCTGAAATTCTGTTAGAAATATACAAACACAGAGTGGTAAGAAGTTGGGGAAATAATAAATGAGTATGAACGAGTTTCAGCGTGTGAGTGACACCAATTCAAACACCTTCTTCTAGGCTTTTACCATGAGGGACTTATACCTCAGCCTGGTAATGAGATCAGGACTCTATGAAGCTGTGGGACTGAGCAGAAGATAGTTTAGGAAAACAGAAAGGCACTCCACAAGCTGAAGGAAAAGGATATGTCATTGAGAAGGGACGTTGTAGGGGGAATTTGAAGTCATTTAAGCTGACTTCAAATGTAACACTTTGGCCTAGTCCCATTTTTATATTTATCTGTGTAAAAATCAGGGAGGCATGCACTATGACATACTTCCTGACCTGCTGGCCTTTGAAGGCATGCACCCTGATGAAACTCCTCCTGCAGCCTACTCCACACTCCTACCAGTTCAAGACTTTATAAATGATGGGCCTCTTTCTTGTTATTTCAGATTTTATTCATGTCACTTTTCTGTAGGCCTCAGTGTAATATAAGAGGTATGCCTGGGCACCAGAGGTATAGAAACAGATCCCACGATCATACCTATATTGTGTGGGTTAGATGCGCTGACACACAGAAGGCATTTAGACAATGCCTTCATGTTTACACTCTTCACATTCAAGTTCTCATTGTTGTGATTGTTGCTAATTGTCATCTTCAATAAAGCATCCAAATCTAACCTAGTCAGTGTGTGAAAAACATTTCTCCCACCTGACTAAAGTTAACTTTTTCTAATATGTGCTGTCACTTAGCCTTTCTGGCTGTCGATGTGTGCTAAATGCCTTCAGAAGAATGGTAACAGTCATTTATATTAACAGGTTGAAAAAATATTTTTTAATAAGTAGTCTCTTCCCATAATCTTTGGCAGGTGTTATATGATTCAACCATTCACTTTTATGAACACTTTGAGAGCAGTCCATTCTTCCTATCTTTGCATTCTATCTTCCTCTGTCCTTAATTGAGGTTTCAAATCCTGTAGGCTCTTCAGTATATCTGTGTTAAGTAGAAGTGTGGCTGAGGAAATACAGAGGATCCAAGTTAAAGAACATTCTTAAACTAGGCCTTGAGAATATTATGCTGGTTCTTGAACCTTAGCTCTGCCCTTCTAGTTTCCCTGCCCAACTCTTTTGACTGACTCCAGTGAAATTTATATTCGTCAGAATAGAATATACACCTTTATCATTATACAGCTTCACAATGACAATGCTGTTTATGTTAGCATTGACTCAAACATAAACTGTGAAATATTGTTTGGTTTAGCCTCTAGCCTAGCATAGAAGAATGGTGATTTTGCTTTGAAAAAGGTTAACCTGCACATAAACACTGTCACTGCTGACTTTTTGACTAACAGTGAATTTGAGTCAGAAGATGCCTCCATCTTGTCCACTTAGAGCTCTATTTTGTTTAATAAACGAAGAGCAGTACTTAGAGTGGAGAAGAAATGTTCTTGTTTAAGGTTGTAAGCCTTTCCAAGTTCAAGGGTGTTAGCCTGGCCCTTGCAATCCTCCCAGGAGAGTTGGGTTCAGCCCTCTCTCTCTAGGTCAGTGCAGAAGGCCCCACTGGTCCTAGAGATGAGGCCGTGTAGATTTCTTGTGCTCTGAGGTCACTTCTAGCCTAAACAGGAAGTTCTCAATTTTCTCTTTTCTCCTACTGGTGCCATATCTGTTAGCATTTCGCAGTGTGTGGCTTGGGCTATTAAAAAGCTCCCCTCAAAGGATAGGATCAGATTTGTACTTAAGGGACTTTTACTTCTTTCTTGGGGGATACCAGTGGCATTGGGCCTTGAGGGGTAACCCCAGCTATGGCCTACATAGCATTCAGGATGTTAACTAGGAGATGTCCTTGGGATGGATGCTGTAGGAGAGAAGGAGAAGAGGCAAGGGTGTGGCTACATGAGGAGGCAGGATGGAGCAGGTGAGCTGTGGGGCTCCCTGTGATAGCCTCAGCTGACCCTAGAAGGAAATGGAGGACTGGAGGACGGGAGTGGCCTTCAGAGTTGTCCCCCATTGGGTCTAGATGACCAAATTTTTAACTCCTAGATGACCAAATTTTTAACTCCCCTCCTCCACAATTGCTTTTAGGTGTGGAGTTCCTAGGAAGGGTATGACCTCAGGCAAGGTGGCTCTCTGTGGTTCAAGCAATCCTTGAAGGGCCCAAGAACCAAAGGTTATCTGCTGACAGCATTGCCAGCAACTGGGGCACCAAGTCCTTCCTTGAAGTGGTTCAGGGTAGAGCACAGAAAACCATCCTGATGGTAGTTTGGGTGCTATTGAGAACACCAAGCTGATACTGTCTACTTTTAGGCTGGTGACCCAAGTTGCCAAGTCTTGGTCAACACTAGGACCCTAAGGTCTTCTCTGTAGGAGTTCAGCATCTGGTTCTGGAAAATAGGTCAAGAAGAAATACAGTAAGTAATGCAGCAGAATATAGAACATTTAGTAGAGGAGTTTAACCCTGCAAAAAATAGAAATGAAGGTGAAATGAAAATTGCAGAATAAATGACGCTTGGAATATTAGCAGGCTGTAGTTACCAGGTGAAACACCAATACCCAGCTTTTTAGATTTTAAAGGTGAGTTGACTGCAGTCCATGTAGCTCTCAGTTTGTAAAGATGGCGGTTTCCAGGGACATGATTTGACTGGTGTTGACGTCTGACTCCTTGTAACGATGAACGGTTTTGTACTCTGCCCTATGAATACTGAAAGTCTTTATTTATGTTCCAGATATTGATGAATGCAGCACTATTCCTGGAATCTGTGATGGTGGCGAGTGTACAAACACAGTCAGCAGTTACTTTTGCAAATGTCCGCCTGGTTTTTACACCTCTCCAGATGGCACCAGATGCATAGGTAGGTTTCAATACAAGCAGCACACGTGGTTTGCACAAATCGGTTCCATAACAAATATCTTTCTAAACAGGTTTGTTAAGGGGGAATATAATTTATCACTTGAGGCAAAATGTACATTTATGGAAGGTATTAAACAGTTGAGTGCCCTCTTAAAGAACAGAGGCATTTTGTGTTCCTGTTTTGAGGGGGGGTTTTTTGTTATTGTTTGTTTTTTTGCCACCCGTAAGAAAGGGATATTCCAAGAGACCCTACAGATATCCTTGGTCTACATATTAGTATTGCAGTTATGTGGCATCAAACCTTGAAACGATACCCAGCGTCTCTCTCCTTCCACCTTCAGTCATTTCCCAAATCCTACGTTAATTTAGGCCTGAAATTTTGCAACAATCTCTTAATTGTTCTCCTTGCTTTCTGGCTTCTCTACAATCTATCTTGTCAGATTCATCTTCCTAAAATAGTACTTTGATTAAATAACATTCTTGCTCCAAAACCTCTGGTACTTTTCCACTAAGACTTGAAAATTAGTGGTTCTCATTGTGTGTCCGGTTGATCCTTTGGGTACTGCACAGCACTCCAGGGCTGCAGGGAATGGAGAAAAGGACAGTGAAAAGGGGGAGTGCTGAGTGGGAAGGTTTCCTGCCCCTAAACGCCCACTGTGGGCGTGGCGATTCTGCTTTCTTCTATGGTACACGTGGGGCTTCCATGTGAAGTATCAATTATTATAAATAAGGGGCTCTGTGGTTTAAAACATAGATTTGACAGCTGCCAGATTCAACTATTGTTAAGATTTCCTTCAGTGTCCAATATTCTAGATTAGAATCCAAATTCCAGAGGGCAAAGCCTGACAGTTAAGATGCTTCGCTCCCTAAGCCCCTCTTCCCAACCTGCTAACCTGTCAGCATAGTCCCAGCTCCTCATCCCACAAGTGGGCCAGGCATTCCAGTTCCTTTATGTCTTTAATCATACCTGGTACACTGCTTAGAACACACTCTTCCCAACTCAAGCCTCCTTTCATGCTTCTGCTCAGCTTGTGCAACTTTGAGGACATCCCAAATCAGGTTACTTAGAAGGATGTGCTTCTCCTGAATGGCCTTATCAGGAAATGCCATTAAGACTGTATGTTTTTGTCTTTCTAATTAAGTTATAAGTTCTCTTTAAGACTAGTAACTGCTATCCCTGTATCCCCAGGGTTCTCAGCACACTTCTGTGCATGTAGTAGGCTCAAGTATTTGTTAAATATCAAAATGAGTAATTTGTTATTTTTAGAGCAAAGCTAGGAATCCTGTGGCACATAGCCTTGGGGAAAGATGAAGCCTATCTTTTAATCTTGGTTTCCGGTCCATATTTTCAAAAACACTCAGCTTCACATCTTCACCACAGGCCATGATTTCAGACCAAAACTGAATTGCACTTAAAATTCTGAATTCCTCTGTACTTAGTCACGTATAATAAAAGCTGAGGACAGTGTCTGTGGTTGACATTTGAATAAGTACAACCAGTGAGGGAAGTGTATCTGGACTTTTCCTTAGAAAAAAGAGTGGTATCTGGATGGCCTGATTTTTTGGAATCTATCAAAGACACTGGAACTACGGTGAAAGATTGGCAAGTGCAATTCATGTAGCTTCTTTTTCTTCCCAGCTGTCTAATTAGGACACAATTGCCATTGGATTTGATTATCTTAGAGGTAGACAAGAAGCTTTCGTTGGCCAGACTATAGGAAAATTTTTTTAACCCTCAAAGAGAACCCCAAACTCCATGAAAGGATTAAAATATATTCACATATCAGGTCATCAGATAGTTTACATTTTAAAAATTCTTTTCTCTTTATCGAACATATCCATATCCACTTTGTATAAAGGAGGAGGGGAAGGGAACTAGGATTCATGGATCACCTCCTAGGAGTGAGGTATTTTATGTAAATTATCTGATGACATTTGCAGCAGTATTGTAGAGGGGACGTGGCTGGGATTTAGAAAGTTTAAATAAATAGTTCGGCCCAATTGCATGTGGGTTATGGGTGAGGGGCTGGGATTCTGAGTGCACAGCCCTGGCTTCCTTGTATTGCCCCCTGCCCATCAAAACCCATGCATTTAATTCCCTTTTGGTATACTCCTGGGCAAGCATAGTTTCTTCTTCTGTGGAATTTTATTGTACCAATAATTAAAGCAACTTGTTATACAAAATGACCTTTCTGCTTTCCCTAAAGCTCATATGGAAAACCACAGAAACTCCCAACATTATCCTAATAAGGATAATACAAATGCTCTTCAGTTTATAAACAAATCCAAGGTTTGCTTGTAAGCTGATAGTTTGGAAGTAGTGAATCTCACCAATTGAAAATCCCATACGTAGATGGTGGTATGTCATATTGTCTTTATCAATCTCTTCTAACCACACAATTCCAACTGTCACCTTCTGTCACAACATTCAGAGACTCTCAGACCTCCCTGGCCCTGACACTCCCTTTGATCCATTAGCTCTTGCAGTATTATTTTATTTCTTGTTCTGTGATCTTCCTTGGTAATTTATCATACTTTGTGTAGGGTTGTCTTTTCATATTAGTGTATTCTAACTCTTTAGCCCCCGGGCGTCATAGATATCCTGTCCCTAATTTGGGCCTTACAGCTTTTAGCTCCTGGTTGGACACAGCATGTTAATAATTGGTTAAGAGAGGCCTCTTGACAGCTTAGGATGACCTACAAACACCCATTTAGTCCATCATATATTTGTTTTGATACAATGTAATTTCTATGTCCTATGAGTAAGAGCCAAGTGATTCCAAAGGGGAGAAAAGAGGAAGGTTTCCTACTCCGTGTCTACCAGACGTCTTGACCAGAGAAGACTTAAGATGCAGGAAGTTGTCTGCAGCTTCCTTCTGCCTCCCTTTATGTCTCTGTATCCTGACATTCTTGCCTCCAGTAGGCCTTCAGATTATCCTAAAGCTACCCCTTGCCCTCTGCATAAAGCGACTCAGCTCCAGAATGGATCCTGTCCTGCTAGCTATGATGTTTTTACCATGAAGTGGAAAACTTCAGGCTGGTGTGCCTGGGGAGGCTGGAAGTGGGAGGTCAGGTCCTCCAAAGGCTCCTGATTTTCTCCCTGGTTTCCTTTCTATCCCTTGTATCTTCTTTAAAATAAGTTGCATAAATCTACATTTTCAATAAATTGTTCTTCTTTAGTAAAAAAAAAAAAAAAGAAAGAAAGAAATTAGCAAAGTGATCATTGTATGTACAGGTGCCGTTTGTGAAGCAGGGACTGCCAGGAACCCAAACTTGCTATGTAATTTTTTCAGCCCCAACATGCACCATTTTGGTCAAGAGTCTGTGATTCATTGATTTAATGTATTAAGCCAGCCAGATGGGCAATAACCTAGCATCATAGTTAATTTGCAAAATAATAGACTTTAGTCCATTTAGAGTTTGTCATTGGCAGCTGAAGGTCCCAGTTTTGCTCTGAAAGATAGCCCATGCTGAAAATTATATGTACAAATTTATAATTTGGTCAAATGTTTACACTGAGTTCTGACCACCAAATTCATGTGCAGCTGGGCTATAAGCCAGCTTTGAATATCTCTTCCCATTCTGGATAGCCTCTGGTTTCCATGCCCCCAAATGTTTACCATTTCACAAGTATATAAAGTAATAGTGGCTTTAAGGCACTGCAAATTATACTGTCAGATGTTCTATTTCTCCACCTTCCTCCTGAGGGAGGTGCCACCCGTGGCTTCACAGAGCATACTTGTCTGCACGCCCTCTCCAGCCATTTATCCTGGCTGGACCACGCTGGAATAAAACTTGTTCTACCTCTTTACTAAGGCTGTTGGTCTGACCAGAGGTGCAGGAACTGGAACCACAAAAAAATTCTGGAAAGCACATTTATACTTGCTCGTGGTTTTAAACACTTTTTGGAAATAATCTTGTATCCTTTGAAGTTGACTCATGATTTTCTGTTATGGTTTGTCTCGATTGGTTTTAGCCTTCTTCACTTGATGTTAATAATTTAAATGCCTCTAAATTAGCCTTGTTTTTATTGCACTTGATTAATATACTGAAAAAACCCTCAAAATTGGAAAGCTTGGTGTTCTGAAGAATGATGTAAATAACAATGACAGATATGACCCCGTGTGAGCAAATGTGATGCCTAACACTCAGATTTACTGGAAATAGAGGGATGGGTTTTGGCTATTAAAAAAAAATCTTTCACTTTACAAAAGGATTCCACTTACATTCCTTTAAATAGCAAGCATATTTAAAATATTATTTACTTTTCAAATGAACTACAGAGAGATAGATCTTACTGAACAGAAGTATGCCCTCAACACGTATAAGGTAAATGAAGGTGGTTTGCACTTTGCCACCTGCCTTCCCTATTTCATGGTAATATTACAAAGGCATGTGGAGCAGTTAGATTTTTCCTATGTCGTGACCTCTTTCTGGTAGCCCAGAGTTGTATTGCAGTGTATCAGATGTTGTCATGACAGTCAGACATGATGTAACCCAATAAAAGTGATATACAGAGATGTGTCTTACCATGTTGCTTTGAGAAGATACCTTTCTGCCAAAAATGTCCTTCTAGAACTGTTGTGTCCCATAGAACTAAGAATTTGGAAGCATATACATTTTGAACTTGTAACTAATTAGTGCCTTACAAAATCTGTTAGGGCCCCCGGACAAAAGGAAATCTTGATTAATAAGCATTGGATCCGAATGCAAAGTAGTTCATTCCTTCGGGGGAAAAAAAAAAAGCTCACATGTCTGAATCGCAATTTCAGCCAGAAAAATAAGAATGATCTTTTAGAAATGTAGACTTGATGTTGTTTTAAAATAGATTTATATAAATATTTGCCTAAAATGGTTCAAATTAGGTAGTTTAGAACCAAGGACAACCCAGTCTCTCTTCGGTATAGAGACATGTCTTTACAAATAATTAACTGTCACCACCAGTGATTTTCTTAGTCTCTCTTTTCCTATGGCACATATGGTTTTAATTATTCATCCCCACCTTGGGTATAGAATGTGGGATGTCAGCCAAGTGCACCAGCACACAGGGGCAAAAGGTGTGACACAGGGGTTGCTGACAGAGCACTGGTCTCATGCAGGGCAGAAGCGTGACTTAATCCTGCCAGAGCCCGGGTGTGAAGTGGGGAGGTCCCGGGCCAGGGGAGCATTGTTAGAGGTTTGATCTCAGTGATGTGTGTATATGTTCCTTTGTCTTCTCAGATGTTCGCCCAGGATACTGTTACACAGCTCTGACCAACGGGCGCTGTTCTAACCAGCTGCCGCAGTCCATAACCAAAATGCAGTGCTGCTGTGACACTGGCCGGTGCTGGTCTCCAGGGGCCACTGTTGCCCCAGAGATGTGTCCCATCAGAGCAACTGGTAAGAGCCCTTTTGGTTATCTGCAGGGTATCCTATCCCAACCCTCACAAACCCAATGGCAGATTGCGTGATGTAAATCTAATGGAAACCCAGGTAAACATGAACAGACTCCAGAAAATATAAGTGATGACATCCAGGGAAATTTCCTCAGGGGATAAATAGGGAAAATGCAGAGATCTATACAAAGAGTACTGTTTTCAGGGACTGCCTCTTACTTAGCTTGCTTATTACCACCGATTGGGCACCTTTTCTGGAGATACTTGCTCTCTCTCTTACACTCATTTGAGTACTCAGTGGCTCTCAGGTAGTACTCAGAAGCTCAGTAGGATAAAACTCAGCTCTCCCAGAACTTTTCAGGTAAGAGATTCATTTCCTCTTTCCATAACATTGAACTCTTTCCTCTTCCTTGTTGCAAAGTCCTATTATTTTTTTTTCCTTCAGAATTTCTCTCTTTTTTGTCCCACTTCTTTGATTTCCATTAAAAGCTTATTTTCTCTAGTCTAGACCATTGGCAGTAGCCCCCTCCATCGCCTCCATGAACTCCACAGGTGCCGTATACCTTTCCCAAAGTATAACTCAGTGTAGTTCAGTTACAAAAATTACACCTGGAGAAAATATGGACAAAAATGTCCAGAAAAATTTCCGCAGCATGAACTTGGGCAATATCCAGTAGTCCCAATCAGTCCATTTCTTGCAAAGAAAATTTTGTTACTTTGCATAGCATTTGAAGTCCCCAAATCTGATCCCAGTTCATCTTTTAAATCTTGTTCCTTATGACAGCTTTATTTTCTGGTTAAATTTTATGGTTGAGTTTTCCTTGAAGCCACTCTGAGCATTTCTAAACTCAGTCTGTTCCTTGAGTCCTAAAGCTTCCTTCGGTTCAGGTCCTTACTCTCCACTCCCTGCTCCTGACACCTTGCCTGTTACATCCCATCTTGTCTTTTAAGGACTTGCTCAAACACGATCTGATACACTAATATCCCAAGATAAACACAACTGGAAGCTCTCCTGTCTTCCTTGTGCTCCCGTGGTGGTCCTGCTTTGTGTTAGTGAAGGTGTGAATCCACACCACTCTGCTTCACTCCTATGTGTGTTCATGTGTTGCTTTTTTACACATCTCATTAGGAGATCTCATTCATCACCATGGTCCCGTATCTCTCATGCTTTTTCCATTTGCACCATCTTTGGCAAAATTCTGCTCATAGAAGTCATTCGAGTATGGTGAACAACTTAAGTGACACTTTTCCCACCAACTGAGCATATTTCAAAACATCAGGTTGTACACAATAAATATATACAATTTTATTTGTTAATTAAAATAATAAATAAATAAAGCCCATCTTCTTTAGTTCAATAAGGGACCATTTGTCACTGTTTAGAAGTCACTGTTTAGAAGAACATGACTTTCATTCCAAGACATGTGGCTTGGGTACCAGGAGAATCACTTTTTAAATGCATGTGTTAACTTAGGAACCAGCTGTCTTGATGAGGATTCTTTCCCATAGTTGGGCCTTGACCAGCGGGCGGGAACAAGTCATGGATTGTACGTGACTTTTGACTTCAAAGACTGTGCAGTTGTAGAGAGAGGACCAGAGCAGGTTAGATGGCTCCAGCTGGACCTACTTTGGGAACCGTAGGGGAGAAGACCAGGTTCCTCTGCGTGGCTTTGCAGGGAGCTGCTCTCCCACATGCACCACTAAAAGATGCACAGCCCTGAGATAGCCTAGGACAAAGCAGATTGACAGGGGAATCTAACTTCCAGGAAGGTTTATATTTGCCCAGGTGTTCCAGTACCAATGCTGCAAAGATCCAGGCTCTTAAATTACAGAGAGTGATGATACAGGAAGGGTTTTAAATTGGTCTGCTTTTCATGCTTAAAAAAAAAAAAAAATCAGCATCATCCCTGGCTTAAACAGAGATAGGAAAGATGGACACCTGCTGACCAAAATGAAAGCCCAGGCTGCTGATCCTGAATGTAAAGGGGTTCATGGGAAAGTTATTAATCTATAGGAAGTAGGAAGGAGTATATGACCCAGTCTCATAAATTTGCCTAGAGAAGTTAAGATGAATTTACTGACATGCTTAAGGTAAAATATCCATTTCATTAGCAAAAATGCTGATAAGCTAGCCAACTTCTTTTATATATGCCCTAAGTTTTAAAAATAGAGGCTGATTGGATGCTTACAAGTGCTTGGAAGCAAAGTGTCTTCCTTAATATAATTGTTACTCAATTAAATCCAACACATAGTTAATGAATTTCTCTTATGTACAATTTGCAAGGTTAAGCTGAGAGTGGGAGCAAGTCATGGATGGTACATGATCTTTGTCTTCAGAGACTGTGCAGTTCTAGTGGTAGAAATTTGGTAGAAGTGGGAATGATGGATATGGTATACCCAGATAATAACTCCATAGGGAGAATTACTGTTGCTGACAACAGGGATTGTTGCATCCTGAGTCATGGCAGCACAAACAATATATAATTCCTTTCCAAAGACAGTCAAGCACTACAGAATCTCTGTGAGTTGAACCAGCTAGATAATAATAAAAAATGCTGTAATAGAATCCTCTGAAAACATAACAACATGAATTTGACCTGAGTTGGAATTGTCAAATAGGATTGAAGAAGTTTTAGAAATGGATATTAGCCACACGTAAATTGGCAGAATGTCCTGTGAGGTTGAAATACAAATACATTTCAGTAAAACATATTACTGTCTTAAGTTAAATTTTAGTGCATAGGACAAAGAAAACTATTAGCTTATTGTAAATTAATGGCTGAAACTAGTATGGAAACTATGGGAAGATCACTGTGTAAATGTGACAGTAGAATGACTGACATTGTGGCAAGAGAGAAAAAAATGTCAACGTAACATAATTTACTTTTAGAAGGGATCTGTAACAGAATATGGCTATTTGTAGGAAACGTGAAAGTGAGTGAAATAAATACATCCCTGAAAACCTGGACAGTGTTTAAAAACATCGTTTTGGAAGCTCAGGAAAAAAATGTGTCACAGGGCAGCGCCTGTGGCTCAAAGGAATAGGGCACCGGCCCCATATGCTGGAGGTGACAGGTGCAAACTCAGCCCCGGCCAAAAACTGCAAAAAAAAAAAAAAAAAATGTGTTACAAACCTAAAGATGATTTATTCTAATAAAAATCTGGCATTATGAGAAATAGTAATTTCCTAAAAATGTGCAATCCTAGGGAAGCATGATTAAGTCAGGGTATACTCACTGACGGATCACGATGCAGCCTTAACACCAAACCCACTGCCCTCTGGCATTTCTCCTCCCCTGTGGGCCACTTCTCCATTTATTTTGTTGTCTTTTACTAGTCAGTATTCCTCGGGGTCCTATCTCTGGACTCCTCCTCTTCGACTTCCCCACACCTTTCTTAGATGAGCTCATTCATTCCCACCTCTCTACTGATGACTCCAAAACGTATCCGCAGCCCTGATTCCTCCTCTAGCCTGCAGACTCTTCTTTACAATTGTTGTGTGATATCTCCACTTGGATGTGTGAACTCTGAAAACTCAAGTGTTCAAAATGGAACTTGGCTTCTACCCACCAAACCTTCCTCCACCATAACTTTTCCCATCTCAGACAAGGGAACCAACATTCACCCAATTGCTCAATGAGAAAACTAGAATTCATTCTTGATTTCTTCTTCCCATTTACTCCTTCACCAAGCACTACCCATTCACTTCTAGAATATGCTTCAGATTTATCCCTTTCTGTCCAGTACCACCTCTCCCTCCCTATCCAGCCATCACTATCTTGCCCTTGGTTTTCTGCAACCACCTTGCTCTCTCTGGTACATTCTCCATGTGTCAAGAAGAGGGATCTTCTGAAAATGGTCATCTGATCACATCCTGCCCCTGCTGAAGACTTCCAGTGGTTTTATGTTGCACATAAGATAAAGTCCAGGGTGGCGCCTGTGGCTCAAAAGAGTAGGATGCCGGCCTCATATACCCCATATACTGGAGGTGGTAGATTCAAACCTGGCCCCAGCCAAAAACTGCAAAAAAAAAAAAAAGATAAAGTCCAAGTTGTAATGGGCTCTGGTGAGCTCTGTGGATCCACAGGTGGGACTGGATGGAGAAAGGGAGGCATCTTATGTTTTCTGTGAAATGAATTTTGATGCCAGTAAAGACTTCCTAAGGTTTGGGGAAGGGCAAGGGATGTGGTACACCCTCTTGGGGAGTTTGCTTTTATCATTCCAGAATGGTTGCTGCTGTGGGTATTAAAAATGAGAATGAAGTCAGTTGGCTCTTTTCCTTTTCTCCAACTGACCTATGTAGTTTGAAGATCAGTTTTATTCAGAAAAGTCTTTAAAATGTAAGGATGACTTCCGCAGGTCTGTGAGATAAGCTACAGCTCAGCTGTTGTGCTCTTGTATTGTGTTTTTCCAGAGGATTACAACAAGCTATGCTCTGTTCCTCTTGTATTTCCGGGGAGACCAGAGTATCCTCCCCCGCCCCTGGGCCCCATTCCTCCAGTTCATCCTGTTCCTCCTGGCTTTCCTCCTGGACCTCAAATTCCGATCCCCCGACCACCAGTGGAATATCCGTATCCATCTCGGGAACCACCAAGTAAGAATTCCGAAGTCATCTAATTATTTTTCTTGCTATAATCGGGTTAATGTTTTTCTGTTTATTTATGCTGCTTCAGTCATTAAATAAGTTTGCCAGTTGTTGGACTCAGTCTTTTAGATTAAATCGTGTTATGTTTATGTTTCTCCATTTTCCTGTTGCATGGAGAAAAAGGAGAGGTTTTCTTTCATATTCTCCAGAGATTAATGTCCTTTTGTTATCAATGTTTTCAGCCAACTATGGGAGAGTTGTGGGAGAGACTTAAATCTGATTCACGGGACGAATTTAGAGGAGGTATAAAATTATACTGTGAGTTATATAGCTTGCAAAGCAATTTTGTAAGTAGTTCAACACGGGGATCTCTCTGCCTTTGTTATTTCCTCACACTGGAGGCCTGAGAGTGAGATGGGGGATGGAGCAGGGAGAAGGAGGCAGAATAGCAGGCCTTGGCAGGGCAGCACACCTCCCCTGTGACCAGAGTGTGGTCTCTGTTGGCGGGGGCAGTCAGAGGCTCTGTTGTCACAGGTGACCTTTGCCCACAGGGTCTCCTCATCTCTGATGGAGTATTATTGCCAGACAAAGCACTGATGAAAGGTACCATAGTTAAAATAATTCTAACGGGGGTTAATGTTACTCTTCCAGGAGTGCTGCCTGTCAACGTCACCGATTACTGCCAGTTGGTTCGCTACCTCTGTCAGAATGGACGCTGCATTCCAACTCCTGGGAGCTACCGGTGCGAGTGCAACAAAGGATTCCAACTGGACATCCGTGGAGAGTGTATCGGTATGTGATCGATCTCTGCTGGGCACCAAGAGGCTGTTGCAATTCTGCTCCATGAATGTGTTGGTTTTCTTTTGCTGCTGTAACCGTTTACTTCACTCTCAGTGGCTTGAAACAATAAAATTTATTATCTTTCAATTCTGTAGATTAGGAGTCAACACAGGTCTTAGTGGGCTAACATTCAGGTGTTGGCAGGGCTCTGTTCCTTCTGCAGTCTCTCAAGCCTCATCCATTTCCTTGCCTTCTTCAACTACCAGTGGCTGCCTGCGTGCTCAGCTCACGGCCCCTCCCTCCACCTTCAAAGCCAGCAGCGTAGTGTCTTCAGATCTCTCTCTAACTCTCTGGTTCTCTCTTCTGATTCCCTTTTCCATGTTTAAGTATTTCTATGATTACATTGGGCCACCTATGTAATCCAGGAGACTCGGTCTTGAGATCAGCTGATCAGCAACTTTAATTCCATCTGCAACTTTTAATTCCCTTTGCCATGTAACATTTTCACAGTTCCTGGGGATTAGGACATAAACATATTTGGTGGCCATTGTTCAGCCTGTACAATGACTTTTAAATTTCATTCTAAAATATATTTAAGTCATTGCTGGTAACTCCAAATTAAGTCATCCTCCCAGAAGACCAGCCATTAGATGAAAGCATTAAAAATATCCTCCAATTATGACAGTTACCACATTTTATTAATTTAAATGGGTAACTTGTCAGCTCTCTCTAGTTAGTCATTAAAAATTAAAGAGAGAAACTTTAAATTGTTGATGAGGCATTTAAGCTGGTGAAGGGAAGAGATATAACACAAGAATAATCGATTTGTTGGATGGTATAGGAATAACCAGTTGCCATCTGCTATTCTTTTTTTTTTAAATAAGTTTGCCTCTCAGTTCTGTGACACATTCCAATTCTGTAATTATGAATCAGTCAGAAATGAGTGGTTCTTGTTTTCCCAAGCTCTTTAGTTTCCTGGCGGTCTGAACACTTCTTCCAGAGCTGGGCAGCAGAGGATCGTCCAGCTCAGGGTTGGGGAATGTGAGGGCAGAGCTGGGTATGCTGCTGAGAAGCATGTGGACAAGTGGGTTGGTTATCTTGGCTAAGCTTCAGTTCATCATCTTTACAAATAGGAGGGTACGAACTAATTTCTCCCTAAGTGTCTGATAATTCTTAAGTGACAGGCACCCACCACTATGCCTGGCTAACTCTTGGGAGCCTGTGTGCTGAGGCCATCTGGGGGTAGGGCAGATTTGATGGTGGGTAAGGACAGTGCCTTTTAAATGACAGTTGCTCCATGTTTTGTTCTAATGTTCTTACCAGACCTCAGCAGGGGATGCTTAGATATGATTAGGTCTTCTTTTTATTGGAAAAAATAGAGCTTCGAGAGATATTCAGAATCTTATCCAGAAGCCACTTCTGAAATGTTAGTCTGTTTGATTCACTTAGGCCAGACTCAAAGAAAAGAAACGTTTATTAGCTTGGAGTGTCAAGTTGCTATGTGTTTGAAATTTTTCTCTGAACAATGACACGTGAAAATAATACACTTGAACAGCTCAATAAGTCTTCAAATGGCTAATGACATGGTATATTATAATGGAAAGATAAAAGATCCTTTTGTTACACTATTTCTTTCTCTCTTTTTTTTATTTCTTGTAGCATAACTGTGTATGCTATTTATTTCTTAAAAGGAAAGGTTTTGTATGGATAAAAGAAACTGATAGAGTCTTTGAATTATAAGCTATTGCTGATTTCTCACTAAAATGTACTGTGCTTCGCAGATGTTGATGAATGTGAGAAAAACCCTTGCGCTGGTGGCGAGTGTATTAATAACCAGGGTTCCTACACCTGTCAGTGCCGAGCTGGGTATCAGAGCACACTCACGAGGACGGAGTGCCGAGGTATGGTCCTGCTGTGGGGCATGCATACCGGGGGGGGGGAGGTTGGCTTCAAGTTCAGTGGCGTGTAGCCCTTGTCAAAAGAGGCAAATACAGTCCCCGTTGCTTCTTGTACTTAATCTCTAAAATTGTCACTCTGAAGGACAGTGTCATAAGATCTAACAAACGCGCAAATGATTTTAAAAGATGCCTCCATGCCTGCAGGAGTATCTTATTTTCATTACTCTTTTGTCTCATGGCTGTTGCCTATTGAGTTTTCATCTGAGAGGTGTAGAGAGGAGGACTGTTCTTTATAACATGGAGACAGGAATTTCAGATGAAATTACATGCAATTAATTTCTTAATAGAAAGGTCTAAAGTAGGGGTTCTCAAACTTTTTAAACAGGGGGTCAGTTCACTGTCCCTCAGACCATTGGAGGGCCGGACTGCGGGCCCCAGGACGAGTTGGCTGCTAAGCAGGACAGGCAGCAGTGGCAAAAACACCTGGTAGGCCGGATAAATGTCCTCGGTGGACTACATGAGGCCCGCAGGCCATAGTTTGAGGACGCCTGGTCTAAAGGATAAGGAAGTCACCTCTAAGTCCTTACTGGTTGTCAATGTGCAGCAACAAGGAAAAACTGGTTGGAAACACAGACTCAGGTCTCACTGCGGCCTCCTGAGTCAGAATCCACTTTCCGACAAGATCCCCTGGTGATATGTTTGCACGTTAAAAGTTGAGAGGCATAGCTATACATATACCCTCACTGAAATTTCCCATCAAGTTTGTTTTTTAATTAATTTATAAACCATCCAATAGGTTTTTTTTTTTTAATTGAGACAATCTCACTCTGTTGCCCTAGGCTAGAGTGAGGTGGAGTCAGCCAAGTTCATAGCAACCTCAAACTCCTCTGCTCAAGTGATTCTCTTGCTTCAGTCTCCTGAGTAGCTGCGTCTACAAGCACCCACCACACGCCTGGCTAACTTTTCTATTTTTTAGTAGAGACAGGGTCTCACTGGTACTTGGACTGGTCTTGAACTCCTGAGCTCAAGCAGTCTTCCCACCTCAGCATCCTTGAGTGCTAGGATTATAAGTGTGAGCCACCACACCAGCCCCAAAATTTCTTTTCTTTTTTTTTCCTTTTGAGACAGAGTCTCACTTTATTGCCCTTGGTAGAGTGCCATGGTATCATAGCTCACAGCAACCTCAAACTCTTGGACTTAAGCAATCCTCTTGCCTCAGTTTTTCATTTTTGGTAGAGATGGGGGGGTCTCACTTTTGCTCAGGCTGGTCTCGAATTCATGAGCTCAAGTCAGTCACCCACCTCCTCCTCTCAGAGTGCTAGGATTACAGGCACCCACTGTGCCTGGCTCCATTATTTCTTTTTTAAATGACTTTTGTGTGCTAAGTTTCTGAAACAGAAATAAATAAGATATACTGCTCGACCTTAGGGAACCCAAATACCTATCTCTATCTCTATCTCTATCAACTTGCCACAAAGTAAACTGTATCATTAATGCAGTAAGGCCAGATATAAGTAAATGCTCTTTTAAATTTAATACAAGGAAAGGTAGGGAGGTTTATTACCACTTAAAAATTGGCAGCCATTAATAAGAGTATGTGAATTGAAATACATAGAAGTTTTAATTTTTATTGGTGATCTGGTTTTAAATTTGGTTCTTGAAGATTTCTTGTCATCAGTACCGTAAATGGCAATTTTGAGCAGAAAAAACTGGAACATAGCCTTTCAATCTGCTAATATTTTTATGGCCTACTTAGGGAATTATAAACATGGATAGGCTGAATATTTAACTGAGTTAAGAACCTTCTTAATATTATAACTACTTAAAATAATTAGCATGTGCACATACATAGTGTAATAAGCATTTTTCAATAGTGGAAAACAAAATGAATGAAGTATCTGAACATTGATTCAGATACTTCACTATTAAATAAGCAAAAAGAAGTGATTATTGAGAGTGCGTAGCTGGGCAAGGGCCAGCCAGTGTAAATGCAGGGGGTTGTCTTTCAGTCTGAGGCTTTAAATTAGAGACTGAGGATCATCTCTCTCCCTGTCTTCTTAGAGAGCTAGTGCTAGCTGGGCATGGTGGCTCAGGCCTGTAATCCTAGAACTCTGGAAAGCTGAGGCAGATAGATTGCTTGAGCTCAGGAGTTTGAAACCAGACTGAGCAAGACCGAGACCTCATTTCTACTAAAAATAGAAAAACTAGCTGGGTGTTATGGCAGGTGCCTATAGTCCCTGAACACTCCCAGCACACGGGAGGCTGACACAACAGGATTGTTTAAGCCTGAGAGTACGAGGCTGCTGTGAACTATGATGCCAGCGCACTCTACCCAGGGTGACAGAGGATTTGCTATCACACACACACACAAAAAAGAGCTAGGGTAAGCTTATCTTGAACATAGGAATTTCAGAACATGCTCACGTTATTTTATAGATGAAAATTGCCACAGAATGGTCCAAAGGGCTGTGTACTTAGCTGAGAAGAATATCTGGAGGGCTTAATATGTTGGGATAGAGAGACAGACAGAACCACAGGAGAGGAGAACTTTCCCTTAGTTGTTTTATAAGGCAATGGGGAGCCCCATGGCATTCTCAAATTGGTGAGGAGAGAAAAATATGAACTCTTTATTCTGTTTATTTTAACTTTGGGCCTCAAAAATTGTAGGTTCCTAAAAAAAAAAAAAAAAAGTCCTCTCAAGAATATGCAGCTTTTACCATTTTTTGGAGTGTGGAGCAAGCCGGATTTTTACCAAGGATTAAGAAATAAATGAGAGAGAAAAAAGATTGTAGGTTGCTGGCACAAAGATCAGACAGAAGAGAAGCCCAGACTGCCTCAGCGGGTCCAATGACTCGTGTGGAAACCACTGCAGGATCTGCCCAGCAAGAAAGTGCGTCTGAGGGTCAGCCACCAGACACCGGGCAGACACAGCACAGCCAGAGGAACCTGCCGGCCACCGGCACACGTTCTTGTCGTCCAGAGGATGTTTAGGGTGCTGCTGTTCAGGCAGATGTGACCTCAGTTCTGTACAGATAGATCTGCCCCCCTCCAGCTTGACACAGCTTCCTGATCCCTGTCTTCTGGGAATGAGCCCCGGAGATGACCGCATGCAACGTAGACAGGCAGTTTGTGTTCATCTTCTCTGAAGTTCATCCAGAATTGTAGTTTCTGGAAACTGAGGGAAACAGACAATCCAGGGACCAGGCTATCTTTGCTGGGTTGATTATCAATCTTTAAATGAGATACAGGCTGAGTTATTGCCATTTTGCTCACATACCAAGCTCTATTGTGTACTTTGGTGTAATATTAACCACAACAGACAAAAGGGAGAAATGCCCCCATAGTACCAGTATTTTATTTGGTAGCTAAAATACTCATAAAGTTATTTTTTAAAAGGCTAAGACTACATAAGCAATAAAACTATTCTTGGACCAGATTGTCATAAGGATGGTATATGTTTCAGAGTGATACGATTGATGATTTTTCAAGCACAGAATTGAAAGATTTTTTTTAAAAATAGCATTTCTATTTTATTGTTCTGATAGAGTTAGAAAAACTGCCTTTCCAAAGCATGTGTTTAAAGAAACCAGCCAAAGTTTAGTGTAAATAATAATATATACTAGTGCAATAAATTAGCTAGGAGTGGTCAAGAAGAATCTATTCTTGTTTACAGACTTGAGATTTAAGGAGTCTTATTACAAATTAGATTTAGAACATTTGTGATTATGCAGGTATATTTTTTTCAGTCAGATGTCTTCTAACTCTAAATATCACATTATTTGATTTCCTATTTATATTGAAGCATGTTATTAAGTAATTAAAACCCAAAGCAAGGATGATGAGTTTGGAAATGGAGGGAGGGAGAAATAAAATAATTTTAAATCCCCTAAATAAAGATATTTCTTGCCTTTTAACTTTGATTTTTAGACATCGACGAGTGTTTACAGAATGGCCGGATCTGCAATAACGGACGGTGCATCAACACGGATGGCAGTTTCCACTGCGTGTGCAATGCGGGCTTTCACGTTACCCGAGACGGGAAGAACTGTGAAGGTAATAACAGTATCATAAGGTCCTCCCTCCTATTTAATTACAGTTTCAATATCAGGGGTCTTTAACAAGTTCAAGCCAAATATTGACTATAAGGTTGAAGTATCAAATATATTTCGAGTATTTTGTCTGGAAGCAAGTCGAATTTTCTACAACATTGATGTCTTAATTCACATTTATAAGAGTCAAACAACATTTTGGTTTATTAGGAGAGCTTGCCATTTATATATTCCTGGTAATGGGCTAGGTGCAATGGCTCACACCTGTAATCCTACCACTTAGGTGGGCTGAGGCAGAATGATCGCTTCAGGCCAGGAGTCTAAGGCAGGTGGATTACTTGAGCTCATGAGTACGAGACCAGCCTGAGCAAGAGTGAGACCCTGTCTCTACTAAAAATAGTAAAATGCAAACCAGGCATTGTGGCAGGCACATATAGCTCTAACTATTTGGGAGGCTGATGCAAGAGGATTGCTTGAAAAGAGTTTGAGGTTTCTGTGAGCTATAAGGCCACAGCAGCACTCTACCAAGGGGGACAGAGTCAAACACTGTCTCAAAAACAAATAATTAATTAAATAAGATAAAATAAAATAAATATCCCTGGTAATGATGTTTTTAATAAATGAGAATTTGTACATTAAAAAATAGGATGTACCTACACCCATATATTCTCTAGTCATTTATAATCCTTTTGTTTCTAGTGTCTGCCTGGTGATAAAATACTACTAATCAGCATGTGAAAATGTAAGATTTGTTTGAGAGAAACATTAACTATAAATAGCAGCCTTTAATAGTTCCTCTTGAATTAATCACTTCATTTGAAATTGGGATGCTTTAATCATTTTTCTCTGCCATTTCTTTACTGAATGAAAATAGGACTATTATTGATGAGTTTCCACCTCATAGACCTTTAGCAAAAAGTGAAGAATGTTCCATATCCTGTTTCCCATTGTCTTTGGGAAATATCCCAAGAATCTATTCATACATTAAAAGAATTTCAAAATTGTTCTTAGAAATATTTTTGGCAGAATATTATCTCAGTGATTCAATTCAAAGACTTAATGCCAGAATTCCTGGTTGGGGTAGAATTCTGTTAGGAAAATGAAAAGAATCCCTGTAGTGCCAGCTACTTGGAGGCTGAGGTAGAAGGATCTTTTGAGCTCAGGAGTTTGAGGGTATAGTCTGCCTAACAATGCCTGTGAATAGGCACTGCACTCTAGCCTGGGCAGCATAGCAAGACCCTAGCTCTAAAAAAAGAAAAGAAAAATATCATAAATTTCTTTGGTCTTTCTAAACACTTTAAGTGAAAATAAATCATGTCCAAAAGAGCAAACGCCTTCCAAGACAGCTCTAGTATTAAATAAAATGACATAGTGATGAATTTAAACACCTATTTATGGTCAAGGGAGCCTAAAGTTTAGCTGGCATCGCTATAATCCATAGTTGAGTCTTGTATTTTAAAAATTAATTTTTTTCCTACCCTTGTTTAAAATTGTTTCATATTACAAGCTGTCTTCTGGTTTCTACTTTTACAAGAATTAGGATGAGACCTAAATATGTTTCAGAAGGTCTTGGTTTTTATTTTATTTCCATTTTCAGGGTATTAGAATTAATAGGAATCTCAGAATAAAGATACCCAGTAGGCCGTTAATACACTTTTCAGTTTGTAAACTGCTATTCCTAAAAAGAATTGTGATAACTCCTGTTAATCAAATCCCATGTATTATATATGAATCTCGCCCTACCATTCGAACATGAGCTCTGTATTTCTTATGTCCCCTCTTCTTGTATGATAAAATTTGGCTGAAAATTTGCCTTGGGCTATAATACCAAAAATGAAAGAAATGTGAAGAAACAGAATTATATTCATCTCAGCTGGCTTCCTTTGTAAGTTTGCTTGTCTTCCCATAAGAAAATGTATGCTTTTGTGTTTTTCAGATATGGATGAATGCAGCATAAGGAACATGTGCCTTAATGGAATGTGTATTAATGAAGACGGCAGTTTTAAGTGTATCTGCAAACCTGGGTTCCAGCTGGCGTCAGATGGGCGCTACTGCAAAGGTTTGTGTTATAAAACTCTTAAATCGTGTTTTCACCTGCTTTTTCTCCTCTCTGCCTTGCTCATCGGTACCACCTTTCCTTAATGATTCTCCCCTGTTTTAAGTACCCCTAATTCTCGTTTAGGAAAACTTACTGGAGCTCCTTCGTAAGCAAACCATCTGAAGTGCTACAGTTTATGCCCAGAAGGCTGTTCTTATTTCAGAATGGGTATTTGAGGTCTTCTCAAAGGAGCTTGAAAGGCTAGGTAGCAAATAAATAAGCCAAACTGGCCATGAGTCTTCCAACAGATGTGGGCATCTCTCTAAAGTAGCTGAGTTCAGCCTTTTCTTTCCTTTTGGGGAATAAGGGCAGTCAGGCTTCTTGATGGCTGTCATTTGCCACCTCTCACATCTTTACTTGGAGATAATATCATAGACTCTTACTTGCTGTGATCTCGTCCTTATAATTTCTTCCTAGTATCCTAAGAAACAGAAAATCTCTTATGGACCATTTATTTAGATTTTGTGAAGTTGCATAAGCAGAAAGGGACATAGGATTAAACAGAAGAAATAAACACACCAAGAGTCATTCTTTAGCTTGATGACTTTTGAAATAATCTCACTGCTTCAGAAATTGAAGCAATTATGAGAATTTTTATTTGTCCTGTTGAAGACTGGGACCCTAAGAAGTGTCATCAGAGATAAATTTGTGCTTAGTTTCTCCTACTTTAGTCAAAGATCAGTGATTATTGGGTCCAAGATCTGCATTGGAGCCAGACTTCTCGAAGAACCTCAGACTCAAAGTAGGTCCAGAAAATCTGCTAAAATTCCGCACTCAGAACCTCTGTCCGTAGGTTCAGATGCAGACGTGTAGAGAGGCAACTATTCCAGATGAGAAAGGAGGATAAAGTCCTGTGGTGCCTCTTCAGTGAGCAGCCCTGGTGGACAGCTTTGGTAAACTGGTAAACATGTGATGGAAGAAAGCCTTGTGCTAAGTCCTTGGCGAGATGTGCATTTTCTCCAGGCTTAAAAGAACTTCTAGCCTTTGGTTGTTTACCTACATTCTCTATGACCTTCACATCCATGGCTCTTAATACTGTGCAAATGTGTCTTTGCAGTGAAACAGTTGGGTTTTTCAAATTTGAAGTAGGAAAATGGTTTCTATACTTGTGAGCCCTATGCTGGGGAGGGGGGGCACTTATATGGAAAGACAGGTTTACCATGAGGAAATATTCTTCAATGTAAGACCAGCATACAATAAAGTACCAAATTGTACCAATTAAAACTATACAAGTAAAAAAGAAAGGGGGGAGGGAATGATTGCTGGAATATTTGGAATTAGGCTTCCAAACAAAATAATAGAAGGAAATGTGAAAGCCCCTTTGTGAGCAGGCTTTCTGTGAGAACACACACTCTTCTTGTCCATAAGCAGAGCACACGGAGATTCATTTTCAGTGCCTATGGGCTGCTGGTGACCCGGCTGCAGGCTCTCAGCATTACGTATGGCCAATAGATAATGCTATTCCAAGAGATATTATGACCTCATAGATGAAATAAGGTTTGGTGACCATTTACAACCAGAGAATTGGTATCTTATCAATAAATTACTTGTTCTATTCATTTGCAAGTGCTGACAGTGTGAATGGTTTGCTTTAACTTTAGCATTCTTAAGGAGGCAGGGGAGTGCCCCATAACACCCTGTTATTCCTTCTGTCTTCTTTGTTCTAGGACAGAATGTAGAATACACGACACTGTAATAAGACTTCAGGGGAAAAAAGAAAGTAATCCCTTGTATGATGAATTTTTTCCTTTGCCTAATTTTCCCCTTGAAGCTATTAGTTACGATTTTCTCTTAGCACTAAGAACTTAGTTCTAATCCCACAAAGATATGACTCTTCAAAGCGAAATCAACAATGCTAATTTAATCTCCATGATTAATTAATCTCATGAACCATATGGTCTGTCTGATCACTCTCTGGAAGTTGAGGCTGCTAATTTTAAGCACTGTGATGCCCCTCGTCCCTCTGGTTCTGCGTTACATCTCTGTCCCTGTATACCAGCAACACTACCTAAGGAGATGCCTTTCACTTCTAAAATAGATGGACTCCCATTATTCTGTGTAAGGAGACTTATCTTCTGTAGGGTTTATCACTCTTACCATAGAGTTTAATGTAAAAAGGTTTCTTTAATATATATTCGTTAGGATATATTTATCCTACCCTAGAGGGTACTTCTCTGTGACAGTATCTTTTTTTAATGTTAATTTGATTAGTATTCATTTTTATTTGGGTACACATTATGGTTATTGTTTCCTTGTAATGGCACTAGTTCTGAAGGTAATAAAAAATTATAGGTGAATTTGAGAAGTTTACACAAAGTTCACGGATTCCTCAATTTAATATTTATTTTCCCATAATATTATCCCTGGGATAAAGAATAAGGGTGTATCTGCTCGCTTTCATGTAAAGATTCAAGTTTTACACATTATTTTGCTTAAAGTTAGCATTATGATGCTTTCTTAAGAAATGTTTTGTAGCCCCCATTTCATAACAAAATTTCTAAATCTGTATAGAAACTATTATAATAGGGGACAAGGATTGGCACTTGTAAAGGATTATGAAGAGTATCTAAATCTCTTCTAACATTTAATAAAGATGTATTTTTAACCTAAAAAACAAAAAGCCTTCCCAGGGCTGCGCCTATGGCTCAAAGGAGTAGAGCACCGGCCCCACATGCCAGAAGTGGTGGGTTCAAACCCAGCACCGGCCAAAAAAAAGCCTTCCCACTATCTTTCAGGCTATGGTCTCCTCTGTTTTACTTTTACTACACGTTTCAACTAGAACAAAAGGATGACCAGGATAACTGAACTGAGTTGAGTTCATGTATTTAAATATAGATGCTGTTTTAAATACAGTCTGTACACGGAATCTTGGACCATCTGAACATATTTTATGCCAAACAACACAAGCTAAGTAAAACATGAAGGTGTTTTACTCTCAGTTTGCCTTTTTAAGGTCAGGAGAAAGGAAATATACTAGTTGTGTATCACAGAAGAAACAACTTGCTTCTAAGTGTTATGTATTTTGTAAAACACAATTTTGGTACATTTTCTACTTCTCCATAGGAAGGGGAAAAAACTTCCTGCTATTATTAGTATGTGTCCAGTAAAGTTTTTTTTTACCAGACCTTCCTAAGTATACATACACAAAACTGTAATATTTTTAATGTTTAAGAAAGACTTTGCTGCGTTTCAGTTGCTTACGGTGCTGTTACTTGACTAAGAATGGTCATTACAATTCTCTATAGTCATTCTCTGTTCATTTTCTATGGTGTTCCATCAAGGCTTTAGTGGTATGTCTCTTGACATTAGGCTGATTGCCCGAGAGAGCTAAGGCATGGATGATAATGCAGTCGTTATCACCAGTCTGGGTGATGAATGCCAAAAGGAAAAGCTTCCTGCCCATATCAAAGATAGAGTTTATTATCAGGTTAAATTTCTGGCAGTCCTAGAAGAGCTAAAATGTGATGCATGACCCAAAACCCTTGGTCATTAGTGGTTATTTTTCTTCTTCTTCCAATTCTGTTTTGCCTTTGTGGTTATTTTGGATTAAAAAAAAAAAAAACTCTTGGGAGAATATTATTAAAGTAGCTTTTCAAGGAAAAGTAAGTAATAAGCTCCAATAGCTGATCTCTGTTGATTTTGTTACTATTCTTTCCAAGGAAATTGAAAATGTGTCTCACTGAGCTCTTGTTTTTTGATGCTGCCTATTATCTTTTATCCTCCCCATTTTCAAGGGTTGTAAGGTGATTATAAACATGTTACCATTTTAGGTAAATGTCTCTTCGTTTTTAATGAGTGCCTCTCCTCACCACAGACATTAACGAGTGTGAAACACCTGGGATCTGCATGAACGGACGCTGCGTGAACACTGATGGCTCCTACAGATGTGAATGCTTCCCGGGGCTGGCCGTGGGTCTGGATGGACGTGTGTGTGTCGGTAAGGAAAAGCCCTGGCACCCTCTCTCAGTCAAAAAACCCACCAATAACAAATGTACTCCACCATGCAGATAAGATATAAGGAATATTTGTGGAGCAATGGCGGTCAGTTCTCTTCTTGAAAACATTGTATATTAAGGAATAGAAAGATGTGCAGAGATAATTGAGAAAAAAGGGAAATAGATGGCTCTTTTCTTCCCTAATCCAATAGTTGTCCTCAACTTTCTCCAGCCCTCCTTTCTCGATGATTAATGTATCTTTGAGATTAGCCTGTAAATCCAGGAATCGTGTAGAAAGCAAAGGAGAATATAGACATTCTGGAAACATGTGTGACAATAATTTTACGTGGTTTTATAAGAGGTATGAGACTTGTTAAGAAAAGGATACACATTTTATCCAAATTATTTTCAAGAAAGGTATTCAGTAAACCCTTTGAATAGGGAAAGGATTGTGCATAGCTGGAAACTCCCTCCCTGGTGGTAAAGATAACACTGCTTAGTTGACCAACATCTACAGATTTATATAATGAACCTTTTACAGATTAAACTTTCTCCTTTTTGGAAAGTACACCTAATTCAGACATTCAGTAATTGCATGTTTATTTTGGGGTAGGCCACATTTCTAATAAAGGTCTTATTTAGCATGGTGTGAGATTCAACATTCATCCATCATTCATTCAACATTTATTAAGTGCCTGCTCTGCACAGGCCTGGGAAGACAAAACTGAATGTGATTTAATCCTAGCACTTAAGGGTGTCACGGTTTGGTAAACTAGAATAGTCTCAAGAAAACTGGAGTCTGGCCATTGCTCTCCAATTCTTGGAAGCCGAATGTGTTTTGTTTCTTGTTTATGTTTTTTTTTTTTCTTTCTGTTAAGCCCCAATTCCAGAGACATTCTCTGTGAGTTAGAACAGAGACAATGGACAAATAAAACCAGCTTCAACTCTGACCTGGGGGGTTCTCACTGTTTGAAGTGACAGTGTGATGACAGACGCTTCTTCCTGTTTAGACACACACATGCGGAGCACATGCTACGGTGGATACAAGAGGGGCCAGTGTGTCAAACCTTTGTTTGGCGCTGTGACTAAATCAGAATGCTGTTGTGCCAGCACGGAGTACGCCTTTGGGGAACCTTGCCAGCCATGTCCTGCGCAGAATTCAGGTATGTGATATCACTGAGGTACCCTCATACTGTGAGCTTTCTGCCACCATCTGAGCATTTGCATTTATGAAAGTCACAAAGAAAAATGACATTCTGTGCTCTCTAAGTATACCGTCACCTTCTGGGGGTCCTAAGGGAGGCTGGTCAGCGTCGAACTATGTGTTACTCACCCAGTCTTCACAATCATTTGGACTAGGCAGTGTGTTCGTACCTCCCGTATGAACCCCCCCACCTCAATCATTTTCATGCTGTTTGCAATACATGCAACTTGCCTTGTTTTCTAAAGTAGTTTCCTAATGTTTGCATTTTGCAGGAATTACAAAACCAGAATTTTATGCAGTGCAAAAGTAAATAATTTTTAGAGTACTTGCATATTTCCAGCCGTTTTTCAGAAGGTCATCTGTGGTTTTCTTAAAAGATTTTATTCAACCTTAGGAAACAATCTTTTTCTCTGGTGGAGATGGCATGGCATGGGGAGAAGAGAGCTGGTGGAGAGTCAGAATTCGCTCCCCCATCCACAGGCAGAAAAGTTTCATGACAGCAGAGATAGTTCTTTGTTGATTTTTGTTTATTTAGGAATTTTTCTCACTTTCCAATGGATGTGAGATGGCATCCATTCATAAATTTAATTATAAAATAGAATAATATAGAAAAAGGATCCTTAGACTTCTCATCTAAAAAATGAGTTGCCTTAACTAATCTGAAAGATCCTCTCCAGATGTAAATTATTTCTGTTTATAAAGTAAAAACTAGTTTGCTAAAATTAAAACAATAGGCTGTCAGTATTTGAGTACAATTTTAAGGTAGCTTGGCACCTAATATTGAAAGTGTGTTGCTCGGATTGGTTAGATTACATATAAGACTCAGGAAGATGGCTCAGCTCCTGTGGCACAAGTGGCTAAGGTGCCACTAAGGTGGTGGGTTCGAATCCAGCCCAGGCCCGCCAAACAACAATGACAGTTGCAACCAAAAAAAATAGCCAGGCGTTGTGGTGGGTGCCTGTGGTCCCAGCTACTTGGGAGGCTGAGGCAGGAGACTCACTTAAGCCCAGGAGTTGGAGGTTGCTGTGAGCTGTGATGTCACAGCACTCTACCCAGGAAGACAGCTTGAGGCTCTGTCTCAAAAAAAAAAAAAAGGCTCAGGAAGTTTACTTCTGCCCCAACTAAAATGAATTAAAGATTGACCTGCAAGGGTATATTCTAAAACCCTTAAGAGTAGAGTACAAATGTCTTACCACAGCAAATAAGTAAATGAGATGATGGTTATGTTAACAAGTTTGATGTAAGCTTTCCATATTGTATATCAAATTAGCACATTATACCCCATAAATGCATTAATGTACACAGTTATGATTTAATTTAAAAAATTAAAAAAATTGACCCATAATTATAAAAGATTTATTATTAAAATAATAGTATTTTGAAATTACAGCTAGAAATCAAAATATATTATGAGAACTTAAAGTTAAATGGAAGACTTTAAAAGAAATGAGGGATGCCATTTAAAAGAAAGCAAACTTTGTTCTGGCTGAACACTTCGCCCAGTGAATATTATGCAAATAATCCCTTTATATGTGTATCATTTCCTATATGATCACGAATCAGTTTAATACATGTTTATAACACTTTCTATATAAATATCATTCTATCAAAGATACTTCCATGTAAGTTTAGAGTTGTATATTATTATTATTTTTTTTTTTTTTTGCCGTTTTTGGCCAGGGCTGGGTTGGAACCCACCACCTCCCGCATATGGGGCCGGCGCCCTACTCCTTGAGCCACAGATGCTGCCCAGAGTTGTATATTATTAATGTCATCCTTTTTTATGACTTTTTTTGGTATGTTACTTTAACTTTTCAAAATACCTTTCTTATATACTTCGAACTTACAAGACAGATGACCATGGTAAAAGCTGGCACATGGGATGTAGGTAATTTGTTCACAAGTTGAATGACGGAAGAGCCAAGACTCAGAATCCAAGAATCTTGATACATATAGTTCTTTGCTTTCACCTTTTCCTCTGCCCCAAGTACATGTCTAAGGAATTCTTATAACTACATAGGGACATGATGTGGGCTTATAAAAAGATGACCGAAAAGACTGAACTTCTTTCAGCAGTTGTCTTCATCCACTTTGTGGTTGCAGTGACAGCACCTGCAGACTGGAGAATTTATAAAGAAAGAAATTTGTATCTCACACTTCAGGGGAGTACTGTGAAGGGCAAGAGAGAACACACACTTGAGAGAGAAAAGGCAAGAGAGGACCAAACTGGTTTTTATAGGAAGGTGCTCTGGAGATAACTTACCCACTCCCTTGATAACAACCTTCTCCTATTCATGAAGGCTCTGCCCTCACGACCCAGTTGCCTTCTCCATAGGCCCCACCTCCCAACACTGTTGCATCGGGGATTAAGTTTCCAACACGTGAATTTTGGAGGACACCTTCAAACCATAGCAGCAGGAGAGCTTAAAGAGAGTTAAATTCAAGGCCCAGTTCCACTAACTTCTGTTTTATATTTGAATGAATTTACACAGAAGAGGCCCACATGTGGAAATGGTTTCTCTCAGTTTGGTCTCTCTACCTTTCTTGTGGATAAAAGTGCCAATTCATGAAAGATCCAAATGCAGGATATCCCTCACTTCAGGAGGGAGGGAGGATCTTTAGAAAGTACTGAAAATGCCCCGAAGAAGCATCTTCAGTCTGTTGAGTGAGAGACTCTAGTTGTACGAGATCTGAAGTCCTCTGTGCTCCGAAGTCAAGCAAGCTGTGCGCGAAGCTGATGCTGGCGGACCGTAGAAGCTCATTCACGTTGCTCAGCAAGCCCTCGTGCCTCCTCAGCCTTCTGACGGTGCCATTTGCTCCTCACGGAAATTGGACAGTTAAACATGCAGGAGTTTATTCTAGGGGATTTTCTCCTGTGTCCCCCAGAGCCCTGTCCTCATGGTACTGTACTGAGTTAGCTCAGCCATGCCTACCCCTTATACAGTGCTTGGGCTGAGCACAGTTACATGTTAACTCAGTAAATCTGGGGAACTACCAGGTGAAATGGGCATCATTCTCTCCAGTTTATAGAAGAGAAAACTAGCAGAGGAAAAGGACTTGCTCCCACTATGCCCCGCAATAAGCATTGTTATGGGCATTCAAACCCATGGTGATTTGAATTCACTACAAAGCATAGTCCCGTACCAGATCTTGGCTGAATGGAAAATAAAGGTGACTTGGTTCGCTTCCATGGAGGCCAAGCATCAGCTAATTCGCCATTAACTGTAACAGTGCTTTTTGCACAACTGGCATGATTGTAGTTTTTTATTATTACTTACAGTATTTCATGTGCATTTTAATTAATTGCTGATGTAACAGAATAGAAAGGGACAAATTGCTTTTTCCTCCCAGTCCCTGGTTTCAAACACAGGATGGCAGGCACCTTCTCTTTGGTTCCTTTTTTGGCCCCTTTGAAGATGATTTAAAAATTAAAGGATTTCACTGCTTTTCTCAAATTAACATTTGTTAGAAGACAGTGTTTTTCTGTTTGTTTGTATAACTCATTTGCATCCACATCAGGAATTCAATTGTCCAGCATGCTGAAGTGCAAGAGCTATTTGCTTCAATAGTTAAGGTGCAATCAGCCCCCCAAAAAAGAAAAGATGAAAGAACGCCCTTAACATCCAATTCTCCTTCCAGTTAAGTGCGGATGATTCACATTTGACCAGGAGACTGTGGTTGCCAGAAACCCTGGGCAGCTAAGGGGACGCTGAGTTTCTTTTCCTCAAATACAGTGTGACTTTAATTAGCTCTCCATTGTCATCATGCACTCTTACGTTCCTCTCTAAATATTGTTGACATTGTGTGCAAAAACATAGTATTAATTCTAAGAAATAGAAATCTGATCCCATCACAAATTGGCAAAAATATTCCGTGTACCTCCATTTCTTCAGTAAGATCTCACAGTTCTAGCATTAAGCAGTTCTTGCCCTATGGATAGAGGACGAATGCAGTTTTCTGATAAATACAAAATTTAAAAATAGACTTGACACAAGAGTAGAGGCTCTGTTGTTCTTGTGACGGGAGGCTAGAGAATTTGCAGAGAGAAATGAGGAGATGTTAAGAACTTGATTATACTGAAAAGCAGCTAATACTGAGACACAAAATTATTCCCAAGATGGTGGGAGAAAGTTTTATTAATAGGTAAGAAACCACATTTTAACAGGCACATTTCACTGTAAGTGTAAAGTGTTCCCTGGTGAACAAAATCAAGTTATAGGAAAAACACCTTTTCCGAAAGTGCTTTGCGCAAGGAATTGCCTTAACTTGCCTGTATCCTTAACGGCTGTTTTCCTCAGTGATGCGGAGCCTTTAAGCCGGGAGCTTGATCTAAAGGTGACTCCCCCAGGAGATGCCTCCTTTTCCATTACCACTTTATTTCGGGTTCTACTCACTTTGGAGGAAATGATGTGTGCACAGCCAAGGGCAGGATCCACCAGTTCTGCGAACAAGGGAATCATTTACTATCTGTTAATTTATTGCAGCGGAATATCAGGCACTCTGCAGCAGCGGGCCAGGAATGACATCAGCAGGCAGTGGTAAGGATTTGTTTCCAAATTTACTACCTTAAGCATGTGCAGAGGCAGCATCGGGCCTTCCTGTGTTTCCAGTTGGTCCCTTTACACCAGTCTGGCCTGAGTCCTTCTCTGGCCATCACACAGTGATGTATCTTGGACATGTAGAGGCTCCCATGACAGAGCAGCCAGGGCACAGTGGGCTCTGGGATTGCTGGGTGTAGATGTGGGGCTTGGCCACTGAAGGATCAGTCTCCAGGGCAGTCAAAGGGACCTGCGGACAGGCTGTACTGACTGTGATTGCTCATTCTTGGCAGCCTGACCCTCCTTTGGATTTTCCACCATCAAGTACAATCAGGATTATAGACTGAGTGAACCATTATCCATCTGCATTTCCAACTGATTTTTTGATGGTCAAGAGCTCAGTTGTTAAAAGATGGCAAAAGAGAGTCATCATACTTTTTAACAAGCAGTGACAGCAGTTAATTGAGTTGAAAGAGAATGAAGTATTTAAGTATAGAAATTAGAACTAGAGGAATATTGGTGCCATGGAAAGAATTAAAGTGAAAAAGGGAGAATTGGAACAAGAGTTAAAAACTGGGTGAGCAGAAAGCAGAAGGGATTCTTTCATTAATTATAAAGCTCAACAATTTGATTCAGGAGAGTTCCAGAAGAAAGAGTAGATGGGCTGAATTGATTGTCAGTTCCTTCAGCAGGATTAATTTCATCATTATGTTGAATGAAGATGGGGAGGGAATATTCAGCGGAGGAATAAGAAGTAGTAAGGGAATTTATAATGAATAAGAAGTTGGTAGGGAATAAATACATTGTGATAGGGACTTGGAGAAGAATAAAAAAAAATCAACCCAATTTATAGAAGAGTCAGGCACCAGGGTTTAAGACTGCCCATTCACAGATTGTGATTCCGCATCACCCTTGCCTATGAGAGCCACCTCAGTCTCTGAGAGCACCAAAGCGGGGGACCTACCTCATCAGGGCAGAGTAGCACAGGCTTTTTCGGAGTATGTAGTGTTCGAGCCAGCCATTGGCCAATTAATAGACCTGTTTCAGGTATTCCTGATACTGAGTGAAGAGGGCATTGTAGATTCATGGGAGAGTGAGTAATTTGGAGTAAATAAACAAAGGATTCATATCTTAATTTAGTCTTATGGATATTATTGAACTCACAAGTTTGACCATGGGAATGACTTGTCACCTTGCTTTCAGGATGTTAGGAACAGTGGCAGTGTGGGAGATCGATGGGAAGAGGGAGGGACTTGGGCTTTACAGTTGATCCACTTTTCCATCTTGGTGCTTGGACCAGGAGACATCCAAGAGGTCTCCTTCATCTTGATTAAGGTAATCTTGTGGTTCTAGCTCAGATGCCAAGATCTTCCTAGGGACTAGAGGAAAAGGATTTGGCTCAGAATATCTTATAGTGAAAGAAGAAGGGATCAAGCATTCTCTTCCAAGTGAAACTTTTTTTTAATTCAAGAGGTCTGAAGGTCATTACATTTATTGTAATGTTATGTTTTTAACAGTTCATTTGGTGTTTATTCTAGAATGTTCATTGACTTAAAAAAATTTTTTGTGGGGCAGATATAAATGAATGTGCCTTAGATCCTGACATTTGCCCAAATGGAATTTGTGAAAATCTTCGTGGGACCTACAAATGTATATGCAATTCAGGATATGAAGTGGATTCAACTGGAAAAAACTGTGTTGGTAAGAAGTTTTACCTGTTTCCTAAGACATTTCATGCATAATGAATTCCTCCATTTGCCCTAACTTAGAGGATTGGGCAAATGGATGCTTTTGGATGTTGGCATGGCATATATATGTTTTTATTAGCAAAAATTTACATAACTGAATCTTGACAACTTACGAATAATGATGTATCAGATTCACTCCTTAAAAGAAAATCTCTGTAGGTATATAAAAATGCAAAGATTCTCAGCCAATCTCAAGTGGCTCATCCTAGTTTTTTCTTTTTCTTTCTTTTTTTTTTTTTTTTTTTTGTAGAGACAGAGTTTTACTTTGTTGCCCTTGGTAGATTGCTGTGGCATCACACAGCTCACAGCAACCTCCAACTCCTGGGCTTAAGCGATTCTCTTGCCTCAGCCTCCAGAGTAGCTGGGACTACAAGGGCCCTCTACAACGCCCAGCAATTTTTTGGTTGCAGTTTGGCCGGGGCCGGGTTTGAACCCGCCACCATTGGTGTATGGGGCCAGCACCCCACTCACTGAGCCACAGGCAGCCTGCTCATCCTAGTTTTTTCTAAGTGAAGCAGCTTTCCTCCCAGCCACTCAGTAGGTTTAACCAGAGGAAACACAAACTTTTGAACCTACAAAAGTTTGATTATGGGAATGACATTATCACCTTGATTTTAGGATAAATGCCCTTTGAGGATTAACACACACCATTTTTGATACTCTAACAATTCTTAATGAAGGTACTGGGTAATAACTAAATAAATCACTTGTCTGGGAAGAAAATGGTTAAATGGGTTACTAAAGATGCTAATGTATTTTCTTAAACATTCTCCAGTTGCCTAGACTAGTATTTTCTGAAATGCATTTCTCATTCTGTAGTACAGAGATACACTACTTAAAGTTCCCTGAGGCTGACCTTCAAAAACCACGGTACTCATACTCATAGGAGTATGTGAGGAGGTGCCAAAACCAAAATGTAGGATGGTGCATCATTTTAATTTGGAGGCAAAACACCTTTTACGCACAAGCAAACATACTTTTATGGAATGGGATGAAAATTAATAAGCTTAAGGTGAAATATGAGACCTCAAATGTATGTATTTTTTATTTTTTGAAAGCAATTTAGGGCTTTAGACCTGGGTGCTTCTCTTATCTGCCACTGGTGGTATTTTTTAAAAGTACTGGTCTATATTTTGGGAATAATGTAATGTTTCAGAGATGATGCAGATTAAAATAAATACAAAAGTCTTTCCTTTCTTTTTTTGTTAAATTTTATTTCAGAATGTTATAGGTTATAATTTTCCTTCCATTCTTTCAACACAGTAAAACTCCCATAGCTCAGTGAGTAAAGCACTTGCCACATACACTGAGGCTGAAGGGTTCAAGCCTGGCCCAGGCCTACTAAACAACAGTGACAACTGCAACCAAAAAATAGCCGAGTATTGTGGCAGGCGCCTGTAGTCCTAGCTACTTGGGAGGCTGAGGCAAGAGAATTGCTTAAGCCCAAGAGTTAGATGTTGCTGTGAGCTGTGACGCCACAGCACTCTACCCAGGCAACATAGTGAGACTCTATCTCAAAAATAAAAAAAGATTGTTATAAGGAAAAAACACCCATCCTAGAAATACACATATCAAAGATGGACTGTACTTCTGAATATTTATTTAGCTTCTCACATCTATAAGATTAGTCTTTTTAATTCTGACGCAGTGAATCAATTAATTATATGAAATAAAGATCAATGATTTCCAGCAAATCCAGGTTTTTTTCCAGCTTAGGAAAGAAGTGAATTAAATAGTGTCTGGTGACTATAGACTTTGTAAATACCTCGCTTGGATAACCAGGTTGAACCCCTATTTTACTAAAATGAGATAATTTAGGCAAAACCCAAAGGTATTAAAATTTCACCTCTTTGTTTGAATTGATCATATTATTATGACTTTAAAGACCTAGCCGAAAAAAGCAAAAAAATTTGTAAGCAAGGGATGGACTCTTCTAAATGTTTGTTTTTCATCTTCTTTCCAGATATTAATGAATGTGTACTGAACAGTTTACTTTGTGACAATGGACAGTGTAGAAACACTCCTGGAAGTTTTGTCTGTACCTGTCCCAAAGGATTTGTATATAAACCTGAACTAAAAACCTGTGAAGGTAAGCCGTATTTTTGTTCTTACACCATGCACTTGGCTGCCTTTTGGAATGCCATTAGAAAACCGTAAGAATAAGCGTCACTTGTACTGTAGATACTCATGCCCATTTAGCTGAAATGCTGTTGTTCTTCATAGCACTTACATGCACTTCATAAGCCACTGACTGTATTGACCTGGAATTGGCAGTTTATTTGCCCTGTATTTTGCACCTAAATACCATTTAAAAGGTTCATTTTACAACTTTCAATTGGCATTGATTTGCCATCATTTAATACATGAAGAAAATATCATATAAGTTATTTGAATTCATGATTCAGAAATCACATATACATTTGCACCAGATTTTCTGACTAAAAAAGATGCAGCCAAGTCCTGGGTTCTGTCATGCGGAGCTACGCTCTGTCACTCTTTTGGCTAGTCTAGGAAAATCTTTTGAGGCCAACTTTACTGTCTAATGAAGGACAAATTCAGCAATTCAGGCCAAAGTTGAAGCACTGATGAAGGCCCCAGAGTAGCTTTTAGCAGTAACATAGACCTGTTTTTGTTTCAGACATCGACGAATGTGAATCAAGCCCTTGCATTAATGGAGTCTGCAAGAACAGC
The DNA here is from genome assembly GCF_000181295.1 of Otolemur garnettii. Lineage (NCBI taxonomy): Eukaryota > Metazoa > Chordata > Mammalia > Primates > Galagidae > Otolemur > Otolemur garnettii. The sequence continues at coordinate 1,545,729 of NW_003852406.1, read as the reverse complement.
CCAGGCTCTTTTATTTGTGAATGTTCCTCTGAAAGTACTTTGGATCCGACAAAAACCATCTGCATAGGTATTTATCTTTCTTAGAATAATTTTTCTATGTTTACCAAAGCTGCTATACTCAATGTCAACTTTTACTGCAAATGAGTTTAAGAATGAAAACAACATTAAAAACTATCATTATTGCTTGTTTCACAGTGCTAGTCTTGCTGTAATTCCAGTGTGCGTGCATGTTTAGATTTTTGACAGAGATTCTATTAAAAACCTATTAAATATTATTTCCTTGTCTGCAGAAACCATCAAGGGCACTTGCTGGCAGACTGTCATTGACGGGCGGTGTGAGATCAACATCAACGGAGCCACCTTGAAGTCCCAGTGCTGCTCCTCCCTGGGTGCTGCCTGGGGCAGCCCATGCACCCTATGCCAAGTTGGTAAGAGAAACCCGTGCTGGCGCTCCTAAGCCATCCTTTGATTTCTGCATAAAAAGGGAAAGCCTAGTACTTTGTTTATTTAGGTTCACATTGGAATTTTAAGAGACTTAATTCTAATGACCTCAATGAAACATACTGCGGAATGGGAAATAAATGTCAAGGACAATAATTTTAAGGGCTTTGGTAACCACACTGTAATGTGGTTAGCCTGGGCTGCTTCCCTGGAGCACCAGTTCCTACTGGCTCTCTTGGGAACCTTGTGGTTAGGGGTCCTGAGCTTTTTACAGGTACAGATTCCCTTCCAAAAAACTAACGGGTGTAAAGAAACCGATATTCATGACTAAACTTCATAACGACTGCTGGTGAACTTCTAAATCTGTTGGGAAGCTGAGGTTTGAGAGTCTTTTTCGTGGTTTTCTTGATTCAGTGTTTGGATACATAGAAGTGTGAATTTATGTAGTGTGAATGCTTCAGGGCATGAGATCTCTAAATTCTAGACTGTGTTTTCCATATTCATGTTACCGGAATCCTGTAGTGTGACTCTTATTTTCAGGATAATAGGAAGAGAGAAATCTACATTCAGCTTCCCTCTTAACTCTCACCCAAGCATATCTATAGGGTACCTTTGTGTGTTCCAGGATATCTTAGAGGCACTGAGTTATGTGAGGAGACATTTTGTTATTATTCTTCCTCACCTATGCAATCTCAGAAATGCTTTGTTATCTAATATTTATTCATAGCAACTAAATCTAATTCAAGTTCAAGCCCCTCTGTAATGTTTCTTATACTATGTCATAACTACAAAGTCTGGATATTGTTATCTCAAATTTGTTTTGTTTTTTTTTTCTTATAGATCCCATATGTGGTAAAGGGTACTCGAGAATTAAAGGAACACAATGTGAAGGTATTTCTGCTTACTTATAAACCATAAACTTTTTGTGCATAAAGAATGCTTTTATTAACTTGAACTGGATAAAGCTGTCATGTAACATCACAGTGAGAAATACAAAGCAGAGGGAAAAAAAATAATGAGAACTGCCCAACAGAACAGATGTTAATTTCACAAGTGTGTAGAGGGTATTACCAGTGTCAGATCCCTGTGGCCCAAGGACAGGGTGGCTGGAAGTGTTTTCGGCTAACCGTAGTTTAGAATGACTGCACATTGAAAATGCTATCTATCAGAGAGAGAAGAACAGGGAGTTTTGGATGAGGCTATAAAATTTACATTTCTCTTGGTTTGTCCTGGGAATTTTTGTTTATTTGTTCCACGGTTGTGGATGATTTAGAAACCAGTCCGTTGCATCTTTTGTGGAGGTCTGTGTGGATTCTCTCCAGTTCACTGCAATCCTTTCTCACGGAGTCCCAGATAGACGCAGGTCATGGTGACTAACTCAACCTGACATGACACAGCAGCTGAAAAAATTTAAAAACAGCAATTAGTCCCATATGTGGGATGAAATGGAGTTTTTTTTTTTCTTTTCCCTGTTAAAACAAAGAAGAACACTACAACCCCCACCCAAGGTCTTGCTTTCCAAATGATGACTGAATCCTTTGGCCTTTCTCTGGTCCAGACCCACTGTTAATAACTTATGTGACCTCAGCAGCACATTTTAATGTACAAGTGGCCAGAACTTGTTACAATGAAGGAGCCCCAAAAGGTAGATTCTACCCTCCCCCCATTTATCTCTCTTATAAGGGAAAGATGTAGTATATATATATTTTAACATTCTTGTCTTGGAAAGCAATTTCTTCTAAATAGAGACATGGTGTGTATGAGTTTCTTAACTAAAGTTCTCTTTTTTTGGCATTGGCAAGCAAGTGCCTTTCTTTGGATTAACTTGGTGGTGAATATTTTTCCAAATTAAGTACAGAGACTACATTGCTCTCCATTAAGCAAACTGGGAAGGACTGGTACATTTGAGAGGACTTGGGTTAACAAGGAATGAATGAACATGGGCATCTTTTGACTTTCCTCAACCCAAGGTGAGACACCACCAAGCTGTCAACAGAATAGCTGAGACCATTGCTGAATTACAATTATTTATACATTTTCTGATGCCTTCTCAGCACTTCTTGAAAAGTTATTCACTGCCCCATGTATTCCTCAGTGGGAATCTTGTCTTTGCTCACCTATTTATGTTCTGCTAGTTTGAGGACCAGGTTTTTATTTCTCTATTTATTTCCAGACATCTAATCTGATAAAATAAATTATATGGCCCCTGGTAACCTTACCTAAGATGTCCACATCTACCGGAGCTGTCCTTGAGAACTCACACCAGCTCTCTGTCTCCGCAACTCAAAAGTTATTCCCTGAGACCAATGGAGAGACTCCTATATCTTTGGTAAAAGATGAACTCAGCCTAGTCACTATTCAGACATCCCTGAAATCCTATATGAACTGCAGGGAGGCAAACGAGTTTTGTGAACTTATTAGGTTCAAATTGGAGAACAGTTATGACTCTGTGAGCATAGTAAGGTAGAATGATATAATAAAGATGTATTAACTGCGTGCTTTTCTTTTTAGATATTGATGAATGTGAAGTGTTCCCAGGAGTGTGCAAAAATGGCCTGTGTGTGAACACGAGGGGATCATTCAAGTGTCAGTGTCCCAGTGGAATGACCTTGGATGCCACAGGAAGGATCTGCCTTGGTAAGCACAGAGCTCATTGTTTTTATAATAATCACTTCTTAAAATTATAACTCAGTTAACAAAACTCAGCCAAACATTTGGTTTGAAGTACAGACAAATGCCCCCAACTCAGTGCATTCTTTAGGGCCCATGATGGCTTCCTGGACAAAGTCATCCTGACTCGAGCCCTTTGTTTTTATCGCTAACATATTTTCAAGGGACAAGAACATGTTAGTGAGGAAAAACTTCAGTCTTTTATTGATATATAATTATTCCTTAAGTCACTACCACTGCAATTATTCCAGGGCTCTTAAATCTGCCCCTGTACACCATGGACTGTAAAGTGCAAGGTGAGCGGTAGGAAACATGATAGGAACTATAGCCCATGTCTTCTACTCATGTCCTGCCATTGACCAGAAGGGCAGGTCCCTACAGGAAACACCTGTATCAGGAGTGAAGGTGCCACTCCCTGAGGAGTGAACCTGAGGGAGCCCAGGGCTGTAAGTCACTGCTAGTTATGGTAGGATTCACCATGCCGATTGCCATGCGGGATCCTCAGGCCCAGTCAGCTCATCCCAGTGGTGTGGAAGAGCCTGGACACAGAGCCTAGAACTCTAGATTCACTGCCCTAACGGCTCAGAGAGGCAGCAAGTTTGAGGTCCACAGTCTTGCTTGTGGAGCCTGGCAGACTTACTCTGATGTTACTACTATGGTTTCTGACTGCCTGGACCATGCCCCTTGGTTCCCTGGTTTCTGAGTCCATGACCCTGGAGATGCTGCTCAACTGTAATGGCTATCTGTAACCACATTACTCTGCAGAACATTCTGAGTGAAGAGAACTGTAGGTGGTTAAAAGAGTGGTATGCAGTTAAGGGATTTTGATCACATACAAATTAGAACTAGCAAACCTTTAGTTATAGAACTTTGTGCTTTATCTTGCAGGTAGTATGAAGTGAGTCATAGAGAGTTTCTTTAGTAGGAATCTATATTTAAAGAGAAACTTCTTCCCTGTTCTTCCATTGAAAGATGCTTCAGTGTTTTATTTGAAAAGGATTCATTTTAAAAGTATCTACCTTAATCTGGGCAACCTGCATGTAGAGTTTCCCAGAAGGCTTCAGAAGCTTTCTAACGTAGCTCGGGCACTTAGGTGAATTGTTAGTGACCGCATTGTGAAGGAGAAAGAGAGGGAAGATAAATCTTGCATTTTAGTTATACTTTATAATATAAATTTCAGATACATAATCTCATTTGAGCTTCACAGCCTCTCCTAAGAGGTGGATGCAACATCAGTTTACAGATGTTGAAATTCTGGCCCAGGAAGGCATAATTTATTAAAGACAAGCAACTTAGTCGCAAACGGGCCAAAATCTGGGTCTTTGAGCCTCTGGTCTTTCTACTGTTCCTCACAATGCCATGAATTTGGGGTTAAGGCTACAGCTGTCCTACATGTATCCTGAAGAATGCACATAAGCACATGTCACGGTGAAAGGGATATTTGGGAAGACGAGGGAATGGCTTTTCTTTGCTGTTCTCCCTCTGTAATCTCAAGGAGGGCAGCCCTCAGCCCACAGTTCACCATGCTGCCTTTCCAGAAATGAAGTGGGTCTGAGGAAAAGGTGATGGAGCTAGCTCGGACAGGCTCCGATAGTAAAGAGTGCAGTTTGCTTTTGGCTGTACGAGAGAAGCCATGTTATCATGGTGTGCATAGGTTGGTGCTGGGCGGGTCTGCAGGTCTGCACAGAAGACAGCTCCCCAAGGGGCCTGGTGGGGTCTCAGCATACCACTGCTTATGTAGAATTGTCAGAAAAACATCCAAACGCGAACAGGAGCTTTTCAGAAAAAGGAAGTGCAAATATGGGCTGCCAAAGAGAAGAGAGTCTTATTAAGGAGGAATTCCTCCCTCATAGCCTGGGTTTCTTACGAGGCAAAATATTGATGCTGGTCAGTGGGTTTATATTCACCGTAAGTACTTCGAGTGCTGTAGTTTGCCCAGCAACATGTTGGCAGCTTGGGGGAGTAGAACAGAGTGGCTCTCCTGATCCTCCCTGGTTCCCGTGACAGATATCCGCCTGGAAACCTGCTTCCTGAGGTACGAGGACGAGGAATGCACTCTGCCTGTCGCTGGGCGCCACCGCATGGACGCTTGCTGCTGCTCCGTCGGGGCCGCCTGGGGCACCGAGGAGTGCGAGGAGTGCCCCGTGAGAAACACCCCCGAGTACGAGGAGCTCTGTCCCCGAGGACCCGGATTTGCCACCAAAGAAATCACAAACGGGAAACCTTTCTTCAAAGGTACAGTTTGCCAGGGCTGACTGCTTTTCCTTTTAGGCCACAACAGGATTGCATTGTTATGGTCCCAGACCTTTACTTCATCATCTCAGCATGGGTATTTGGTTCTTTTTTGCTTTCTGAATTATACTATGCATAATTATCTTTGTGAAGCAAAGTATAGACTTTTTCTTTTCCTGAGACTGTGGCCCAAGAAGCCCTGAGGGTTAAATTTGGTCTGTGTGGAAACAGTTTCTAGATGGCCCTCTTAAATGTCTCAAGTATATTCAAAGGAACTTGAATAATTTGCTTTCAAAGGCTGTGGGAATTGATTGCTGCTGGAGGACTTGATGTTCCTGAGATTTAATCTTCCGAGGTTCTGTCTCACATCTCGTTTTGTGGAGATGAATTTGTATTTCTTGAGCTCTTGGTCTTGCTCTGGAAAGGCTCCTATTAGAGGAAACTCAGGTCACATGTTACACGTACACAGAGTCTTCTAGCATAGGAGAAGCTTTTTAAATTGTAACAATGAAACCGTACTGGAACATAATACTGAGAGGATGTTTTTAGATAGTATGCTATGCGTTATTTACAAGTAATGTAAATTATAAATGACATCTTTAAAATTCTTATATTTTTGGTATATCCAAGAAAGCATCAAAGAACATTAAATGGATATTCTACTACACACTCAACTGGTTGATGTGGGATGATATATTCTAATAATCTTCTCTGTGCTTTAAATAAATTAAACTTTATTCTAAATTAGCAGTTTAGAATATTTTATTCATTCATTCAGCAAATAAAGTATTCTTTATATATCAAGCAGTGTTCTGGCCCCTCGACGTCCAAATAAACCCACTCCCTCTTTGCTTCTCTGACAAGGCTTTCTAGAATGCGGAAGTGAGCTGGAAATGTTTACAAACTTATATTTTCATGGATCATCTCATATTCCTTGAAATGAGTATTGCCAAGACCTTGAGTCAAGACCTCCTGACCTTCTAGGTGTACAGTGGTGGGTGCTGAGACCTTCTAACTAGTTGCTCATAAACTTTTTCCCCCACTTTGTATTTTTTTTGAAGATATCAATGAGTGCAAGATGATACCCAGCCTCTGCACCCACGGCAAGTGCAGAAACACCATTGGCAGCTTCAAGTGCAGGTGTGACAGTGGCTTTGCTCTTGATTCTGAAGAAAGGAACTGTACAGGTCAGTGAATGGGCCTTGAAGGGCAGGGGAGGGGAATGTCCTTTAAAACTCTTCATCTTTAACCTACTGCTGCAAGAATTCAGATTGTCCTGAAGCTCCTTTGCTGTCACTTGCTGTCTTCACGCAGACATTGATGAATGCCGCATATCTCCTGACCTCTGTGGCCGAGGCCAGTGTGTGAACACCCCCGGGGACTTTGAATGCAAGTGTGACGAAGGCTATGAAAGTGGATTCATGATGATGAAGAACTGCATGGGTGAGTCTGTGGTCATTTTCTCAGCACTGGAAGCATTGATGACTCGCGGCCTGTGGCCCATGTTCTTCTTGCTGCCCCAGTGAGTCGGGAATCGGTCTGCAGCAGATGGAGAGTAACAGAAGTAACCAGGGAATTCATGCTCTGGGGGTGGGGTGACCTCAGAGACTAGTGGTGGACCCTTGAGGAGTGAGTTTGACCCCTGACGTACATGCCCCAGGGGCAAAGGGAACAATTCCAGCAGAAACTAGAGTAGAGGTCCCATTACAGGGTTTGCTCCAACAGAAAAGAGATTGATTAAGCTGTTTGCCTTAGGTCTAGTTCCCTAGAAACAAGGGGGATTCTAGTAAAAGTGATTTTTTTTTTTTTTGAGGCAGTGCTCTCAGGATGAACCTCTTAGGAAGTGAGGGAAATAGGTTAGTGCAGGGAAGGAAGGTAAGTCATGAGTTGGGCTGCACTTTAACCTTACTCTGATTCTGCAGGGAGCTCTGGTGTGTGAGGGGCACCAGAGTCGTCCTACCTTAAACAGGGAGGTTAGGATTTCATACTTTCATGTCAGTTCACCCAGTTATTGGCCATGGGTGAGTGAGGTGAGCATAGGAGAGTGAGGTGGTCAGCAGCCCTCCAAGAAGGGAGCTTGGGAGTCCTTAGCAGCCAGGACATCCAGCAACTGGGGTTGGTGCTCTGGCTCAGTAAAAGGGATCAGGACACTGCCACCATCTTCAGCGTGGTCATTTCTATTTTGCAGATATTGATGAGTGTCAGAGAGATCCTCTTCTGTGCCGAGGAGGTGTTTGCCTGAATACAGAGGGAAGTTTCCGCTGCGAGTGCCCGCCTGGTCACCAGCTGTCCCCCAATATCTCTGCATGTATTGGTAAGGAAGGAAGACTTTCGCTCTACTCGCGTGGTCAGACGTTTGACCCACATCTCTGCCAGAGTCAGAGGTTTACGTTTGGACGTTTTCTCTTTTTATTTTCTCGACAGACATCAACGAGTGTGAACTGAGTGCACATCTCTGCCCCAATGGCCGCTGTGTGAACCTCATAGGAAAGTACCAGTGTGCCTGCAACCCTGGCTACCAATCCACTCCCGACAGGCTGTTTTGTGTTGGTAAGTTCCATATTTTATTTTATTTTTCTGTTTTGTTTATATTTCATTTCATCCTCAAAACATTCAAACAATGTATCCCAAGTTCTGTTTTCACTACTGTTAACTTCTACCTGATCTTATTCGTTTCTCTGTAAGTAAAATTCATTTTACTGTGGTCACAGTCTTTGGATCTCATCTCCCTTATCTGTTTAAAGAGCTAGTTAAACCAAGGACATAGGAGGTTGTAGTTCTAATATGTGCTATTTGAGCCATGCTGTTTTGAATAGTGAGATAGTGACAGATGCTTTGTTTATGCATGTGCTAAGTGGTAACTAACCTGATGTTCATTTGCTACCTGGTAAATCAACAAGTGATAACTAACCACTGGAAATAAACTAAACACAGTGAATGCTGTGGAAAAGACAAAAAAAGGGGGTGTATGTGAAATTTCTGCCCTTAAGTAGTTTAGATCAGCTAAAAGATTTCAGAGAATAACTGTTGGAAAGAAGAGCATGGAATGTTCACATCTTACATTGAGGTAGAGGCCACGTCTGGCACTTCTTAAAGATGGGTTTTTGTGGGACAAGCATTTTGCTTTGTGGTTGGCCTTCTGTAGGTTTAGTCGTGCTGTGAAGAGTGGCACTGAAAACCCTGTGGCTTTATTGTGCCCCAAGTCAAAGTGAAATGTGAAATCTGCCAGTTTTTGCCTGGTTTGGGGTGTATATGGTGTGGAACTGCCAAGTCTCACATGGTTTCCACCCAAAACCATAAATCAGCCCAAATTCTTCTGAACCATGGCCCAGGACAACTCAGAACTCCAACTTAGGTTCTTGCAAAGGATTGGAACCTCAGCCAATCAAACTGAATTTTAAGTTTATAACTGAATCTGTGACCAAAAGAATCTCACCCACATGTGCCCTATTGTCCCTGAGATATGTCCTCCTAGTCCTGAGTACTTCTGCATTGCAGGGGGCACGTCACATATCATGTGATTAATTGTTCATCTGCCTCCCAGGCTCCAGTGTAATCATTATGAAGGCAGGGTTAGTTCTGTTTCATTTACTATTAGACCCTATCTCTAGCATATAGTAGCTGTAAGTAATATTTGTTAAAGGAATCAGTGACTTCCACTTGCTCTAGGATGCTTCCCCCCTCCCCCCATCCTTTTACTGGTGTTTGGAAACTTTAAACATATGCCATGCTCATAATCACAGAGGAGGGTGTCTTAGCCTACTTTTGTGATGCTGTAACAGAATACCAGAGACTAGGTACTTTATAATGAACAGAAATGTATTGGCTCCCAGTTCTGGAACTAGCATCTGGCATGGGCCTTCTGGCTGCATTATCCTCACCCTTTCATAATAGCACTAATCTCACCCCTGAGGGTGGAGCCCTCATGGCCTAATTACGTAGTAAAGGTCCTACCTCTTAATACTGTTACAATGGCCATTTAATCTTCAACGTGAGTTTTCGTGGAGAGTGGCATTGAAGTCATACCAGAAGGTGATATTAATTTCATTTCTTTCAGACATTGATGAATGCAGCATCATGAACGGTGGTTGTGAAACCTTCTGCACAAACTCTGAAGGCAGCTATGAATGCAGCTGTCAGCCAGGATTCGCACTAATGCCTGACCAGAGATCATGTACTGGTGAGTAGCTTTTAGCCTTGTGTTGAAATTTCTCAACAACAGGTCCCTAAGTAGAGCGATTCCAGGCCCAGCTTGGAGTCAGATCGCTTTGGGTTCAGATCTTTGCTTGTCACATATTTTAACTTCGTCCTTGATCAAGATACTTAACATCAGAATCCTGATCTATACACTAGAGTTCCTATCACCCATGTGAAAGGGTATCTACAAGACTGAGCATAGTAGCTGGCATATAATAACAAGTGGAATATAAAATACGTTTTCTTTCATTGGTCAGAATTTTTAAAAGTTCGATCTTTTGGCGTAATTCAGTGCTGTACCAGTTGTGTTCCTTGTACCTCAACATTAGCATCACATGAGAACTTGTTTAAACTGCAAGACTTGAGGCTTTAACCCAGATCTCCTAAATCAGACACTATTGGGAGAGGTCCTGATAATCTGTGTTCTCACAGGCTGTCCACATAGTTTGGATGTGTGCTAAAGTTTGAGAGCCCCGGTCTAATTTACACTCCCATTGTTAACACCCTGAGCTGGCAGAACCATGCAGCCAGCTAGAGATGAGAAATGAAGGGGGTAACATGGGTTTTGATTTGGGATTAGGTTAAGAAGAGAACTGGGGCTTAGGAACAAAATTATTTTATCTGACCTTGAAATTTTTCCCTAAAAACTCAAGGTATGAATTTGGCTATAAAAATAATTGTTATAAAATAAATATTATTACTAAAAGTGCATCTAAGTAAATATTCTTATTTCAAGTAATTTTCCCCTTCACGTATCAGTAAAACAAATTATAGGCCATCGGCATTTATAATTTGATGGTGACAAATATAAGATGCATGATCAATGATAAATTCAAAAAGAGTTATAGACTTTTTTTTTTTTTGAGACAGAGTCTCACTTTGTCGCCCTCAGTAGAGTGCTATGATGTCACAGCTCACAGCAACCTCCAGCTCTTGGGCTTAGGCAATTCTCTAGCCTCAGCCTCCCAAGGAGCTGGGATTACAGGCACCCACAACACCTGGCTATTTTTTGTTGCAGTTTAGCCAGGGCCGGGTTTGAACCCATATACACCCTCAGTATATGGGGCCGGCACCCTACTCACTGAGCCACAGGTGCCACCCAAGAGTTATAGACTTTTTAAGTGGGTCACTGTCCTCAAACAGTAGATTGTGAATCTTGAAAATGTTTCTGTCCTTTTTTCCTGAGAATAACCTGATGTGATAATTTATGTAAAGCTTCTTTTGGATTTGAGAGCTTGATGCTAGTAGGCTGAGTTTATTTGACTTGGGTTAGTTAATATTTTCTCACTGAATAATGGAATCAATGTCAACAACATGAGGATGTTGGTTTTATCCTTTGCAGACATCGACGAGTGTGAAGATAATCCCAATATCTGTGATGGGGGTCAGTGTACAAACATACCTGGCGAGTACAGGTGCTTGTGTTATGATGGATTCATGGCATCTGAAGACATGAAGACTTGTGTAGGTAAGCAAAGAAGACAGAATTTTCTATCTTGTCTGGGTGTCTGGTTTTATGTAATTCTGTGAATTACATAAAGGTCAGTTTGAGTAGTTAAAAGATGGATTCCATGAAAAAGTAAGACTTTAGAGGCATAGTATTAGTACTAATATTCTAAACCCAGCATTCCAAGGGCTACTTTCTTGTGGCTGCAATATAATGCTCTTGTCATATATGTTATGTGGACTGAGCTGGTCACAGGTCAACTCTAGATGGACATTTAATTATTCCCATCCACTTAATCCTCCTTCTGTTGTGACTACAAACTTTTAATTTTTCACTAAAGGCAAGAAAAATTTATCTCTGACAAGAATGCAGTAAACTCTACCATTGATCATATCTGTTTTAAATAGTTGCTATTGCTGTGCCTTCAAATTTGTTAAACTTTTCTTCTGCAATATCCAATCTTCCATTAATCCCATCCGGTGTATTTTTCATCTCAGATATTATAGTTTTCATCTTTAAGAGTTTCATTTGGGTCTTTGTCTCTATTTCATAAGTTTAATCATTCCTCTAGCTTTTTGAACACATGGAATAGTTACAGTAAAGAATTCTTTTAATGTCTTTGTCTACTGATTCCATTGTCTGTGTTATGTGTGGGCCATTTCAATAAATGAGTTTCTTCTTCATTATGGGTCATATTTTCCTGCATCCTTGAATGCCTGGTAATTTTGTACTGGATGCCAGATATTGTAAATTTTGCCTTACTGGATGTAGGTATTTTTGTATTCCTAGAAATATTTTCAAGGTTTGCTTCAGAATACAGTTAAATTACGTGAAAACAGATTGATCCCTTGCAAAGTCCTGCTTTTAAGTAGCAGTTCATTAGGGCTAATTTTGCTCCATTACTAAAGGTGATTATTCTGGATAGTCTACCCAATTCTCTATGAATTATGAGGTTTTCCAGTTTGACTGGTAGGGACAGGCACAATTCCAGGCCTCTGTGAACTTTGAGGATTGTTCCTTCTAATATTTTTGGGTAGTGTTTTCCCCAGCCTCAAGTAGTTTGTTTCCTTTCCCTACTTACACCAACTTACTACTCACTACACATCTGAATACAGAGGAAGCCCTTTGGCAGAGCCCTGGAGTTCTCTATGTCCTTTACCCTGTGAACTCTAGCTACGTTGGCCTTTAAGGACCTCAAAATTAATCCCCTCCACTCAGGGGATCACTGATTCCATCTGCCATCACCCTCCCTATGCCATGGGCATAAACCTCCCTCTGCTCAGTAATCTGGGGCAATTGTAGAACTCACCTAGTTTGTTTCTCTAGGTGAGTTCTCGTTTGGCTAATGTCCGATGTCTAGAAAACCATTTTTTTTTTTTTAATAGTTTCTTCTGGCTAATGTCCAATGTCTGGAAAACCATTTCTTTTTTTAATGTCGATGGTCCTTTTTTTTAAGTTATTTTTCATAGGAAGGTAATGTGAATCACTGTTATTCCATCTCAGCCAGAAGCAAGTGTCTAGAATGGATTAGATTTAAATTTTGATCACATTTATCTTCTGAAAACCATCACCGAAAATTTGCCAACTCCTAAAAATTAAAATAAATGTCATAAAAATTTTTAATTTGGGAAAGAAGTGAAGTTCGTAACTACTTACACAGAACTACCAACTTATCTGTCCTTTCTTTTAAAATATAAGAACTAAATTGTTAGCATCAGGCAGACTGAATTAGAATTTTCATCTTGCATCAGCGTGTGCTGTTCTAAACGTTTTCTAGGCTGTCACATAAGCAAGCTCTGGACTCTGCCTGGAGTTAATCAGTTTTTTGATTACCTGACCCACTGCTTGTGGACCATATAAAAGCCAGTCTTTGTGCATAACTGACACTATAGAAAGCAAATGTGAATTGGCCTTCGTAAACAGAACGTTTTTTTCTGAATACGAGCATTTTACTTTTCTCATTTATTTGTCATAGTTATTTACTTCAGGGAAAGGGTATTCAGTATCATCAAACAGTTCCATGTATTAATAACATCTATGTTTTGCAGATGTCAATGAATGTGATCTGAATCCAAATATCTGCCTAAGTGGGACCTGTGAAAACACCAAAGGCTCCTTCATCTGCCACTGTGATATGGGCTATTCTGGCAAAAAAGGAAAAACTGGCTGTACAGGTGTGTTTCTTCAGATTGAACAATAAAATATTAAGTGGTTAAGTGATTGGTACGTAATTATAGAATACTATAAGTTTTAAAACCATCATTACATTTTAACTACCTTGTAAAGCATTTTGCATAACATTATTCATTCATTTAGCTTCCACGTCTTTGAAGTTTGTCATAACTTTATATTGGATCCAAGTGAAAGTTTTTTCTTTATTTGTGAAAAAAGAGCATATTGAATAAATTAACACTATAAATAACACGTCTTTATGAGATTAAAATCACATTTTCATATTCAGGTTGTGAACATGCTAATTGCCAAACTTTCATACTCCTTTATTAAAGCAAGCCTTTCCCAGTAACCTCCCTTGCCTGCAGTTCATTTAAGTGAATATATAACAAATTACTCTTCAAAGAAATGCATCCTATAAATGCATATATTTCATCAATTCTCACTAATCTTCCATTTCCCTAAACCAGAGTGCTTTTGATGTATTAAGTTGCTTTTGTCCAAATAAGTTTTTGGACAAAATGGGAATTTATGGGAATTAGTAAATCTTTTGAAATAATAATTGACCCATTTGCAATTTAGTTTGTCTAATACCAATAGCATTTGAGAAGACATTTTTACAACATTCATAGGGGATTGTCCTAGTAAATAAGAAGTTACTCTGTGACAATGACATTCTTTTCTGTGTGTGTGAGACAGAGTCTCACTATTCGCCCTTGGTAAAGAGCTATGGCATCACAGCTCACAGCAACCTCAAACTCTTGGGCTTAAGCAATTCTCTTGCCTCAGCCTCCCAAGTAGCTGGGACTATAGGTGCCCGCCACAATGCCCAGCTATTTTGTTGTTGTTGTTGTCATTGTTGTTTGGCGGGCTTGGGTGGGGTTTGAACCCACCAGCCCCGGTGCATGTGGCTAGTGCCCTAAACACCGTGCTATGGGCGCTGAGCCAACAATGACATTGTACAGTCTGTGTTTAGTTGACATTTTCACAGATAAGACAGTGATCTTACATATGTGGATTGGCGTAATAAAGTTTTACCATAATTACTTATACTAATGTAACAGATTATGACATACAACATAAAACATAATGGTGACCATGAGGAGCTTGAATTAGGTAACTGTGTGGTTAATTTCTTTATAAATAATAGACTTTAATTCTAAAAGCCAGTTTATCAAGCCTGTGTGACCTAAACATTAAAATATTTGCAGATTGGCAATATAGTAAATGTACAGATTTTCCTCTTAATTAATATCAACATGTTTCAGAAAACACCAAAATATATTACTTTTCACACTGGCCAAAAATGTTAAATTTCAAATGTATTGATACATAGGATAAGGGAATTAATATTACTATTGGTTCAAGAATAACAAGACCTAGCTGACTTATGAAAAGAAGCACAAAGCTGAAATGTTTTCACGCTCTTTGTGCCAGTCTGCACATAAGTCCTGGCTGAGGGGTCCATTCTGAGAAGTGGCACAGGGTTTCAACTCTCAATCCAATATATCCTCTCAGGTGTGTCGTTCTGTATCTCCGTGGGTTCAAGTTTTCTTTTTAGCTTCCAGCATAAATATATGACTTAGTGTAAGGGATGGTGGTGTGGCAGTAGGAAGAAGATAGGATAATTCTACATTGTGTTTTACCTAATAGAGTATAATACCATTGTTTGGATAAGCTGAGCTCTCTGAAATTCAGCCCAGAGGCAGTGATACTTAGGAAGGCAAAAGTTAATTTCATGGGCCAGGCTTCATTCCCTCTTAGTAAAAGGGTCTCTAGAATTCCATGCTCCACCAGCTAAGTGGGGTGTACGTAACAGCTGATGACCTTAGGCTTCTTATTGTAAAGAAAGCTTATATTCCCATTCTGTATTAATATAGATTTAGAAAAATGAGGTATAATGTATGTAGCACCTTTAGAACCATGCTGGTTGATGAAGGAAAGCCATTGATGTTATCTTAAATGAGCCACACGGACACAGTGTCGAGAGTCCATTTTCATGAAAGATAACACTTCCGGCTCGGCGCCTATAGCTCAAGCGGCTAAGGCGCCAGCCACGTACACCTAAGGGGGCGGGTTCGAATCCCCAGCCCGGACCCGCCAAACACAATGACGGCTGCAACCAAAAAATGGCCGGGCGTTGTGGCGGGCGCCTGTGGTCCCAGCTACTTGGGAGGCGGAGGCAGGAGACTCTCTTGAGCCCAGGAGTTGGAGGTTGCTGTGAGCTGTAATGCCACGGCACTCTGCCCAGGGGGACAGCTTGAGGCTCTGTCTCAAAAAAAAAAAAAAAAAAAAAGATAACACTTCCAGCAAAACTTTGTTCTGCTGTTTACTGACACAGGCTTGAATCAGTTTAAAGAAGGAAGATCTTGCTCATTGAAAGGCTTATTCACAACTGAATTTGCACAGATACTAGGACTGTGGTGGCGAGTTGTGAACTATGTGTTAGATGAGATGACGCTAGTTTTATGTTAGGGACAGTAGCCTTTTAGTACATCACAGGGACAGAAACAGATTTAAAGTCAAAAAACCACTTAGCCCTTTTCCGAGGGCTGATATCTCCCTACCCATTATTTTAAATCGCAGCCTAAAATGATTCTTCAGTTTGGTAACATCCAGCTAGCCCTGAAGGATGGAGACTAGAGGCTTATACCCCTTTGATATCATGGTAGCATGACATGTGGTATTCTCATCTAGAGGAGGAGTCCCTGGAATTATTTCCTAGTTCACAGGAACAAATCACCAGGTTGTTTTTCAGGTATTCAAATATTCCTATTGGGGAAGTAACACAGCCCTGACCTGTGGAAGGAAGGACTGCATCTACTAGAAAGACAGGAAGAAAAAAAAGGAAAAAGAAAATGATCCTCTGTAGATACTGTTATTAAAAACCAAGAGTATCACATTTGATTGGAAATGACTTAAATAAGCAGGGAGTTCGGTATACTTAAAAACAAGTTTTTAAAAATGTAGACCCAAATATTTTTTAATCCTATGTTACTAGGGCAATGTTAGCCTGCTTTTAATTTAAAATAAGTGTCACTCACAACTTAGAATACCATCAGGTTACCTTGGTGATGGTCACATTAAAGGCAAATGTTTGTAATGTTCCAGGCAACTGATATAAATAGAGATTTGTATCTGGCTTAATTGGATAAGCAACCCACACCACAAATAACACCAAGAACAGAGCTGAAAATGTCTTTTGATAATAGATAAAAGAAATGTATCCACTTATTTATTTAGATAAGTAGATTTTTTTTTTGATGGGTACCCAGTAAAAGAATTGTAAGAATATGTATGCTATTTCACAAGGAACAACTTAGTTTCATGAGAACTGAAGAAAATAGCCTCTGGGCTCCATTACAGTTTTGTCTAAATATTTCAGCTCCCTGTCATTACTGATTGTTTCCATTTTAACAAATAAACATTTTTTTTTTCACCCCAATCACTTTAGCAATGTTCAGAATCCACCCACTGACTTACATTCTCAGCCCACACAGATGCTAAGGCTTTCTTTTTACTCCTTAAGCTTTGTCCAAATTGTGGGCACTGCTGAGAGAAACATTGAATTCAATGGAGAGAGAATACACATTTGCTTGAAGCTTAGAACGCCGTTTTTCTGTGGCCCAATGTAAGGATTCTGCTGCTTCATGTATATAATTATAATTAGGCAACAAATTGGAAGAAGGAAAAATAAGTCCCTACCGGGAGCCATCTCTGGTGGGCCTGGGCTTTCACAAGCTAATGTGTAAGACCGTATTTCCCATTGTGTGCTCACTGAGTGAGTGCATAAAGCCTACTATTAAGTAGAATAAAACCTGAATTGTCTTCAGTGAAAGTGGCAGAGTTTCCAGACAATGCCATTTCTCAGACTATCGGATTCCTTTCAAATGACCAGTGTTTCTGATGAGTCTCAGTCCGGGCAGGGGATTGCACACTTGAGCCACCAGCAGTCAGTGAGAACTTGTGTTCATTTCCTTCCAGTTTCTTATCACTGCTAATTCTCCTCCACTGGCCGTCGGCCTGTGAAAACTCCATGGGTGTTCAGTTAATAGTCTTGGCTCAAATTTGGATCCAAATTAAGAAATCCAAGTAGCCTTCACGTTTGGCCTCTCCATTCACTGTAACGCCCTCTTCCTCAATGCCTAATCAAGGAGTTTCTGCAGTGTGTCGGCTCTGGCTAGATTAGGATCCATGTGACGGGAAGCCCAGATGGCGGGGCAGGCAGGTGTTTGTGTGGGCGATAGAGCCTCTCCCTGCTCGACTGTAAGGGTAGGCCGCAGCTGCTTGGAGCCCAAGCCTGTACTTGGACGGCAGGCTCACAGGCAACATACCCAGAGCTTGTGCAGGGGGTCTGCTCAGAACACACACTTGCCCGTCAAGGAAGCTGTGCACGTAGGACCACTGACTCTTGGTCATAGAAGCTTAGTGGGGTTATGGAGGTTGCAGTGTGAGCCTTAAATTTGAATTTCTTTGCTTTTCTTGGCTTATGCCTATTCTTAATCTTAAAAAGGAATTTTCTGTCTGGAGCAAACTTGTAGAGGAAAGAGAACATTTGTACAGAAAGAGATGTTCTTGGCAAGTGTGTACTGTGTTTCCTGCATATTATTGAAGAGTGTTTCAAGACACTGTTTTTATTTGCTTGTTTTCCTTATGGCTCAGTTTCCCCCTTCTGTTTGCTTTTGTAATGAATTACAGTCCTAAGCCCAAGTCTGCCATGGAAAGGATTAATGAATAATGGTTGGTACAGATATGCACATACAATTCAGAGAGCTCTTTACATTTATGACCACTTTAATTCTTTCTGATTCACTTGCTATATACTGAGAGTGTAAAGCATTGAGATTATGACTTACACAAATATTCACAAAATGGAGAATTAGATATGGGATCCTGAATTATTCTCTCGTGGGACCCCGGAGTGCATAATATACTACAGTCTCTTCCAAATAATTTCTTTTCACCTGGAAAGCATTGCAGTAAACTTTCAAATATTTTCTTGGATTGGAAATTTATATTAGCCTAT
Source organism: Otolemur garnettii (assembly GCF_000181295.1). Taxonomy (NCBI): domain Eukaryota; kingdom Metazoa; phylum Chordata; class Mammalia; order Primates; family Galagidae; genus Otolemur; species Otolemur garnettii. The sequence continues at coordinate 1,527,544 of NW_003852406.1, read as the reverse complement.
TATTAATGGAGTTTTAAAAAGGAGGGAGATTCTTCTTTTTAAAAGAAATGGTTATTTTCTTAATGGCAAGATTAAATATGGAAGGCAAAAACCCTATGAAAGGATACCATTGATCATCAGAAAATTGAAAAGAAAAATATTACAGAATTACTAGATAAATGGGTTGCAGTCATCTCTAAAAATTGTATTTAGTCAAAGAGATTAGTGGATATTTCTATTTAATATTCACCAGCATGTTGAGATTAGTGGATATTTCTATTTAATATCCACCAGCATGTTGAGAACTCTAAAAAGTGAGACAGAGTCCAGTCCTGATGTGACTAGGGAACCGAGCTCAGGTAGGCAGCCGTGACCCAAGGGAAAGAGTGGTGATCAGGAGACAGGGAAGCTGAGTTCCAGGGCTCCTGGCTCTGCCCCTCACTCACTGTGGGGCCCAATCCCTGTGTCCTCTGAGAAACTGAGGACGGGGAGAGTTGAATTCTAAGTTTTCCCCACCTGATTCTCTAACATCTCGAAGCTTTCATAGTTAGGCTTTGAAGCTCATTTTTGCCACCTTTGTCAGAGATCATGCCCAACAAGGGAGAGAAATTCAGGCAGGACTCCACCAAAGTAGTGGTTTGTGTCATTGCCTCTGAGAAGAGAGATTATCAGAAAGAAGTGTCTGTGGCCCTGCTTGGGGACACCTGTGAAAGTTCTGCGGCATCTGTCAGGTTTGGGAAGGCTTATTTTCTTGAATTCCCTTGCCTGCTTACCAATATTATCCATGGGTTGGCCTTCCTCCTCATTTTCTCGGAATGTGCCACGTTCAATTATTCACTTGGCTAAAGCTCCTGGTTACAAGTCTGAAGCTATGTGCCTCTCTTGACCTGCTACAATAACTCCATAGGTTTCTGTGGCTGCCAGGGTTACATACTATACAATAGATTGTGATGCAAGGACGTCCTTCCAGGCATGTTTCCATTTTCTGATTATTAGCGATACAACAAATTTTTTGTAGGAGAGATTTGCCTTTATTTTATGTTTGCTGTGGAAGTTATGAAGAAGCCCGAGATCCAAGGACTGTTTCAGCTTCACATGGAACATTTGGCAGACAACATGTTTCTAAACACTTTGAAATCATTTAATTGGGCTTCTTAAGTAAACAAGGGGGTAAACATGAATCACTTGCCCAGTTTCTTTTTCATGCCACTATTCAAGTGATCCCTGGAAACTATTGCAACATTGTCCTTCTTGACCTAAATTTTGTGTTAGATATTGGTTTCCACTCACAGTATCAAAGCTGGAGTTCTTGTTCTTAGTTTAATGACAAAGTTGATTATGAGGGTAACTCATTATACAATGGGTTGTCTTCAAGAAACCAACTGTATTTCACTTTATACATTATATTCTTTTCTATAACACTTTTATATTATAGGGTCTATCTTGGCTGAATTTGCAGTGAAATTTTGGAGAATGGAGAATTCTAGAGAATTTGGAGCCTTTTAGTAATATGTCCCTAATCTGATACTCCTTAAATTGCAACAAATCCCCACTGATTTGATTTTAGTTTTGTGTTAAATATACAAGAAAGCTTGGTACTCCAATGTACTGGGACCCTAAGAAGCTAGGGAAAAGACAGTTCACATACTGCTTTAAGGAACATTTTCTGCAAATGCTTTTATTAGTAATACATAAAGTAAAGCTTTAATAGAAATAAAGTATAATTAAATATCATAGTGTTTTAAGCTTAGGAATAAAGTATATTTACTATGTAGAATTTGATGATATTCTAATTTGCCTACAACACTGTATTACTTTGTATATATAAGATACAAAACAATGTACATTTACTCTATAGTTGACTTATTAAAAATATCGACAATGGAAACATATGACTATATGAATGTTTTGACATAATAACTAAGAAAGTTACATGAAGGCTATGTTAACCAGTTTGATGGAAGTGTCTTGGATTGTGTACGAAAACACCACACTGTACCCCCAAAGTGCATCAATGTACACAGTTACCATTCAATAAAAAAAAAAAAAAAAGAAACATATGACTATGAGTGTTAATACTCTGCAGTGGTGTCCATCCTTTTTCTCTTCTTCCATGTATTAGAAGAATAAGAGTTATCTTGAGCCACACATTGAATACACAAACACTAACAAAAGCTGATGAGTAAAATAAAAGGTCCAAGCTTTTTGTGATGTGTGACACCACAGATAAGCAAAACAGTCTTCAAATAATCTGCATGTGGCCCAAGGGCCACAGCTTGGACACCCCTGCCAGTATAGAACATTAGATCTTCAGCTGTGAAAAGGTTCATTTTGCTTTGTAGTAACTGGACCCTTGCATTAAAATAAGGAAAATAATTAGAGTTAATAACAACAAGAACCATCATTTTTTTTCTTCTTAAATTGGAATTTAACACTGTTCAGTATATGAAGAGTTTATATGTGGATTGCTAAGCTGGTCTGTACTATACTATGAGAAGTATGAAGGCAAGTCATCTTTTGAATGTTGCTAAGTTATTTGAAAGACCAAGAGACATTTGTCCCGAACTTTCTTCTAAATTACTGGTATTTTTCCAGATATCAATGAATGTGAGATTGGAGCTCACAACTGCGGCAGACATGCTGTGTGCACCAACACAGCAGGGAGCTTCAAATGCAGCTGCAGTCCTGGGTGGATCGGAGATGGTGTGAAGTGCACTGGTGAGTTAGGAAATGATAGAGATTGCTTATCATGAACTACATGGATTATAAATATATTAATTCGGCAAAGTCAAATTTGATTTGTGTATTATTGATTTCGGGTGCCATGCTTGTTGTTAATAACGATATAATCTTTTTCTTTCAGATTTGGATGAATGCTCCAATGGAACCCACATGTGCAGCCAACATGCAGATTGCAAGAATACCATGGGATCCTACCGCTGTCTCTGTAAGGAGGGATACACAGGCGACGGCTTCACTTGTACAGGTAGGCTCCTGCTGGAAACAACTGTGTAAACGTCGATCAGAGAAGCAACGTGTTCCACTTCTTAGACCATCAATTCTTTTTTAAGGGCTGGGTCAATTAAGAGAAAAGATTGGTTATTTGAGACTAGATGCCTGTGGAATAAAAATTTGTAACCAGGTCAATTAGGGACACCTCAGAAGCTAACTCACTCTCCGTCTCTTTTTATCTATCTATCTACACACACAGACACGTCTGTATCACTGTATGTAATGATGTCATTAGTTTAATACAAATTACTCTTCCTTTTTATATTCCTTAGTTTTTATGTTTTTGTGCCTATTTCTCACCCATTACTTGTTTTCCATACCAAACACAAGGGTAAGCTTGCTGCAGGAAACTATGTAAGAAAAAAGGATTCAGTGTTGTGGATCAGAACAGCAGATACGTCTCTGACTAGCCATCATCACCATTCCATACTGATCTAAGCATGAATTTCATAACTGCTTTTAAAGGAATTCATTCACTTCCGGTTTTATGATATATTAATGAAATTTTCTTTGCGAGGTCTCTAATTAAGAGTCATAGAGTTAAAACAAACAGCTACCTATATTTAAACATATATGATTAGGGATGTGATTGTATACATTATTCAAATATGTGTGCATGTATATGCAACAGGTTTTATGTCAAGGTTGTGGGATTAAATAAAATAGTGAGATCCCTTACTCGGTGGCTATTAAATAGGATAGCTGCTCATATAACTTGATGCGTTAATTTATCCTGAGCATTTTGCTCGTAAGAAGTCACTTAAGAACTAAGGAGGCTGAGGTCAATTAAGTGCTGACCCTAAAATCATTCTGAACTCATTGTCAGTTTCATCAGCAATGAAGTCATGGTAGTTTGTTGTTCCTAACTTAGTGATGTTTTGGCCTCATCAAACCTCTTAGTACTTTTGAGAATATACTAAAATTTCATGTATTAGGCATGGAAGGTTCATGTGTTTGTTATTTAATGCCTATAATTGCTAAGGAAACTAGACAGGGGTGAAGAAGATGGGAATTTTTGTTCCCTGTGTGATTGGCACTCTTGTTCTGTCGCCACCCAGGTAAGCCTGGAACTTGAGAGGAAGGCACAAACCAGGACATGTTGTTTCCTGTCATGGATGTGCCCTCCACGTGGAGGACCTTTCTTGAAAAGGCCTTAGTTTGAATGATTCTGTTGGTTTATTAATGGTTTTACATCATCAGAGATAATTTAGCATTCAGGGTTCTGAATCTGAGCCCCACATTCATTGCATACTCACCATTAGCATTCAAAGGAAAAAAACAAGTTTAAATTTGTCAAATAAGAGGTATGGTGAAATATACTCCTGCACTTAGGACGTTTTAGAATAATTGTCAGACCCTGAGGGGTCGGAAAGCTCCGAACTGAGGAAGACTAACTTGCATTTCTTTCTGGCTGTAGACCTGGATGAGTGCTCCGAGAACCTGAATCTCTGCGGCAACGGCCAGTGCCTCAATGCCCCAGGAGGATACCGCTGTGAATGCGACATGGGCTTCGTGCCCAGTGCCGATGGGAAAGCCTGCGAAGGTAACTGATGGGGAAGCTGCTGGGAGCCTGTGGGGCTTGATGAGATTAGGTTATTTAAGTTTAATTCCTGTTGCTTTTTTTTTTTAAACTGAGGCGTATTTTGGCTTCACATCTAAGCTGGTCACTTCAGTCTATGAGAAGATTGGGTCTCCAACTGGACCATTTCTCTTTGGGCAGAGAAAAAAATCGGCTCTCTGGCCAGGGGATTTGGAAGGGTGCACCCTCTGGTCGTAGATGAGAGCAGGCAGCCAGGTGTGGTTAACTCCAGCACTGGAGCACCCACTGGTCACAGATGAGAGCGGGCAGCCAGGTGTGGTTAACTCCAGCAAGGGGGCACCCACTGGTCATAGATGAGAGCGGGCAGCCAGGTGTG